>NC_137470.1:91732263-92308025 GCF_964235325.1 Thermobia domestica
AAGACCTTAATCCAGCAGTGAATCAACAATTGTTAAGAATGGCATGAATGCGTTTCAAATATAAGTAATCCTCACCACAGCCGTCATGTGATCCTAGTTCTCATTTTTGATATCTCAATATTTGTGATTAAAAATAATCGCTTAATACCTTGCTCTGACAAGTAAACCTTACGTTTGGGTGAATCGAGTTGCTGACTGAGACACATATGAGAAAGTAGTACTAAATGTGGTCAGTATTTCAGTGAAGTTGTAGGTGCGAAGCTCCAGGGGTTTAGGAGATACAGCTACCAGAACATCATATGGAAGTACAGAATAGTCTTCATACAGTTGGAGGTAAAAGCTCTGTAAGACCTCTTGTAACGACAAAAGATGAATAACAAATATATGGGTACATATTAGGACTAGGGGGAAGTCATATAGTAAGGGTATACCTGACGGCGGCCATCTTGAAATCCGCCATTTTGAATTAAGGTTAAGTTCTTAAAATAGGAATAGGGTCATGTGATACATGATTTAAGGCTCAAATTTAATCAGAAGAACAATGGTGACGTTAATTTTGATTTACGCGCAATTGGTAAAAAGTTACAGGGAAATTAAATATTGTTGCAGTATCGTTAACAATTCCGTCAAAGCAGTGTGTTAGTCCTTTACCCCACCTTGTAAATTTTGTTAATGATAATAATTAAATAAAAAGCAGGTGGATAAATATTAGGTTTATGGCAAGAGTTGCCTTAATGGCGGCCATGTTCAAATCCGCCATTTTGAATCAGACAAAAGTTTTAAACAAAACGCATAACATTGACATCTTATTAATAGCAAATTTTATCATAAATCCAACGGTATAACCATTTTTGCTTTATCATTAACCAGCATTTGTTATCGCATAAACAAGTTTCTAATTTAGGGAAAATCACCAAAGTGGAATTGAGTCATAATTGAACTTGGGTCTTCCTTCCAGAAAAGTCCTCAATTAGTACAATCAATATGTAATTCAGAAAAGGGTGCATGACTTGCACAAATGCTCTGCTCACAGTGAGCACACCTGGCAAATTCAATCGAGTTACACTTGACATTTTTCGTTAACAATTCCGTCAAAGCAGTAGTCGTAAGGAGCGATCCATTTAATTTTGTGCTGGTTAATGATAAAGCAAAATGGTTATACCGTTGGAGTTATGGTAAAATTTGCTATTGATAAGGTGTCACTGTTATGCATTTTGTTTAAAACTTTTGTCTGATTCAAAATGGCGGATTTGAACATGGCCGCCATCAAGGCAACTCTTACCATTGACCTAATATTTATTCACCTGCTTTTTATTTAATTATTATCATTAACACACAATTTACAAGGTGGGGTAAAGGACTAACACATATACTGCAACAATATTTAATTTCCCTGTAACTTTTTACCAACTGCGCGTAAATCAAAATTAACATCACCATTGTTCTTCTGATTAAATTTGAGCCTTAAATCATGTATCACATGACCCTATTCCTATTTTAAGAACTTAACCTTAATTCAAAATGGCGGATTTCAAGATGGCCGCCGTCAGGTATATTCTTACTATATGACTTCCCCCTAGTCCTAATATGTACCCATGTATTTGTTATTCCTCTTTTGTCGTTACAAGAGGTCTTACAGAGCTTTTACCTCCAACTGTATGAAGACTATTCTGTACTTCCATGTGATGTTCTGGTAGCTGTATCTCCTAAACCCCTGGAGCTTCGCACCTACAACTTCACTGAAATACTGACCACATTTAGTATTACTTTCTCATATGTGTCTCAGTCAGCAACTCGATTCACCCAAACGTAAGGTTTACTTGTGAGATATCATAATGTTTAACCTCGTAGCTGTAAGAATTTCTAAAAAGCAAGATATTTAAACTAAAATGTACTACTCCTAGTAGTAAAACTGGGTAAAATTTACTGTTATGTCTTGATATAACAAACGGTTCTGAGAAATAGAAATATTTTAACAACCGGTTCTAGTGAACCGGCTAAATAGCACCACTGGTCAGAGGGAACTTCCAGTTGTATGTATTTAAGGATTATTATTATTATTATTATTATTATTATTATTATTATTATTATTATTATTATTATTATTATTATTATTATTTAGACTTCCATACATTTTTGAAGTGCAAGAAGGGCTTAGAATATTCTAAAACAGTGTTTCTCAAGTGGGTGCTACTTTTGTTAGTCAGATAATTCTGTGGATCCCTTCTACTGTTGTCACCTTTGAAAGCATATTTATAATGTTTGATATCATTTCCTCATATACCACCATGCCAGTATACTGTTAATTAAAATTCCCATTTTCTTATTGGCCAACACCATTGCATTCATTTCTTATCATCACCGTCTCATATCATAAAAAGCCTAGTCGGCATAACCGTAGGTCGTATAACTCATTTCATTTCCTTATTGGACAACTTCCTAGCTCCGCTAGAATAACGATTTTCCTGAGATTAGCTAAGTCAATGAGTATCGTGTCTGATAGAAAAAAACGTTGACATTTCGGTATCCACCTATCTTCGTAAGGACAATTGGGGAGCTACTGGGAAGAGGGAATTAACAATCTCCGGTCTAGAAAGCCAGTATCAACGGCAGGGAGAGCCGATATGCTGACCCCACATCACTCCAAAAATATGAATGCTACAAACTGGGTAGTAGACGGTTCCCTAAGCTCCTAAGTGGTGTTGCAGGCAGATCACAAGGACCACTTGTGGTCCGCTTACCACAGTTTAAGAGACTCAGTTCTAAAAGAATGTCTTCATGATTTTCCATTATTTTCGTTGAATGTTCGTGAATACATCAGTAATATGAGTTGACTGTTTTGTATAGGTATTGTTGTATAGACCCTATTACAACCTAATACAATTAAGGTATCTAATATATAATGTGTGTATGTCTGAGCTTCTCAAATTCTGGTTCTAGCCCCCTTACCCTATCGTAGCTAGTGAGGCTACTAAACTAGTAGAGCAGAGGTAGGATGACCAATTCCTTTCTTTGTGATTGAAAAAGAAATATGGTACTCTGGAATTTAACAGCTTTAGTAGAGGGATATGTTCAGAATTGGTATTAGGGTACCCTGCTATTCATTTATATACTGTACTTCTGTTAATATTTCTTGAAATGAAAAATGAAATGAAATCTTTGAGTTTTACGTCCCACGGTTATGCCGGTTAGGCTGAAGGAGACGATGATGATGAGTAATGAATGAAATGGTGGAATGAAGAAAGTGGGAGGAAACGGGAGAACCCCGAGGAAATCCACGCACACGGTGTTTGTCCACCACAAAGTTCACTTGGCGGGGGCTGCGATCGAACCCGGGACCCCAAGCACCAGAGGTGAACGCTCTACCACTGAGCCACAGCGACCCCTGTTAATATTTTTTGTATATAAAGCATTCTGTCTTCCTGTAGTCTGAAGGAGCTAGAATCCTTGTAGAGAAACAAATGCAAATAAACGTTAATAGAATTACTTGGCGAAAAAAATGTAAAGGAACGGAAAAAGACGCAAACTATGCGATGTACTGATTCGTCATGGTCTCTTTATGCCTGTAAGGCCGAAGAAGATTCCTACAAATTTCGGCAGAAGACCAAGCTTACGTGGCGCGGACTGGCATCCTATTATAGGCCCCAGTCGGAAAATGTTTGCGGTTTAATTAATAAACTTAGTGTTCCAAATGTTAGTTTTCTTGTCCAGAGTTTATAAGCATAGATTAACGTAACTATTGTGTTAACTTCCAAGGTGATTATCACTCTATAAATAGTCGATCCCCATCAAAGTTCAAAATACATTTTTGGATTACTCTGCCTGCAGCTTTTATTGTATTTTCCACTTTTGCAACATCCTTCACGTGTGATATACGAGTAGTATAAGAATTAGTATTATTTGGCATATGACCGACATATTTGAAATCAAGATGTTCAAGCATATAGCTGTAGAATGAAAATATGAAGAGAAAAAAAAATGCTATGAATACATCAGTTGTTTAAGAAGCAGTAAGTGATATGAAATCAGCTTTCGAAATTCCTTGAATTCTTGTATTGGAAACGTGAGTATATATCAAATAAAGTACACTGTTGTTATATATATATATATATATATATATATATATATATATATATATATATATATATATATATATATATATATATATATATATATTTAACATGATCATAAAGATGATGTCAGCGGGTATCTTGATTTAATGGGTATTTCTCTAATAGCAATCCTGGTCCTTTCCAAGAAAAAAAAAAAACTTCTTGCTATTACGTTATGTACGGAGAAACCTATTTAGGACAAACGGTGGATTATTTGTATTTCAAAACAGCATTAAATTGAAAGTTATGAATAACAGTGGTTTAAGTTCACACTTAAGCTCGTAGTCATTATCTAACCAAAAACATAATACTCACAAGTATGATGAAGCACAGGAAGCACTCCTCAGATCCATCTGGTTCATGTAAAAAGAAATAACTTCTAAAATGTTATCTACAAATATAAGAAATTTCTCGACAATCCTTGTCACGAGTACCTTAGATTGTAACCAGTGGCGTAACTAAAAGCTTGGAGGCCCTCCCGCAATGTGAGGTCTGCGGGGCCCTTATTTACGCCCCTGGTTGTAACATTTTCTAAGCACGAGAAACATCTGCTGAAAATTGTTAATATTATAGTACAGTTAGGGTTGTCCACCGGACGAGACGAAACAAAATATAATGACAAGATATTAGCTGACAAAGAATAACTTCAGTCATTCGAACTCCAGTCATTCTGATCCCCAAATATCCGGATTCGTGTCAGCAAATTAAAAAAAAAATCATTTAAAAGTACGTACTGAAGTGCGAACTGTATATAATCGTTCGTAGAAATGAAATTTCCTTAATATTCCTGTTCGAACCAGCGTTAAAATTTTCGCTTATCTCGAATTTTTGACTGTGCACAAGTGTTGAGAACGCTTGGGTTGAAATTAGGGATAGCATTGAAATTTCAGCAAAAGAAAAAAAAAGAAAAATTGTGACACGTGGGAATACTTACAAGGGAGGGTCACGAAGTATCTCCGCTGAGATCGGAACGAGACAATTGTGTTTGCATTTGATATATTATAACTAGAAGAATCCCAAAGTTATACGTGCCACCGTGCGCAATGGTGAGTTACAACATATTTTGTAATGTAAAAGCTACAAAACTGACAGAATAGTTTGAACCGGGTCATTTGTTCGGAAACGGTTGGGTAAATGGAAAATTCGGTGAGCACGTATCCCATTATTTTCAAGGACACACTTTTTGGAATAATAAAAATGTTTGCTCAGGGTCCCCCGCGGGGTCCCAGACGGGACTCAGAATTTTCAAATGACAAGGGGGTTAAGTAGCCCATCATTTGAAAGCTGTTGTTAAATGATAGAAAATGGAGCAAGTCTAGACTTTCTACGACAACCCTGTGCAAAATGGTGGCGGGTCAAAATGTAAACAGAAACTTAATTGAAAAGTCCATGGTCACCCGTATAAATCGGAAACGGTGAGACAAATGTGAAAACAGGAAAGGAAATGTGTTATTTTCAAAGTACGATTTAAGTTAAAACGTCTTGTCCCAGGGTCCCAGGTAGGGTCCAACTAAACAAGTTTCAAATGACAAGAGGGGTTAAGCAGCACATTTGAAAGCTGTTGTTAAATGAAAGAATATGGAGCAAGTCTCAACTTTCTACGACAACCCTGTGAAAATTGGCGGCTAGTCAAAATCTAAACAAAAGCTTAATTGAAAATCTATGGCCTCCTTGAATCCAAAATGGTCGCTTAAAACCTATGCCATTCATAACAGTACAAATCTAAATCTCTATTTTTCTCAATTATGTATTTAGATAGAATAGGAAGACTAAAGAACAATTGAATTTCGATTCACTTCAACTATTATTTCCTTCCGTAACTGCACATATACAGTTGTTTTGTTCCTAATGCACTTTCGTTACGGTTCTCTCGATATCATTTACGTGAATACAACGAATATGCGATGAACACACAACTCTGACCTCCTATTCATACTGCTAAACAAAAGTTGAATACCTTCGGGTATTTTTCTAATTTTGTCATACGTAGTTCACACATACAGGACTTGCTGCACCAGTCAGGTTGGGGGCTGTATTGTAACGTATTCGTGATGGTTACATTTGTATGCCATTCGTTGGTTTGATCGCAATATTTCAAGCAATACCAAATATTCAAAAAATCATTCATTTACAAGCGTGGCGAGTAGTACCAAACTAGCTGTAAATCATTTCAGTGCATCGAGCTGCACAAACTTTGTTGGCTTCACTCAATATTCCAAGAAATAGTATATTTATATACAAACTCATTTTTCACGCTGGCAGCCGTATTGGATTACAGATGATACTCTGATATTTTATGCATATTTGCTATTAACCGTAAACGTAAATACACATTTCGCTTCTGTAACACCAGTGACTTTAGCTTGACATGCATTCGATACATAGTGCTGCATTTTGAACTCAAGATGTCGCGTTTTTTTTTAAAAAAAAAAAAAAAACATTTCGCATCTTTTCGTCACCTGCTGATCAACATTCATGCCAAATTTGGTTTTCCTAGCTTCAGCAATTTGGTATGCCTATCCTTTCGATATAGGTTTTAAGCAGCCATCTTGGGATTCAAGGCGGCCATAAATTTTTAATTAAGCTTTTGTTTACATTTTGACCCATCACCATTTTGCACAGGGTTGTCGTAGAGAGTCTAGACTTACTCCATTTCTATCATTTTACAATAGCTTTCAAATGATGTGCTTTTTAACCGCCCTTGCCATTTGAAAATTTTGAGTTGGACCCCATCTGGAACCCTGCGGGGGACCCTGGGGCAAATTTTTTTATTCCAAAAAGTGTGTCCTTGAAAATGATGGGATACGTGTTCGCCGAGTTTTCCATTTACCTAACCGTTTCCGAACAAATGACTCGATTCAAGCTATTCTTCCAGGTAATTTTTTGTAGCTTTTGCATTACAAAATATGTTGCACCTCATGATATCCTGCCGGGTGGCACGTATAACTTTGTGATTCGTCTAGTTATAACATATCAAATCCAAACACAATTGTCTCGTTCAGATCTCAGAAGAACAACTTCGTGACACTCCCTTGTTAGAAACAAACCATGGTTCAACCAGGAATGCACTGAGCTAGCGGAAAAAAAGAAAACAGGCAGAACTGGGTTGGCTACAAAGTCCGGCCGATATAACTGCACAAATTTCGTTGACATCAGACAGGAAACTTCGAAGACGTTTAGAAAAAGAAACGCGATTTTTTGAAAAATAAAATTAATGAACTTGAAGACGATAGTAAAAACAAAAACAGTTGAGACATGCATAAGGGCATCAACGAATTTAAGGAAGGCTGTCAATCCCGTGCTTATATATTAAAGAAAACAAACAGGACAATTCTCACTGACACAGATAGCATCTTGAGCAGATGGAAAGATTTCTTTTATGGTTTGGCTCAACACACATACCTGAAATTAATGTTCGTGGAGAAATGGAAATTCACACATCAGAACCATATATTCCAGAGCCTAGGCGAACAGAAGCATAAATCGCTATAAAGAAATTAAAGAAACACAAATGTCCCGTTGTAGATGAAATTCCGGCTGAGTTAATTTTAGTTGGAGGGCAAAATTTGTGGAACAAGATACATAAACTCATTCCCTTTATCTGGAACAAGGGTGGAAAGAATCAATCATTGTTCTATTTCAAAAGAAAAGCGACAAAACTGATTGTAATAATTATCGAGACATTTCTCTTCTGTCAACATCCTATAAAATTCTCTCAAACATTTTATTAGCAAGATTGATCCCATACGCAGATGAAATTATTGGAAATTGTCAATGTGGATTTGGGCAAAATCGATCAACTATCAACCAGATATTTACCATTCGACAAATACTTGAAAAGAAGTATGCAATAATCCGGTACATCAATTACTTATTGATTTTTAAAACGCCTGCATCTTGAGTAGAAAAACATTGTACAATATTCTTACAGAATTTGGAGTATCGAAAATTCTAGTTAGATTAATTAAGATGTGCTTAAATAAATCCCAAAATAAAGTCTGACATATGTAGGAAAATTCTTGTCACCAGCTTTCAAGGCGTGAATGGCCTGAAACAAAGAGGTGTGTTGTCATAACTACTATTCAGCTTCATTCTGGAGTACAACTTGTTTTTTTTTTTCTCTCTCTCTCTTCTTTCTTAAACCACGTATTCGCCACCGCCATGCATGTTGCCTACAGAAGTCGATAAGCATTTGGCCCCATGGTTTCTTCCAGCTAGTCCAGATGATCCCACCAACTTATTCACAGTTCCTTCTACTACACTGTTGAAGTATCCCGTTACTATGACGTTGGCTTTTTACCTCTTATCTCCTAATGCAATGTATCACTAATCCCATCATGTATTACTTCTACTTCATTACCATTATGGTCACTTGGTGGCATATACAATTGTATTATCACAACATCCACTGGTTTGGCACTTAGTTTTACAGACATCAAGCGGTCACTGCATCAGCCCATTTTGGTTACGCTTCTTGTTATATCGTTCTCCGTTGCTATCGCGACATCATTCTCGGCCTTATAATTACCCGAAACGATCTCACCTTTTCCTGACCATTTCATTTCGCTCAAGCCCGCTATCTTCACTTTACATTTGCCCATTTTGACTTTTAAGTTTTCAAGTTTACCCACTCGTCGTGAAGTTCGTACATTTCAGGTTCCTATGATGAAATGAAAGTTATTATAATTTTCTCATCTGATGATTCTTCTTGGAGTATTACCCACCTGGAGATCCGAACATGGGACTATTTTACCTCCGGAATGTTGTACCTCAGGAAAAAACCATCATTATATTTATTCTTTTCTTTCATCCCTCCTGGGAAAATGATAATGTGATAGTATTCCCATTACCTTTCTACATCTCGATGACGTTGACCACCTTGTGCCTGATTAACCTTTTAGAACACTTTTTCCTCCTAAGAACAAGAATGTACCCTGACCTCCATCCGTCCTCCGAGGAGGCCGTTGGCACATGGTAGATGTTGACTCCTTATCCCAAGAGTCAGTCGGTCCCCACCTACGTTAGCCGCCTAAGATGCCCGCTTTCTACCGCGAGAAGTTGTAGGTTGGGATTTTCCCTTCGTTTAGGATGAGGCCCAAAGTTATACCTCAAGACTTTCCAGTACTTTTACAAAGCCAGAAACTGACTAGACAGGACAATTTCACCGTACTTTCCAAATTAAGATGAAACCTCAAGTCTGTATACCGGTACGTAGGCCATAAAGATTTGTAAGTGACAATATTGAAAGATGTGCAAAACGTTTATAACAAATTACGTATATTTCTAACAGCTTAATAAACATATTTGCTGCTTGACAACTTTGTCAAAAGTGTAAGAGGAAATAAATACTGAAGTACAATGCTAAAACCAGGAAATATTCTTGCATTGGTTGAGCTATAATAATACATATTATTATTAACAATAAATATGTACTGTATCGTTTTAATCACAAATAATTTTATACACACCCCTGGTATGTTTTTAATAAGTATTAATTTGATTACATCGCATACCTTTTGAAATCATTTAAGTGGAAAATATTGCATGCTATACAGAACAGCCTCGAATCGCTCTTGTGCCTTGCACCCGAACTCCCATGTTTATTTATACATTATTTGCGTTATTATTTCAAGGTTATAAGCCTCTAGCGAGCGAGTGGCATACTTTTCCAATCAGGGTTAACTACCTATGTTCATGTTTCTCTATGACTGCATTGACATCGAAAGTGTTAGGTTGCAGACTCTTTCTCTCACGTTGTTCAATATCGCAGCCTATCTTTGTCTTAGCAAAAGTATAAAGCGGTGTTGTGAATGTGCTGTATTCCATTTTCTTTCATTCTAAGATCATTTGTCTATTCTGCGCTTGTTTACAGTTTCTTTTCAGTCATTCTTGTCAAATATTGATGATGTTATTAATTTTTGGATCAAATGATCCAATATATTTCAATAAAAAAAATTGTTGTAGGCCTTATATCTGGAGAATTACATATATTGTAGCCAAACCCAAACTATCACTTAAATCAGTATGATGTGCTTATTCCGTAGAAAATACGAAAACTCGGTTTAGAGGCTGTTTAGAAATTTTGTGGCCCCTGATCCAAAAACTAATTATTGGCCAAAGATCGCAATCTTTTGATGCATTTTAAAACATAATTCCTAAAATTGTTGTCTTCTAAATATGTTGGAGAAATTCTACAATATTGTTAGCGTTTCAACGTTATAAGCCTCTAGTTATCTAAAGATGTGAAAATAAACAATCTAAAGATGCGACACATACCAATCAGTATAAGGTATTGAGCTTAATAAAATGACGTGAGTGAGTATAAAGGCATATGCTCATTCGAGAAAATGGAGGAAAACAAATTTATTTTAACTTAAAATTGATGCTGCACAAAAACCATACCACCTACTGAGATTAAACTAATGTTGAAATATTCCCTAATTAAGTTCTTCAGACTGGCACTAACCTCATGACAGTACATGGCAGAGATGGAGTGGGTCAGTGGATAATGGGTTAACAGGTCGTAACCCAATGTGACCCACTATTTATCTTGACCCACTCTGACTCACCGACCCACTCTGTGCAGTGCATTGTATTGAACATTTTCTGAAGACTGGTGACTTTGTCTACGTTTTACTTTACGTTCAATTTTTCTTCCTTTTTTCATTTGTTTCTATTTACTTAACTGAAATGAGTTTATCTAAGTGAAAAAAGAACTTCAGGCACTTCTGGATACTGATATTTGTAATTTTAGCAATAGAACTTACTGCTTGGCTTTCGGGTCACAGTCGAATTTTATACGGCTCTTTTTTTATTTCTTTAAGTTGGCCTACTTTACCTTGATTTGGTACTTCCAGATATCATCCACTGTAGAATACCTAATTCAACAAGAAAATAATTATATATGATAATTAAATTGAAATTTGTCGTAATATGGCCCATGACAAACATTTTACCATTTTATACCGTAAAGGTCAGATCCACAAGTACTGTAACAGAGCGGTGCTTGAGCGATTGACTGTAGAAATTCGAACTCCAATTAGTGATAACTTCACAGCCTTGCTTTATCGCTAGGGATGGTGTAAACTCTTTAGTCAGTCTAGAGGAGGGTGATGGGTCAGAGTTGATGACGATAGGTTTTGGTGCGTGGTGCGTCGTGGGTCATGGATCAAGTTTTCATTGACCCACGCCAATTCTGGTACATGGTACGTTTAATGAGATATAGCCTAAATGTATAATTCATTTCTAAATTTTAATATATGATGAACTAGCATATTGTCCAAATATAAGACATATATCAATCGATAGATCAATTGAGCTGAACAAAATTGTATTATTTGGTTTTCTGAAAAAGGAAAAGAAACAACTTCCGTGGCACAAAGGACCTTTATTCCGAACAGTTGGAATGGTTGTTGAACCGAAAGCACGCCCGGCTGTAACAGGATAACGCAAAACTACACTCAGCTCGAAAAACGCAACAAGAAAATCAGGAACTTGATGTCGTCGAACTTTTGCCACGCCCGGTATATAGTTCTGACTTTACCTCTATAGATTAGCGTCTGTTTTGGTCCTAACGCACATTTTTTTTTATCACGATGGTTCGCCAACTAGCAGGAGGTCGAAACAGCAGTGACTGACTTCTTTGTCTCTAAGGGCAAGATGTGGTATCGACGTCGAATCGAGTAAGTGACAAGAAGGTGACTAAAGACAGTTCAACACGAGGAGCTATGCTTTCAATGTTTAAATCAGTATGATGTACTTATTCCGCAGAAAATACGAAAATTCGTTTTAGGAGCCTTTAAAAATTTTGTGGCCCCTGCTCCAAAAACTAATTATTGGTCAAGATCGCAACCTTTTGATCCATTTTTTGCGATCATTCGTAATTAGTGTAAACTGTCTTTACAGCTGTATCTAAAACTTTGTTAATAGTTAATTTTGCACCCCCTGATTTCGGCGCCCGGGCCGTCGGTCCCCTCGCCCCCCACGGCACGGCACTGATGGCGAGCGGTAGAGGACTCACTACTGTGCTAGAGGCCTAATTAGATCCCAAGCTATGTGAGTTTATGGTTGATAGCATTGTATTTGTGTGTTTTCTGTAGTTCTCTTGTTTCCTCCCGGGGCCGCGGTGGCTCAGTGGTAGAGCGTTCACCTCTGGTGCTTGGGATCTCAGGTTCGATCCCAGCCCCGCCAAGTGAACTTTGTGCTGGACAAACACAGTGTGCGTGGGTTTTCTCGGGGTTCTCCCGTTTCCTCCCACTTTCTTCATTCCACCATTTCATTCATTACTCATCATCACCGTCTCCTTTAGCCTAACCGGCATAACCGTGGGACGTAAAACTCAAAGATTTCATTTCATTTTTGTTTCCTCCCACGTTATCATTCCACCAGTTCTTTCATAATCATTCACTTTCTGTCCTTTAGTGTAAAGTACATAGCCTTGAGACGTTAGAGAGTTCTTTTATTCTTTATTGCACGGTACTTCAAATAAATCGTTCCAGATACTAAGGGTGTACTCAAAATGGTGAGTTGATGTTGAGTTGGTCCTTACCACCCTAAACACCTCGTATATTCTAGGGTGCTATTTCCTTCAAATTTTACAAGTGAATTTTATTTAATAAAGAAGGAAACCCATACGAGTATTACCTTGAAAGATACAAATGATACTTAGAATAAATCTTGAGCTTTATTGACGACACAATATTTTGTCGTGAAACATAGCTAGAAACTCCGTGCAATTTATTTTACGTTTTTTTCTAAGTAATTTGGGAAATGAGGGATTTAGTTAGAAGACATATAGAAAATCCTTCTTGATAGAATTACGTTAACAAATTTTCAGTATGTGAATAAGTTCCGTGATCTCCGGGTTACACCTGGTCAGACTGGTTTATTGCTTTATCCGGGTCACCGGGTGTGGTGAATTTCAGAACTGATAACATTCGGGTCTTCTGGAGCACGGGTCATGAAATTTGTGGTCCGTTCCATCTGAGGCTACGTTCAGTGTACAGGCTAGTAGAGTAACTTAAAACCAATTAATTACTATCTACACGGATTGAACGTGGTGCTACGAGGGAGAGTCCGAAAATAAGTTTCCTCTCTCATTTTCCCCAGGAAAGCGAACAACAATGGAGGAAACAAGACAGCGGTTGCACGTGCAACCATAGATGGCCATTTTCCACTGGGCTCGCGCTCACCTGTCTCAACTGGGCTCGCGCTCAATTATTGAGCCCGAGCCCGGTTGAGCGCGAGTGCCGAGCTCACGAGCGTCGGGCTCGCGAGTTTGGACACCTATGCGTGCAACACACCCAGACACAAGTGGGTATTGCTCGCCTCAATTCTGCGGATGGCGCGTCGCAGCGCGTGCGCAAAGCGAAGATGAGTCTCTTAGTCTGAGCCTGGTAGAAGCGTTTTGACGTCGTGGTCAAAGAGGGAGTGGTAGTGGTTGTCCGCTACGTGGAGCAGAAATCCTAATCGCCTCGTGGAAGTCTATGGGCCTGATATGTTGTCGAAACAAGTGGTACGGAGATGGTGTTGTCAATTCAGTGAGGGGCGGCAGCAAGTGCTGGACACACCGAAACCTGGGAGGACGTGCACGGCCACTACAGACGAGAGTGACACTATGGGGATGCCATGATTAAAGCGAACCAGCTTATCACCATCGATGAGGTAGCGGAGGAAGTTGGAATCAGCTGTTCGACGCTTCTTCCGTATGCAGAGCCCTGAATTTTTCCTGGAAGGGTTTTTGAAACTTTTGCGTACACCGGCATTACAAATATCTCAATGTACGTGGTACTTATGTGGAAACATGAAGGTATGTCTGATCTTTAACGTCACATGCTATTTTTGGTCTTGCATCCCCAACTCTGTCCACATTCGCCAGAGTAAACTTATTTTCGGACTCCTCCTCGTTTTCATTTGGTTTGGCAAAAAGTAGTTGTGGGTAGTAATACGGGGATTCAATGTGCACCTTTGACGAGGACGAGAGATATTCCAACATCTGTAGCGTTAGTGATATGCTGCAGAACTTGGGCTACTTTTATAGGTTTTTAATTACCCTTTTATGTGCCACTATACAGTTTATCAGCCGCGGTTGAATAATAACATGAACTTCACCTACTTCACATAAAACTAAACCGACCCTAGCTTTCAATGTTTCATTTCTTTCTTTAGAAAACTGAAATAATCATTGAAACAGCGGAAAATAAAAGTCTCGTTTGACAAGCAATTGTGTGTGTTTATTTTTATTTATTTATTTATTTAATTTTTACTCGCTACGAAATGAATTAAAATATAGTGATTTAGTAAAAATCTGCTGTTGCATAGATAAAGAGGGAGAAAGCTCAAGAAATAACTAATCAATTGTAAAGTATTGTTGTTAATTACTATTTAACACTTTGACAACCTAAAGCGTTAATTTTACTTCCGGCAAGTAAATTAAATATCCATTTGAACAAACTAATTCTACAATATTAGTAGCGTTTAACGAAAAATGTTCCAAGATTATATATGTATCAATTGATAATTTCGTCCAGCTGAACAAAATGCTCTGCGATAAGTATGACATCTGTGATATGAAAAGTGATGATATGAAATAGGAACGTCAAATAAAAGCAAGGATAGGAATGACTAAAGTCATTCTGAGTATTCAGGACATTCGACAAGAATGTGCCGAATACTCAAGTGGGACAGAACATTCCCCACAATACGGACGATTCAAACCACGCAACAAATAACTATGCGTCACATGAGAGTATCCGATAGTAAATGCGTTGGGAGCACTTCATCTCGACGACGAGAGCGAGCGGATGTGTGCCATTCTCCAAGGTGTGGCTTAACTGCATGAAATTTATTTTCATTTGCCTGGTCCCAGTCTGCCTTCCAATGAGGCACATCAAGGTATGGAAATAGCTATAGAGATCGGAGCTAGGAAGACAATACTCCAATGCAAACTTGGCCAAGGCGGCGTGCTTAAATGGAGAAGGAACATTGTCACTTCAGTAAGCTGTTCCCTTTTTCCCTCACCATTCAGCAATACAGCGTTGTTGAAAAACGTGTCCTAGGGTCTCTCTTACTCAACAATGTGCACTTTCTTGTCCCTTCTGCTTACCATTACGTTCCGTTCGAACAGGCTGCTGGACTGGAGACATTGCTTTTTTCAATTAACATAGAGTGTCTTACCAGTGTAGAGTCCAAACGGCTGCGGTTGGAAATACTCCACCATTTTAGATTGAAAAACATCTATTTCGAACAACTTTGTTCTCTTTCATTTTTTCGTATTTTCATTTCTAACGGAGTTGGCCTACGGCCCCGCATTTTAGTACAGCCGGTTCATCATTGGACGTTGTGTTTTGTTCATTATTCGCTAATATGTTGTAGAATTTTATCAAAATGTGTTATACACGAACGGTTTTCAACCTTTCAGTATTCGCGGGCTGGCAAAAAACGGAAATATGTTGGTGACCGATAAAATAGAAAGCACCATGGTATAAGCGACACTAAACAAAAATAATTTCGCGAACGGCAGTTGAAAACCATTATCATAGACCATATAGTTTTACAACTTATACTCCATTAATTTCGAATATGTAGTGTACTTTTTTTGTCCTTTTTTAAGTAGAAAAAAAAGACCTGAAATCTGAAATATTTTAATTAAAATAAAATCAGTGTTTTTGAGATCTTTGTCTGACGGTATTATCAGTAGGACTACAAGATATTGATTATCAAGGATATTGATATATAAACAATAGGATATTGGTTATCAAGTCTACGTCAGTCATATCTAAAATTGTTGATTTCTATAAAGAACAAAGCGAGAGAATTCACTGATAACAAGACAATAAGTGAGTTTAACGCGAGCGAAAAGAAAGTTCTTTATTGACCATCATCATCATCATCATCATAGGTATTCTGCCATTATTGGCGGGTCACTTGCTGTAACTGAAAAGTTTCCGTGCTCCACGGTCTTCCGCTAACCTATTCGTCTTCACGCACGATTTCTCTGTTTTGATATCGTCTATTAATTGAAGGGGTAATTTGGATGAGGGCATATCGACCTATTTCCGGTAAAATGAGATATACATATTTTCTGCAAGTTTGAGCATGTCCGCATGTATCTAGGTGATGTTAAGGTAATATCTCTGCTCCGTAGCGAACGCCCATTTCCAAAAAAATATTGTGTGAATACATTGTATAATTGGATAAGGGCGTTTTTTTCTGCTCTCCTGAAAAATTGAAGAATTGCTAGTTACGCCCTTACCCAAATTAACCCGTCAATTGTGGTCTCCCTCACCTCCTCCTCCTCTTTTCTGCGAATATACCCTGTAAAACGTCCATCATGATGCAGTTCCTTCTTATCCAAGGTCCCAACCAGTTTCTCTTCCTCTTAATAATATCTAAAATTGTTCTTTTGTGCCCCACCATTTCTATCATCCTCTCATTCGTTTTCCGCTCTATCCAGCTCTGAGTCAGTACCGGGTGTTGTCAGAGTAAAGATGGGTGATCCACTGTATGTACTCACAAATGGTTTTGGCATTGCGCCGTCCACCCGGTGCCGTGAGAACAATTAAGGAAGTACTTGAAATAAAGGAGTGGCGAAGTCCGGTCTAGAAAGTTAACAGTACCGACAAAGGGAGCCAATGTGCTGACCACATATTACCTGAAAGGTATGGGTGCCACAAGCTGACTGGTAAACTCTGGACCCTTAAGGTCTGCTGTGCTGTGAATTTAATTTTTTCACATATGTAATTGAACTAGCCTTTGTTCGGCTGGGGGCTTTGCCCCAAGATCCCCGCATATGTTCGGCCTACGGTTTTGCATCTCATATGTATCAGCCTTTGCATCTTGATACTCTACTTAATCACTTGCAATTTATTTTTACGGTAGCATTTGTTTAGTCATTCATAATGTGTCGACTTATTGTATGACGCAAAACAACTGTAACGAATACCTTCCGTTATACGCGTTTTAGCTTGGAGCAGTAGCGTAGCCAGGATGTGTGTTTGGGGGGGGGGGCAAGTGCTGTTATAGGTACACATACAAAAATTACAAACAAAAAAATATATAAACATAAAAATATATAAAAAATTACGAACATAAAAGTACCAAAGTACATTGTCGGATCTCTTTGGGGGGCCCGGCCCCTATGGCTCCCCCTTCCCTACGCCACTGGCTTGGAGTGTCAGTTTATGACATTTGTAGCTAGGCGAGCTGAAATGTAATCCTTTCCCGTGGCTTTAATTGTTTTGTAGTTTGAATTTCTGACAATAACACCCGTCAATTTATATTTCTACAGAGCGCCTGAATTCATCAAGAGCTGACTGGAGCTCGTGCCGAACTCCATCGACTAGAGCTTAGCATTCACGGAGCAGCATTCCTCGCGTCTCCTGTTTCTGAATTGATCGACACGATATTGCGATATCTTTATCAATATCAGATTTCTCGTAACGTTTTGACAATTGTGTTTATGATCTGCTGATCGGTTGTTAACATCATTGGTCCTCCATAAACTAGGCATTCTTCCATCCTCCCACACACACACACACACACAAAAAAGTTCTGTTGCATAGACAAGTAAATACTTTGAAAATACAAGATAAAACTGGATTTATTCCATGGTATAAGCATACGTCTGAAATAAAAACTTATAGAATACACTCTTAGTCACTAATGCATGCACTAACCTTTGAAATATGCATTTATATAAACTATAAAACTTCAAATTCGAGCTGTATTATTGATAGTAGAAACCCCTATGATATGAAGTTTAACATTGATGCATAAAAGCAAACAAAATATGCATTTGCATAAAAAATCCGATGTCTGCTTATTAGTCGCCATAATACAGTAGCATATTGAAGAATCCACTATTAACGTAAGGGTAGTAGTGGAATTACACGCATTACTACCACTGAATCGTCGAAGGTCGGTTTTGAATGTTGTTATAGTGAAAGTTGTGAACAACGACCAAGTTGAAGATGAAAATACTTCCGTGTGAGTATTTAATTTCAAGGTTGACATGTTAGTGTTCTAGAGTTGTGTTTCTTTGTTGGTGAAAATTAACAGCAAACTGTGAAAACCAAAGAACTCTTCCTATTCAAATGGTTATTTTATTATTTACACCTGAGAAATTTCTCTCGGGGTTTCCAACAGGCGAGAGCGGTATTTTCCAATTCTGGATGGGAATACATAACGTTATGATTTTCTCTCAAAAGTATCGTATTCCATTTTCTTAAGTAATATATTAATCAGCGTTTTTCAAAAGCGGTATACAGGCGATGCAAAAACGAAGTTTAAGAGCAAAGTGCGATACAACTGTGATCATAATTTGCTACTGAACTGCGCTATTTTTGCGACATACACTATAGGCTTTTCATCATTCTCTTTCCTTTATGGCCGAACGGTTCTCTTTGACTTCACATACAGTTAAAGTTCACCGGTAAAAAAACTCCTCCTCCAAATCACCAAGTTTCTTTGTACAGTACATATCTTTTTAGTATCTCAATAGCATATAGTCCACTACGTTCTATTCACCATATTACAAAAGACTAGACGTAGAATTGACGAAAAAAGGACGATATGCATTATGACATTTTATTGCTTTTACAAATCAAGGATCTCAATGGGCTTTCGATAGGAAAGATCTCAGCTTATTTTTATTATTTTTAAACATTGCTTGAATGCTTTATGAGCCGGAACCTAGTGCCTAAAATAGTAAGGTATCGCTGATCGTGTCTGCGTCTTACGGAATCCTCTCGGGTCGGAAATGGAAGTGAAACCACACACGCAGAGCACCCGCACTAGCTACTTGACCCATGAACAAGCACATACGGTAGAGCCTCGCTTATCCTACATAAATGGACTGGCAGAACATCTAACAAGCGAAAATGTTAAGAAAAAGCCTATTAAACTTGAAACTATGTTATTTTGCACATTACGAACCTAACAGTCATGTTTTAAGCAAAACAGGAAAAAATAACGAAAAAACGAACTTACAGAATTGTCTGAAGTTTAATATAGTATGTACAGCACTTCAGAAATTCAGTTCTTTGATGATTGGAAAAAAAATTTGAATGTAGTCTGCTTTACTTACCAGTGCAGTTTCTTTGGTGCTAAGTCTCGCCTTCTGTGCACCATCATTATGTCGATTCATGTAGCTTCTTGCTGTTCAAAGTATTTAATTGCAGTTCCTAAAGCCTTAACTCCGTCGTTATGTGAAATTCTGCGAAACTCAACAGTTGGTGCTTGATTTTCAATTTTAGGATTAGGATTTAGATTTCTGGGCTTTCGGCGCCTAAGGCCATTTAGGCCGTCACGTTTTGAGGGATGACGTCCCTCGGCGAGCACACAATCCGGGGAAAGGGAAGGAAGAAAGGATTGGGGAAGGAAGGAAGCGGCCTGGGACCTATAAGTTAGGTACTACCCCGGCATTTTCCTGGTGTGAATGAGGAAAACCCAGGAAAACCTCATTCAGGGTGGCTGGCCTGAAAAAGCGTTTTACACTTTTTCGACCGAGTGGCCCCACCGGATCTTCAATTTTGTTGTCATCACATTTGACACGAGTGAAAATTTCTTCATCAGTTACATCATATTGATCATCAATCCTCATCCAAATTTTGATTTCTTGCAGAAATGAATCATCACATCCAGGGATTCGTTGCAGTAAAGGTAAATTGGTTTCTTTGGTCTCATTTGTGGTTTCCGTTTCCGTACTTTTATTATCGCCTAGCAGCTTCTTTCTTGATTGGTAATTGTTGTAGCCGTTACATCAGTCCAAATCTTTTACATTGATCCGTTTCAATTTTTCAATCATGTCTTGTCCTTCAATTTCTTCTGTTACTGTGGACAGGAACTTTCTGCAATTGCTTTTTGTCGTTTCCGAAACGCCCAGAACTACGTATAGGTTAGCATAAGGTGGTTATATTAGGGGCAGAAGCATTGCTTTAATGACGCTATCTTGGAGCTCCTCAGCATCAGAGTGCGTTGGAGCATTATCTAGCAACAAAACTCTTCTGGGTAAGTTATTTTGTCTCAACAACTTCTTTGTTGAAGGAATGACGTTTCCTTTCCCAGTCTTCTACTGTTAGTTAACCCGTGCAACGCCAAAGTCAGCTAGCTACCTTCTGTATTCTCTCCTTTGTCCGGTTTCTTGGTTGGCTCAAGCTTTTGTTCCATCGATGGAACAATTTTATTTTATTTTATTTTATTTTTTTTTTTTTTTGTCGCCATTATTTTTGTGCTAAACACTACAGCAGTGTTTGTCGAACAAAACACACCATACACAGACAGATACGTACGAACAGTAATAGACAACAAACATCCACATACAATGATAAATGCACCGCACTGAATGACAGACACATGAGTCGTAGTGTACATGACGCCTCACGCGGTAGAGTCGAAAAAAATCACAATGTTCTTTTGGAGTTCTTATTGTCTACTACTACTACTACTACTACTACTACTACTATTATTATTATTATTATTATTATTATTATTATTATTATTATTATTATTATTATTATTATTATTATTATTATTATGCTATGGTATGTCGGATAATATGGAATGTCAGATAAAATAGACACTACTGTATTTATTTCTGGTAAAGATGTGATGTCTTTTCAACTGATGTTTTTGTAATGTATAGACTCGGACAGAAGGCGACACTGGGTATAATTACATGACCTATCTATTCTTTACCTGTTATGATTGTAGTATTCATTGTCACTTCCAGCACCGAGGCTATATGAGATTTACACCTACAGCTTAACGTTGATTCCAAATCACTTGAGGTGACATTGGGAATCGAACTCGGGACTCCCGTGCCAAATGCTTGTTCTCAAATCTATCAGAGAGAACAGTAAAATATGATAATTAAAATAACTGGGGTTGAACTTAAAATCTTTTCAATCAAAAATGAAAACGAACTTTACCATCTTCTTTGTATTTTAATTTTTTAAGGGAATTAAAATATACGTTTACCAATTCCTCGCAGATATAGTTAATTATTTATCATAATATTGTTTCATTGAGAACAGTAATAGAATAGTGCTAATTCAAAAGTCAGCAATCATAAACGTAATTAATAGAATGTAAATCGGCCTTTCGGCGTTGTCTTGGACTCTGTACTTGATTTTACATACAATGTATACAAACATATTTACCATCATGTACGTGGGAGGGGTATGCTGAAAAGCAATAAGAATAGTAGTAGCTCTGGTTTTAGTTAGTGTGTTTGAATATATAAATCCAAATGACCTTGTGATTGTCATGGGAGGCAGACAAGGCAACTTGTTTTGTGAGAGGTGCGACATCTTCTTCGGCCTTGGTCGAAGAATGCTTACATTAACTTGCTCTGGTTCTTTGTCAATTTAAAGAAAAGAACAGCGTGCGATAACCTGCAAAATAGTGCATCGAACCGATTAAAACACAATCAACCCATTTATCCCGCAAATCAGTGTTTCTTCGAGGGAATTAATGAACTTTTTCAAATAGTGTAGGTACGTTAGATCAATTATTTTGAATTTGGAACACTTATATTGTTTGGTTTTGGATTCATTTACGTTTATAGCAGTGGTGTCTCGTGGGGAAGTCACATCGGCAAAAATTACAATTTTAATGCTTTAAGCTAAGTAGTCGTTGTTGTATACTTAAGACAAAATATAGATTTCCCTCCCTTAGTTTGCAGGAGGGATGGCCAAAATTTTCCGGAATCGGAAATTTCACTTTCTGGACTTCAGAAAAATTCCGTAATTTAGAAAAATCCGGAATTCGGAAAAAATCAGAAATTTAGAAAATTCCGGATTTTTTCCGAAATCAGAATTTTTCAAATTCCGGTTTTCCGAATTTCGCAATTTTTCCGACATCGGAATTTTTCTAAAACTCGGGATATTTCCGAAATCGGAATTTATTCGAATTCTGGAATTTTTCAATTTTACTTTCCGGATTCAGAAAAGTAAAAATTCAGGAATTGGCCATCCCTAGTTTGCAGCGATAAAATTATATTTTTTTTACTGATGTGACTGCCGGACTGGTATCCATTTTCTGAAGAGGCTGCGGTGGCTCAGTGGTATAGTGGTTCTCCGCTCAAGCCAAGTGAACTTTATGGTGGACAAAGATCGTGTATATGGGTGTACGCCGTGTGGTTTTCTCGGAGTTCTCCCTTTCCTCCCACTTTCTTCATTTCACCGTTTCATTCATTTGTCTTCATCACCATCTCTTTTAGCCTACACGGCATAACCATGGGAAGTAAAACTAGAAAATGTTATTTCATTTATTTTTTTCCCATTGGTTGAACGTCCTATTTCGACACCGGGACAGTATTAGAGGTGATGTAATTTTCAGAGTGGAATCCGAATCACTATTCCGAGTTTGCTGCATCTAAGGAAACTACCTCCAACGGAAATCGAAACCGAGCCTCGCGCACAAAAGCACACGCGTTGCTTACTCGGCCAGGTGAGACATTATATTATTTGGGGATCCATGTTACGAATAAACTCAACAAAAAGTACGCATTTGAAAATGAAGTGCCATTTCATTGGACTGACGAATTCAGATTTCCTTCGAGTAGGTTAGATGATTTTCAATACATGCGGATCAAGAAAAAAAATACTTGCAATGCATATATACTGGTAACCGTCATTAATCTCAAACGAAGATGGATCCACGGGAAGTTTTGTAATTCCGAGAGGGATTCCCCACCCTCTAAAATCGTCAGTGCTTCAGAAGACGGTGAATGAACTCGGTTAATTCTTCGTTTTCCTTAAGGAAGTTCGTTTCAACACCTTTTCCATCTGCTGGGATGAAGAGTTTCCCTTCTTTTCAAACTATAAAATGACGTTGACATTAATGGGCTTCTTTTGTTAAAGAGTTGACACACGTTAGCTATAGGAATTAATATACAATACAAATGCACCGTGATCTGGAAAGTCAAACCTAAGGAAACGAGGAACCGGAGTGTTTGTTGACTGTATTCACCGACAACTATAAATATTGGTGACTATTACTGGTGAGTACGGGAGGCTTTAACAAAATTCAAACAAGCTAGTTTGGTTTCAAAATGTGAAGCTACGGTAGACTTCCAAATTATGTGAATTCAATATTAAAACTTGAAAGTATTTATAACTACTGGTTGCAATAGAGGAATAAGATCACAGATAGATTCTGTTTCACAGACGCAGAATCAATGTCAAGAAACCCATTACTCACCATCTTTTAAGTTTTTTTTTTCAATTGGGGCTAATATTAAAACCGTTAAGTGGTGATTGATATCAATTACTTCTGATTACAATAAAAAGAATGAGCTCAGAGATTAAACATATTCTTGGTGTTGAAGCCATATTAAATTTCTTCTTGTCGCTATTTCCGTTTTATCCATTATGCGATTAGTGTTATAATCGAATAGACGTGGATTTTCATGACTTTCAGTTTCAACGATAGAGAAAAATCGAGTCAAAACTCATTCTTGTGGCACTGTATCTGTGTCAAAATTCATGTTTTGACATCCCGTACAGATTATGCTATATGGAAATAGTACTGAAACTGGAAATACTAGAACATTCCAACCACTTATTGTTTCGGTACAGTGTTGCGGATGCTGATGGTACATTCTCTTGAGACGATGAATCGGTTGCTGAAGTCCGCTTGTCACTATTTATTACGGTTCTTGTTCTACAGCTATAAACGTTGAAACTGGAAATAGTTGATTTCTACCACTTTTGGTTTGGATAGAAGGTGAACGGAGAAAACAGAATCTATTATTTTGACGCTGAGTGGATTGCAAGAAGCAGTTTTTGATATCTTTTACCGTTTTTGCTCTATCTAAATTTGCTCTAGCAAATTTAAACTACTTCCAGTTAGGTAGATTGTTTCGGATGGTGACGGTATGTTCTGTTCAGATACTGAATCGGTTACTGAAATCCGCTTGTTGCTGTTTTTGTTCTGTAATGATGAACGTTAAAACCAGAATCGATTGATTGCTACCACTTACGATTTGAATGCAGAATTAATACAAGGTTTGGGACCTATTCTTGAGTCGCTGACTTGATTGCAAAAGGAACACTTTTTGATATATGTTACCGTTTTTGCTGTTTGAAACTCAGTATTGAACCCGGAAGTAGTTTTAATTTAAACCACTTCCAGTTTTTGGAGAGTTGAAGATGGTGAAAATATATTTGCTTGAGACGCTAAATCAATTTTAAAAAAATTTAAAATGCTATATATTGCCGTTTTTGTTCTACGGCGAGAAACGTTGATACCAGAAAGGGTTCATGTAAACCACTTCTGGTTTGAATGACTTGTTAACGGAGGAAATGTAACCTAATGTTGAGACGTGGAATCGATTGAAAAAAAAAAACGTTTCTTGATATATACTGTATCTAACCATTTTTACTGATACTTGTCGACACACAGATGGAATAGTTGTTCTATAAGATTTCCGACATTTATGCATAAAATAGGTAGGAAGTCTAAAAAATAAGGGAAAAATAATAATCGTGAAAATAGGTTATCATCGTAAAAAAATTCTATAATATTGTTAGCGTACAAGGAAAAATGTCGAAAGATGAGACATATATCAATCAATAGATCTTATTAAGCTGAATAAAATGATGTGGGTGAATGTAAATCCTCCTGTGTAATTTTCAAAAAAAATCGAGGAAAACTACTTCTTCTGTAAACATACCCTAGTAGACACAACTTGCAAACCGCTTGCTGTAAGCTTGCATTGGAAGTCGGCAAGCTTGCATCCGGCTTGATTGGAAAGCATGCAAGTATGCCACAAGCTGGATTCCAGTAACGAAGTTACATGGGTCAACCTTTGATTCAGTGTTCCATTCAAGCTTGACGCAAACGTTTTAAGCTGGCGGCAAGTCAATAACCAATGAGCGGGCAGTGATGCTATGACGCTCTGTGAAGGATCTAGAGTATCGTTTGCAAGTACAACAAAAGGTAGATTGTATGAAACATCGCGTTGAAAGGGCAAGCGTAGAAAGCCAAAGGCCAAGCAACTGACCGAAAGCTTTCTTGCTACTTGTGTAGCAAGTAACAGTGTCACGTGTACACCACACTCAGGAGTTTGGTTTGTACATAGCGATATATTCTCAATTATTATTGAAGCCGGGATTGGTAATTCCCTATGCATCGCCAATATGAATCCATCATTATGTTACGTACATTCTTTCTTCTTAGCCGGGCCAAAAGTATTTTCCCAGAAGCTTCCTATCTAGACCCCTAATATGCCCTATACATGTTGTTCATAAGTAAAAAGTGCTAAAATCTAGGTTTGGTTATCATTATGTGTGTGAATATTGTACTCCTAAGGTTCTTAGAGCTTAAAGAAACTAAACGAGACATATCCAACGGGTGATTACGCAAATCTTAACTATTTTCATACATTAAACGAAATTGTCATATATTATATATAAATCTGTGCACTTTCGTATGAGATATGTGTATGTTTAGTTCTTGCTCCTGTATTAAGTAGTCTGGTTACTTTTAAATGTCATTAAGCTATGTAAAATTAATTTGAGATACAAGATCATAAGGTATTTAAATTATTTCGCAATATGACTAGATACATTAATACGTGTCATCCTGATACAGTTCACGGGGAGTCTTCATTAGAATTATTAAGATTCTTTCTAAGTAAAGCAGATTTTTCTATGGGCGTACACCTGTTCTTGTGTTTAAATGTGGTTCACTATTTTTGACAAGTCCATGCTGCATGAACTTCTAAATGCAGTATTTATATTTTAAGTCAGTATCAATGATTTTTTTGTTTAAATATAATGTCTTTAACACATTTTACTACGGTTACTAAATGGCAGAACTACATGATTTCTTGCTATTAGTAAATATTTCTTTTATCAAATTATTTTACTTTTATTACTGTACTTTATAACATTTCTGTTAATAACAAAGAGAGGTAAGTATTTCTTCGTTTAAATTGATATTGATGTGTACTATTTGATTACTAAGTGTATAAATCCTCGCATTTAATTTCTATTATGTATCTGTTATATATGACGCAATTTGAGTAAATATTTAACTTTGGCAAAATGCATGTTGTTCTGTTAAATTTTGGGTTAAAATATTTCCTTATGTTTAAATTGCTTCTTTCGATGTATAAATTACACTTTTTTCCTATTTTTGGGTACCAAACCCGTCACGTAGCTAATAGTAACGGTTCGTTATAGTTAACGGGGCAACGCTTGATTCAGTAGCTGGTATATCTAGATATTTTGTATGTTCCGTGAAATTGACGGTGTATGATATCAAATTGTTGGACTAAATTGTTTCGGCGGACATATAGGTGATAGTTAACCATCTTCATCTTTCGATATTTACAATATTTGCTGTCTTGGTATCTCCTTTTCCATCGAGACAACGGTTGAGCAGAAATTAATTAGGCGTTCAACCTATGTACGGGTAAGAATATCTTATGTGGGTGTAGTACAATTACCATTAGCACACCTGCATCAAATCTGATAGTTTTACAAGTCTACTTAAATTATTTAATGATATTCAATGTGTTCAATATAACGTCGAAAAGAAGAAAGTTGTGCTGGAACTTAGGATATTTTCATAACTATAATTCAAAATATTTACACCTGTGTTGGTTTAAAAATTAATTGTTTACTTATTAGTATCAGAGGAGAAGAATAAATTTGATTTGTTTACTATTTTAATGATTTATCACAATCCTTTGGTTCAGCTATTAGAATATGATCGTAACTTCTAAGTCTCGGATCCAATCTGTTCGTTATTTTTCCATCATAATAGCTATCATATTTTATATATGACAATAGAATGGCATAATAGTTATCATAACTTCCATAATTTACATTATAGTTTTGTACAAAGTATTGCGTTAATAAAGTTAAACATAAATCTTGAAATAAATAAATCAGTACTGAAGTCTTCATTAATAAATTTCTAATCACTATAAAATATGAGTGTAAATGAATTTTGCGAAGAAAGTACTTTGTACAACTGTTGTAATGCATAAGAATAAAGTAAACATGCTTGCCTAAGTGTCTGCTTAGATGATCGCTATACTTCAAATTTGAAATACATTTCGTTTCGTATCGTGCAACGCCAAAGTTGACTGTAAAGGGCTTTGATATATCTCCAACTACAGATGCATATGATTCAAGTTGCTACACGTCTTTTCTACACAAATAGTCTCAGAAAGTCAAAACTTACAAACATATAATTGTAGAAGTAATCTGATATTTAGTTTTTTATTCTGGATTTTTTCTGAAAATTACAACGGAAGATTTTCTAAAGGTTCGAAGTTAATCATTTTTTAAATTTTTCTTTCTTTTTTAAATTTTTTTTTAACAATTTCGTTTATTTCTGTTTGTAATAACAAAATACAACAAGCCTCATATACATTCGTCTTTTCTCTTTTGAAAGCGATATGTACCATTTCGAATTTAAAAACCATTACTAAGTAAGGAAACATCAAAATGTCTCCATTTAAAAGTGTAGAAGAGTAAATTTTCATTTTATGCCAAAAGTCTGTTTCAAGTTTCTTGCACTTTAATGGGAATACAGTAAAGTACACCTTTTATTTATCAATCAACGGGTGTAGAGATAATTGCGCATTCCCCGATTTTGCACCTGAATAATTGGAATATTCAGAATGCAGCAATAGATGTTTTTTTAGTGCATAGTTCATTGTTTACATTTCCTTTCCAGTGATTCCAGCGATATGGCTTCTGGGGACTACCCATTGAAGAAGCAAAATATTAAATTTAATATTTTCTCTTTTTCTTTGTTCCTTTACTTTGGTTTAAAAGTACATTAAAATACATTGTACGTTTATTTTGAATTTTTCATTTTTTAAAGCATACTGTACGAAGCACAAACTACCACCTTATTCCTGCTGGTTACGTTAATTTAGGTCACTCGCGGCTATATAGTTAAGATACGCGCTCTCGCTGAAGTAGACCCTGGTTTGATTTTTGGTGGGAATATATATGGTTTGGATTTCATGTCAGGCTGTAGATTCGCGTCTCACATAGCGTGGGGTGCTGAAAGAGACGTTAAACTTCCAACCAACAGCAATACTTATCTCTGAATGACAAGTTCTTCAACATTATTAGTATGAGTGAAGAGAAAGATATTTTGTTGGTCCTGACTAGAGTTAAAATTTTATAGAATATTGTGGTGCAAGAAGTAGAAACATGAAGATGAAAATACAGCGATGAAAAGAAGACAAGGATTGAAAATGTGGGTGTAGAAAAGAACACAATAAAAATAAAAGGTGGGTAGAAAATGAAGAAAGTGTTAGGAAGAGGAGGAGAAGAAAAGGGGAAAATGCTGAACGTAAAACAATAGAATCTGAGAAATCGTGTTCTGAGAGACGTGATGAAAAGGAAACGAGGGACAGGAAGAATAATTATAATTATTGATGGAGAATTTTAAGGTGAATAAATTGAGCGGAGGACCGATGTGCTCAGTTCACGACAAAGGATTGGTCAATACAGTGGCCGCGAATCTGGCTTTGAGGTTGCCAGTGGTTTTTCATTTCAAAGGTATTCTTTAAATTCGGATGCGAGACACGAACATTACGTTTTTGAAACCGTTTTCAAGACTTAAAGTGATGTAAATTGTTTCAGGTTTCTTTTCTATATTTATAGAAAATGCATCAATTCTTAACCCTTTTGTAGTACATCACGTTTAAAATGCTTTTCTTTCCTGTAGAATGAAAACAAAATGTGTACGCAATAAATTCATAAGCAGTGGCTTAAATGCATCCTTGTTGCTACGAGTGATGTGTATATTAATAATAGTTTAGTTTAATAAAATCAGGAAGCAAGATATTGCAGTGCCAATGTGTATGTTTGGGATAGAGAATGCCTAATTTTAAAACTGGTTGCAATTCTCATCATGTTTCGTTATTTTTCGTCCTTCATTTGAATTTTCTTTTAAAAAATCACAATAGTATAATAATATGAACATCATCCCATCCTGATCATAGCTGGCATTGTGGTAGACCTTGACAAGCTTACTACCCATATGAAATATTAAGGTATGAAGTATAACTTTGGCTACCGAGTTATTGTACACTAAGAGACACTTCTGGATGGTACACCCATATGAAAATTTACGGTAAAAGTGTACCATCCAGACACCCATATGGAAATTTACGGCTAAAGTGTACCATCCAGAAGTGCCCCTTACTGTACATCAAAGTTGGATTTCTATTTAATGAAGGAATGCCGTAATATGGGGCTATTTGTACGCGTGTAGAAAATGTAGGTTAGGACAGCTGAGTGTGATATCCTATTTTGGCAAACAAAAAAAGTATTTATTAATGACCGTACCGTGAGGTTTACAGGGGGTAAGAAAAGTGAATTTCATTCAGCAAAATGATACCAAAAATATCCGAGGTGTCGAGGTAACAGCGGTGATGCGGCTAGTTGTACACCGACGTTTCTATCTACGTATAATGTGTGGAAAGTGACGCAGGTATGCAAGTAATTGGAGCTAAAAACCAGAGTTTCGTGCAGAAAAATTACAGATGCGTGTATTGTAATTAATATTCACTTGGAGTGGTATATAAGCAATCCCATGACACACGAAACGCAAATTACCGGCTTATTACAGCGGAAGTACAAAACTAGAAAGAGCATAAAGGCAAATGAACAAGGTGTACAGAAATAGAAGAAAAACAAATGCCTCATATGGTTACTGCGAAGTCTTTGTCCTTTGCACTGCTATCACTACTGTTAGGCTATGACTATACAAGGATACGTTTCCAATGCGTTACCCTTCGCAGCGAACGCGACCTAGGTGGCTACTCGATAATTTTACTTTCGCCAGATTTATAAATCATACTGTGAGTCAGTAAGGGTTTCCTGGTCTTTTTTTTTTTTCATTTCCCGCGCCGAAAGGGTAAGAATCAGGATTACCAGATTCAATTGGTTTCTTGTGAGAAGACATGAAGGTTTTGTTAAAATCCCCTTGTCTGACAAGACGTCTTTCCGTTTTTTCCTTCCTTTAGACATCGTTTACTGACTCCGAAACAACAGGCGGTCTATTGTTCCGAAACGCACCAAATACGCCCAAACCGACATATTCTCCGCGTTTCTATTGCTTTTGCGTTTGCAGCGCATTGTGATTAACCATCCACATTTGAATATATGGTCAGCATATTCCAATTGTTCGCATGAGCCATAAAAACGCGTTGCGAACGCATGTAGTAGCCGTGCACTAGTTGTCTCTGTCCTGTGAATCGTTGCAGAGGGAACAATTGTAACACGAATCTGTAGTGCATGCGTGCGCAACGCATTTTATGTCTCGTGTGTACGCTTGGAATACGCTGACCATCTATTATTTTCTTATACGCCTTATATCTCGTAAACTACGTATAGTGCAGCGAAACCAAAACTACCACTTAACTCAGTATGATGTCCTTATTCCGTAAAAAAAAAAAAAAAAAAAAAAAAACGAAATCTTGATTTAGGGGCCATTCAAAAAATCCAATATATTTCATTCAATCAAACGTTTTCTTGTACGCCTTATATCTCGAGAACTACATACAGTGCAGCAAAACCAAAACTACCACTTAACTCAGTATGATGTCTTTATTCCGTAAAAAATACGAAATATCGATTTAGGGGCCATTCAAAATTTTTGTGGCCCCTGACCAAAAAATCCAATATATTTCATTCAATCAAATATTTTCTTGTACGTCTTATATCTGAAGAACTGCATGTAGTGTATTCAAACAAAAACTACCACTTAACTCAGTTTGATGTGCTTATTCCGTAAAATATACGGAAACTCGATTTATCTAGAGGCCGTTCAAAAATTTTGTGGCTCCTGACCCAACATCTAATTATTGGCCAGCATCACAATCTTTTGATCCATTTTTTGGATCATTCCTAAAATTCTTGAAATTTGGTGCAACGGAATGAATTAAAAATTTAATATTGGAGGTAGTCACTCTCTTTATCATAAAATTCAGAAAATAAATCGTAGTGGAAGGGGTTAATGTTACGTATGCTAAATATTGTAGTATGCTGGCAGTTGTACTGTTGGATGTTTGTGATCCTGTAGCATTCTTACAAGACAGGGTACCGCGGTGTAACACGGCGATTGTGATAAGATTGCACAGACATTGATAACATCAAAAAAGAAGCGACACGTATTTTTTATATCAGCTAACAATCGCATTGAAAGTGTCAAATAGGGACATAAAAATGGGGTCAAAATGAATTATGTGAAATTAGCGAGAACGAGAAGAGATATTGGAAAACGTTAAATGTACAAAATAGTACCCATAGTCGACGCAATTCAATGAGGTAGAACGCACCCATGCGAAGAAATCAAAACATCCGGAAATGGACCAATCACGTATACAACATTGTCACAATGTGTTACAGAAATGAGCGAAAAGGGTGGTAAGAAGCAGGAAGAAAGAAGAAACGAAAACAGAAAATACGTGTTTTTGCTTTGGGTGCATACGTCGCCCGTATGCGAAAGAGACGCAGATTCATTTCAGTGTACGAAGATGGAAGAACGCGCAGGAAGGATGCAAATGCCGTTGGTATAGGTAGCCAGCGAGCCAGTACTGCGCAGTGGGTTGCATATATCGCGTATTGGGAACAAAAAATGCACATGAAAAATGAAATGAAATCTTTAAGCTTTACGTCCCACGGTTATGCCGGTTAGGCTAAAGGAGATGGTGATGATGAGAGATGAGTCAAATGATTGAATGAAGAAAGTGGGAGGAAACGGGAGAACCCCGAGGAAACGCACGGGTACGGTGTTTGTCCACCACAAAGTCCACACGGCACGAGCTGGAATCGAACCATGAAGCACCGGAGGTGAACGCTCTGCCATTCAGCCACCGTGCCCCCCAGGTAGCAAAAATACATAGCACAGTAGAATGTAATAGCAGGTGGTCCACATACGTAAAATAAACAGCAACAGTAATATCAGTACCACGAATGAGTATCAACATTACATCACTACGAAAATGTGCGCACAACATAACAGCAATAGTAACATTTTTGTTTTGGCGTTACTAGTGCCTACACACATTTTCTTTTCCAACATCTATCATTGTTCTCATTACGCGACATATGCAACCCACAGCGCAGTATTGTCTCGCTGGCTGCCTATACAAACGGTGTATGAATCCTTCCTTCGTGTTCTCCCATCTTTGTGCATTGAGATGAATCTGCGTCTCTTTCGCATACGAGCGACGTATGCACCCAAAGCAAAAACATATATTTTATGTTTTCGTTTCTTCTTTCTTCCTGCTCCTTACCACCCTTTTCGCTCATTTCCGTAACACATTGTCACAATGTTGTACAAATGATTGGTCCATTTCCGGATGTTCTGCTTTCTTCGCATGGGTGCGTTCTACCTCATTGAATTGCGTCGAATATGGGTAGTATTTCATACATTTAACGTTTTCCAATATCTCTTCTCGTTCTCGCTATATTCCACATAATCTCATTTTGACCTCATTTTTATGTCCCTATTTGACCCTTTCAATGCGCTTGTTGGCCGATATATATATATATATATATATATATATATATATATATATATATATAAAAATACGTGTCACTTCTTTTTCAATGTTCTCTATGTCTGTGCAGTCTTATCACAATCGGCGTGTTACCCTGCCTTGTTAGTTTGCAGCAGTAAGTAATACATTGTAAGGGTTTGTTTAACATGTAGATTTGAAATCTGTAGTAATCCGACGTAGTGCTGTTTCAAAAAATATAACTTTATGTTAGATTGACAACACTATTCACTTGTTCGTACTGCGGAGTAAGTCAAACAATTTTCCCTTATTGGTGTTTACTTCGTACAAAATTTCAGCATTTACTATTAGTTTAGAATTTACACAGTTGTGCCAAGTTAAAAACTCACCCTGCATAAGGGAGTCCGCATTGTTGAAACTAAGCAATTTGTGCTTTTAGTTCTGCTAGTGATTACGGATGATTATTATGATTACGGATGTATAGACTCATGAGCAGTTGAATTAGAGACACCTGGATAGTAGCGCGTAACACCCTCTTCTTCCATAGTGACGATGGCGATGCGTCATGACACGGATTCCATAGGACATCAGAAACATTGGGGAGCCATGCTGAACAATGATTGCTTTACAGTCCCCATAATCCACGAAAATTGGTCCAGAGCAGGGTCTAGACAAGCATATGCACATCCGTGGACCCTGCTCTGTCAAGTGATCAACAGGATCCCAGATGTACTTAACGCGATAAAAGTCGGGGATCATCTGGGGCCAGGTAAGCATCTGCACATCCGTGAAGTGCTCGTCGAATTAGTTAGCCAGAATTCGGGAATGATGGGCTGGAGCATTATCTTATTGTTTATATGTCACCTGCTGGAAGATGGAGGTGAACAAAGGGAATGGACATGATCTGCCAGCAGTTTCCTGTAACGTTTGCTGGTGAGGTACGTTGTCAAATGTAGCATATCATCCCACATGAACAATTTCCATACAAAGGTACCATTACCACCGGTCCCAAACTGTACCCTACTAGTAAGAGAAATCCATTGCCTCATGTGGCACTTGTATCCGGTCATCGGCGTGTAACAACCAGTACCACGACTGAAGTGTCCAGGCAATCTTATTTCATGCTTTGTGAGTATCAAATAGCGGTGTTTTTTGCCCTTGTCGGCCGTTATGCCTTGTGCCGGGTGTTGAGCAGAGATACCCTCGTGGAGCGCTTGCTTCTGTACCTTATGTCGAGGAGATGATTCTGGATACTATGGCTTCTCACACATCGTTGTTTTCCAGCATTGAATTGGCGAGTGATCTACTGCACTGTGACCCGTCTATCCGCTTTCACCTCTCGAGCTAACTGACGAAGACTCCGGTTATTAACGCCTCGTACACCAGAATAGCTGACTCTGACCGCAGTGCTTTCGCCCGAATCCCCGAGCTCATGGTATATATTTTAATACTGGGGCATTTAAAAAGGACAATGTCTGCACGATTTCGGAGATGGAGTGATCCATACGTATAGCTACGATAATCTGGCAATGATCAAATGCGCTAAGGTCTCGTGTCTTACCCATCCTGTAGTACACTGTTGCACATGCAGACGTATCTCATAATACTGGGAAATTTCGTTTGGTAGTTATTAAGTTTCAGTATCATTCTTTGAGTATGTTTTCTTAAAGACATTTTCGCACGTAATGTAGTTTTCAACGTAAAAATTTGAACACTAGAAATTCTTGTGTCTGTGAACAATTAATTTTGAGGGAAATTTTCTCCTTTGAAGCACCATTCTTATCTAAGAAATTGGACATCAAAAAGCGGTGGTCTCTACTACTCAGATACGAAGAACAATTGAACGAGTATGAGAAAATAAAACGTCACTCTTTTATCTTACATGGTATAGAACAAATTGCGTGATAATAATTGCCACAAACAAATTAGAACTATTGTTTTACAAATTACCAGATTAAATATTTGAATTAGAACATTTATTTTGCGCTACGGAATATTTTATATAACTAGGTATGTCATCAGATAACTTGGTCTGGTATTTGTTTTTAGTCAAAAGATGAAATGAAGGATAAACTAGTATTGAGTTTCCCAAATGCGGAAAGATTTCAGCAAAGCCTTTTTATAAGATACACTGCATTTACTTAGTGCTTAACAGTTTGTTCCATTTCGTCCCAACGCTTATTCTAAACATCAATTATAAAAATTACCTGTGAAAATTTGACTAAGTGTGACGAACATCTTTAATGGTGTGTAACTCGGGAACAAAAAGCTAGGAAGGGAAAATATTTCAGACGCTCGTTAAGAGAATAAGTCTACCTTATGTCAAGTTTGATGAAGATCGGATGAATTTTGTAAATTATGTACAATGTATGCTGGTGTTGTGATTGATCTTTTAATAAGAAATCAAGTGAAGAACAATCAAACTAGAATTTCCATGCGACTAATTACGGAGAAAAAAGGTAGCACAACAGAGGATCCTTACAAAATTTGATTAACATATGTCAAATATTGATAGGCGGCCAACATGTACAAAAATGTATGTAATATGTGTGAGCTTTTTCATGCAACGACGCAACTGAATATCATTTGAAACTGCAACAGATTAGCAAGAAATGTAATATTTCGTCAAATGTTTAATAATACTAAACGGCACTAGTGTGGGACTTAACAGTAGAAATTCCATTTCATTCAAATAGGGAAAGAAGATTAATTGAAGTGCACAAGTGAATGCCTGGCATTATCATTCAGTTCTCGTATACATATGGTATCACCAATCCTAATTCTAACCTGCACCACCACTCTAATAAATGTGCCCGTGGGTTTTCTCCTACATTCTTATTCCATTGATTCTTTGATAATCACTCTCTTTCATTAATCACCCTTCTCCTTTATCCTAAAGAGCATTATCGTGGGATGGAAATCTAGAAATTTCACTTCATATCATTTTCCGCTTCCGAAGTTTTATTCTTGATCTATGATTTTGAACCACAACGCCAAGTATGTGACCACCTTATTCCTATTCTACTGTGTATAGCTACGGACAGAACAACCTAGCTTTGGAGGCAGAGGACAGAACAACCTATAAGACAAGACCAAATGCGTTGAATATATGCATTTGCCAGACTCATGGCGTCCTATAGATTAAATGGATCAATTAAAATATTGAACTTGATATATTTATATTACGAGGGGGCCAGAAAATAAGTTTCCTTTTTCATCCAAAAAATTGTAAATGTGTCAAATAAGGCAGTTTAGTGCGACAGTCAAACATACGTAATTATGAGACGTTCGACCAAGATTCTGGAGATTGCACTATCACAGTGCTAGCATAAAACTCTGATGAGCAGCCCATTATGTGCTTGACAAGTATGGAAGTTGGAACAATCAATGCTCAACGGTATTTTCAGACCCTGACAACAATGAAGTGTGCTTCTCGCAGGAAACGGTCAGGCCTCCTGTCATCTATCGTTCTGGCTTTTGGCGAAAATACGAGACAAAAATCACAGCTGCCTCGCAAAACCATCTTGTCACCCTGGGTGGGAAGCATCTTGCCTATCCTCCCTGACGTTCCGACTTCACACCCAACGACTTCCACCTCTTTGTGGCATTGAGAAAGGATCTCAGCGCAAGGTACTATGGAGCCAATGACGAGGTATAGACATCTGTGAAGTTATTCCGTATGCAGGACACGCAGTTTTTTTCGAGAAAGTTTTTAAACATTGTAAAGCGGTATCTAAGGCATGAACGTTCTTGGTTCTTACGTGGAAAAATAAAGTAAGATTTTCCCCCAGTATATTATTTGTCTTCCATAAACGTCTTTGTCCATAGTAGTCAGCGGAAACTTATTTTCCGACTTACCCTCGTATTGCATTTAATTTCTATTTATAGTTTGTAAGGTTTCTGCCAACGGGACTCTCCGTGTTTGATTCCCCGGGATTTATTACTCGTTCTATCCTAGTTTCATTGAGCCAGGGGATCACCTAGACTTTGTGAATGGGTATTTGGGGATATCGGGGAAATGATTATTTTGTATGTTGTTTTACGTCCATATGCAATTGACGTTATGAAGGGCTGCTAACGTAGGCTCCAAACTATGATATTTTCTCACCTCGAAGAGCTGGGTAACATGACCACATTACGTATTCCAGTCTGGAGTGTTAAGGCGACCAGAGAGTGGTACTGACCAGAGATGGCCATTTTGTAATTGAGCTCAGTTACAACATGAGCTCAAACTCGCTATTGTCAATGGGGTTCGTGCTCACTAATTTCAATGAGTCTCACGATAGGTCAGACTTGCAGTCGCTTCGCTCAGAGTTGCTGTACTCAATGCTAGCTTGATGTCGCGTTCATTAACCTCCTTTTGTTTACGTTCACTTAGTACATAGGTTCACTATACTCAATATGGTTTGTGTACACTGGGACTCGGTCTCTAGTTCGCTATCAATTTACACGGCTCGTGCTCATATTTTTCGCTCTGTTACGCGGCTCGAGCTCAGTTCATGCCAAGAGTTTGGGGAAGTGCTGTTAAAATTATTCGAATATCCGAATATTCGTTTTTAATATTCGAACAATAATTCGTAATCTGAATAATTATTTAATAACAAATGTTATTCGAATATTTGATTAACGAATATTCATAAATCTAGTATTCAAATACTCGAATAATGAGTTATTTCAATTTTAACATTAGTTTATAGCAGGGCCAACAAAAGATGAAGGTCTGTTGTCACTTTACAACAATCTTGTAGCCGTCATTAAAAAATCTTGTAACCCGATCTTTCTATTTACTGTTTACACATTACAACTTTCTGAAAGCAAGAAAGATATCTCCACTCATGCAGCACTGCACTCTAGTGGACAAATAGTGAACCTCCTCATTAAAAACGTGTATTTTGGCATGCTTCCCCTCCCCGTCCAAAAGAATCCGTCATTTCGAAAGCGGCGAAACTGATTTGTTTATTTATGTCAGCAAAAGGGTGATGGCAGGTAGCAAGCAAGACGGCCCAGAAAGTTGCACATGGTTTGACTCCTTGCAAGATGAAAAAAATGTTATATGTCCCTTTCAAGACTATGTTTACATGGAAAAATATTGTAGAGTTGCGAGATTTTTTTAAATGACAGCTACAAGATTCTTGTAAAGTGACAACCCAACTTAATCACGGTCACTGTCTTACACCATTAATTAAAATCCGTATTATAGATGGACCGAAAATAGCCTTGACACGTGGGTAGTGGCAACGCCGATGCGAGCTTTCAGAGATCTTGTGTTGCTGGTTCCTCTATAGCATCAGTTTACGGACTACGAAACCTCCTGTACGCGCTAAAGACAAGTTAGTTCTTAGTTTGGAGTAGTGATAAGTTGGATTCATTTCCGAATTTGAGTCCTTCTAATTCATTCTTCAAGAAAATATTTCGTTTCCTTGGATCGAATCCTTTGTTGTGGCAAATTGAAATAATCTTTACTTCTCATATAGTCCCTAATCTGATTCCATTCTTCACGCAATGAAGTCATACCGGTTTGACAGTGGAAAAAATTATTGGGAAGAAGGGCAGGGATTACTAATTGGTGCGTGTTCTTTACCACGATGTCGTTTGCCACAACTCGATTTTGGTGTTCTTTGCCACGATTTTATCACAGTATTAGCATTCCGGTTTTATCAAATCTCATTATCGTCAAGATTTACGCACACCTTATGGGAAAGATAAGGGTTGCCAGGCACCTCTATTTTTGATTCCTTTTGAATACGTAGAAATGTTGTTGCATTTGAACCGAGAGAGATGTCATTAGCCTACTTGCTGAAAAAAAGAACATTAAGCTCTAAACAGACGAATATAAAAATTAATATCACAAGAGCTTCATAAATTAATATAATTATATTTTCTCTTTCAACGTAGTTCTTAATATTACCTCCTGTAATGTAATGTTCTATTTTTCTCTTATGCTGTGCGACTAAATAGCTCGTTTTATACGTTTAACCCTCGGAATACTAACGGGGGTACTTTGTGCCCATCACAGCACATTTTTTGTAATTTTCTAATCGTTTCTTTAAAATTGTAATATATATATATATATATATATATATATATATATATATATATATATATATATATATATGTTATTGCTCAACATGCTTAGCTCAAGCTAGCTCAAATTGAATGTTAGTGTGTCTCATAAAGTTTGCTATTTGAAGTTGGTGGTCACAAAGTACCCTCCGTTGGTAGAATATGTGACTGACATCTAGAAGTATCACTCCTAGATGGCAGCATAATAAATAGCTGTTAGTCTTACCCTGTGTACTGTTCACTTTAGTCTATGTAGATTTTTGTGAGAGTTTGTAATTTGTTTCTTCTGCAAGATATATTTAATCTTTACAGGTGCAAGGGTTAAAGAAAATTAAATGAAATATTTCAGTTTTACGTCCCATGATTATGCCGTATTACGAAGGAATAGCATTCTAATTAGGCCGATTTTTTTTGAAAGGAATCGTTCTATTAACAATCATCAATATGAAGCCTTACCGCTGTTGATGAGACTTATTGTATTGACTTTTCCTGAACTGGGAAACGAGCGTACCTTTTTATATTATACTTACTAATATGTATTTCAAATTATATATGTATAAAGTCATGATTAAAAAATAGATTGTTTTCTGATCGATGTACGTAAGTAAGATTTATCTGAATTACTTTGGCGGCATAGTTCATATGGGGAGATCTTATCAGTTTATCTGTAATGCGTTATCTGTCAAAAAGATAACAACGCATATGTTGAAATGATGCTAAACTACATCTAATTTCAGATTGCGGGACTCATTCATTAATTAGGTTTTGCGGATTTGATGTCAGCGACTTCAGAAACTTCATATATAGATAGATATGATAAATAGGGAGGAATATGCGGTCAGTATATGTAACGTGTGTTAACTATGAAAATCGAAACATCGCAACGTCATTAATCGAGGAAGAAAAATTATCCCCCTTCACATAAATATTCTTTCAATAATGAATGAGAAGCTAAGAGTAGTCATATATATAATTCCAAAATTGCAATTATATAATTATCGTCTTAATAAAAAAAAATCATCAAGGTGAAATGAGAAAGCAAATTTCAAAGCAGTGCTATTTATATAAATCTTTCTATTTTTCATTTTCTTTTTTATTGACAAACCATAACATATGGCAGAGAATTGAGTACTAAGTGTACTTTCCTTTCTACAGATATAAAATTGAAATAATAACAATCTTTTCAATTTCATTTTCTTTTCTTTTTTTCTAAATGCGTTAGGTATTGAACTCTAATCATGTAGTGGTAATTTGGAGGATTCAATTTGCATTTAGCAGTGACATTAACTGTGATGCTTATGTCATTTTTTCGATATGTGTTTTGAAACAAACGACATAACCTCACAAGATTGACATTTAACGTCCCTTTCAGCACAAAAGGTATTAAGACTAGGACTCACAGGTTAACGTGGGATCCAAAATACAACCGCTCTAACCAGAAATCGAACCCAAATCGCCTCTAAAAGATTCGTATATAAATTCATTTAGCCAAATTCCCGCGTCACAGTTAGAAACTTGTAATTTGGAATCAATGATATTTTTGTCAATGTCTGTGATCAAAGGCGTTAATGTAAATGATATTCTACCATGAAATTCTCTTTTATTGCTTTCTGATCTGGTTTACATATTGATGTAATTTGTAACTTCTCAATCACAGACACAGCTTTCGTTCCTGTCAACAGCAAATGATCGGCAATGCTACAAATGGCTATTAAGTGGATTGGATTGGTGGCTATAGATTAGATACCATGGTCGCCTGACCTCAATCCCGTGAATTTTTCCGCATTGTTCATGTTGAAATCTAATTCATGATTCTATCGTTTTTCTTGGAGTAATATTAATTCATGTTTTGCAAGTGGGTGTATATGTAATGAATCCATAATTACTCATTTTTTAAAAATATATACTTAGTAGTATAATCTTGTTCCCCATCCATTCCTTCACTTCAGTCTTACCTTTTTTAACCAGAAAGGAATCAAGTTGGCCTCCATATTCTTTATCTAGTAGCTTTGCTTCCTCATCTACCTACTGTAGCTACAAAATGTAGGTAGAACCTTCATTCATGCAGACACTGACTGTGATACTAGAACAAATATAACAAAATGGAATGAAATGAAATCTTTGAGTTTTACGTCTCACAGTTATCCCGAGTACGTTAAAGGAGACGGTGATGATGAGAAATTAATGAAATGAAGTGAGAGGAAACGAGAGAACCCCGAGAAAATCCACGCACACTGTGTTTATCCACCACAAAGCCCACTTGGCACGAGAACAAATATTGCAATCCGTTTTATATTTTTAAAAAGCATCTGTAGAGGTGATAGGGTGGGAAGGGAAAGGGTGACTTGAAAAATAATTAAAAACGACTGCTATTAGTGTCGAATCTATAGTATTTCGGGTCGCTGAGATGAATAGTGACAGTTCCAATGCCGTTTAGATCCATCAATTCCATCGGCATGGTGGTTACAACAGATCACAAAAATGTCCAAAATGATAAGATTAATGTCGAATCCATAGTTTTCGGGGTCAGTAAGCTGATTGGTAACAGACCCGATGATATTTAAGCCATGTGACTACATCCTCCACCATTTCCAGAAATTCTAACTCTACGAAAGGAGGGATAATTTCTAAAATGTCTTACTTTCCCATTTTTTGTTCATAAAATGGATAAAACGTGAAAAAGTTTCAACCTATGAACTGGAATTTTGAACATAGTTATCACTTAGGTCGACCTTTTTTTTTTTTTTTTAAAAAAAATCATTTTAATTAAAATGCATATCCTAAGGAGAGAAGGGTTCAAATTTTTCGCAAATAATAATTCCATAAACAAATTTTTCCCGTGCGAAGAAAAGGTATTCCAGCTAGTTAATTATAGAATCTTGATTGCCGTGTGTCAATTTTTCACAAATATTGAATGAACCAGTGTAAACAGGCGGTAGTGTTAGATTTATTGTGCAGAGTTTTGGTGGTATAGTTTGTAATTTAAGTAGTTCTTTTATTATCTTTCGAATCAAGAGAGACTTGAAGGAGAGCAACACCTTAGAAATTGTAACTGACAATGGAAACGAGAACAGAGAATGGCCTCGGGTGCTGAAAGCATCAGGCCTTTACCAAAAAAAAAAAAGTTACTATGCAAGGACGTAGAAAAAAAATATAACCCGATGCAGTTTCGTTACGCAATAAGACCTGTAGGAAAGGATATTGCAATCTGACAGAACAAGAGATTTGAAATAGATTAAGATTTATTTCATTTACATATAGCAAAGAAAAAGTAAAATATGCCTTCAGGGGAGTAATCAAAGGATTTATCAGGTTGTATACAGATAGAAAAGAAACCAGACTGATGAATTTTCTTTTTCGTTTATTGACATGTACTGTTGGACTGCCTCAAGCTATGAGTATCTACTGTATATATTATTTCGAAAAAAAATGTTAGGAGCACTATTCTTTTTATCATAGTTCAGATCAGTATACAGATCAATAAAATCCGGCTTTTTGGGATGTTTTTTTCTCATAAAAAGCCAACTTTTCATAAAACTGCAAAATGTGTAGAAGTGAAAGAAACTAGTGTTGATACCAGGGCTATTAAAATAAGGCTTAATAAAGGGCGGTACTGTCTACATAAAATGCTTATCACCCTAACTTAAAAGGATTTTCCGATGTTTTAACATAAAATTAGCTTCGCCCCCCTCCGAACATACAAAAATCTGTTTCATTTTACAAAAGGTATTTCGTAAAAAAATCTTCAAAATCCCAGTATATATGTAGTGGCGTGCTCATGTGCTGAAAAATATATTGTTCAAACAAAACGAGAATACAATTTAAGAATAAAGGAACATATAAGGAGCATTAACCCTCGCACTACCAACGTGGGAGGTGTGTACTTTGTGCCCACCACAATATGTTTCTTGTAAGTACTCTTCTAATCGTTTCTTTAAAATTAAAAAAAAAATGTTATTTCTCAACATGTTTTGCTAAATCTTATACCTAACTGTGGTGCAAATTGAACGTTAGTGTATCTCATAAATGCCTGTTTTAAGGTGGCTACCACAAAGTACTCCTCCTCGCCGTTGGTAGGAGATGTGACTGACATGGCAGTATAATAAATAGCTGTATCCCGCCTTTTCTGAATTTGGAGGTTAGTAGGCGGCTATTTGTAGCGTTTGCAAAGCGTTTTTATTGCTCAAGCGTACGCTTGGAATGCGCTGACCATGTATTTAAATCTGGATGGCCAATCACAAACGCGAAAGCAATAAAAACGCGGAGAAAACATCAGCTTGAGCGTATTTGGTGCGTTTCGGAACAATAGAACGCCTGCATAACATAATACTTCACATGATGATAAATAGATCTTGGCCTATTACGATGTCAAATTTGATCACGATCGGTTGAGTTGAGTGTATGGGTTTTTACTTTTCAAAGTAAGATGCAAAATTCGACCACCTATAACTCGGGGACCGTGATCTTGCATAACACAGTATTTCAAACACTTATATAGCTAGTTAAGGTCTACCATCGTGGTAAATTTAATCCCGACCGGATTATTTACATATGTATGCCTTCACATCATATGTCATACGCTTTTATAGCTAGTTAAAATCTACTATCATAGCAAATTTGAGATTTTGTTTTTCAAAATACAACAACTCGAGAACCATAAGCCTGCACAACGTAATATTTTACACACTTTTATAGTAGGTAAAGTTCTACCGCCATGCAAAGTTTAATCCTAATCAGATGAATTTGTTGTATGGGATTTTACTTTCAAAAATATGACGAAAAATTCAACTGTTCATACTCAGGATGCATAAGATTTCATACAGCCTTCTACTGGAAAGTCGCGTTCGTAGTTGTTATGAATATAATTGTCTTCTGAATTTCCTTTCCTTTTTCTGATGTTATACATCTGTGTTCGTGTTAGAGTTTCTGATCTATAAATCATGAAATTTATTTAAACGAAATCATATTTATTGACAAACTTCTGTTTATCATTTGGAAGTTAGTTGTGACTTCGAAATAAGTCAGGTTCTTATTGTGCTCTTATTTACTCTCCCTTATAGAGCAATTAGAGTTCCTAGCAGACTCAACGTAACATGAACAAAGAAGGCGTACGATGGCTTAGTGGTAGAGTGCTCCTCTGGTTCTATGGGTCCCTGGTTCGATCCCAGGTTAACTGAGTTTGTGATGGACAGCATTGTGTCCATGAGTTTTCTCAAGTTCTTTGTTTCATCTGACTTTCTCAATCCACTAACTAATTCATCTTCAGTCACCCGTCCCCTTTAGCCTAAAGGACATAATCGTGGGACGTAAATCTAGCAATTGTATTTCACAAAGAGAGATCGAAGATAGCTAAATATATCGAAGCCCTTCAGTTTGATCGGAATTTATGATGAATTTTGTTTCACACCATTAGCCTAAGGTCTGAAATCGCTGGTTGCATAAGCCTGTTGTGGTTTTTCATCAGCGATACTTGCAACTGAGACAGCAGGGAGAGGGGGGGAATGCAGATGAAGGCGTGAAACAAAATTATAAATTATGATTCCCTTCCAGTTCCAACCTCTTCTCCACCATCTTCCTCAACCTAAAGGGCATAATCGTAAGACGTTAAACTTACAGATTTCATTTCCAACGCCTTCTGCACGTTAAGAATCCGTCTCTTGAAGGCGAAGAGTTACCTATGATATCTAGTTTCATTAACAGTAGATTTTTAATTAATGATACTGACACTTTATTAATGATCATTTTGCACACTGTTAGTAATCGAACCTGGAGTCATATATTATAAATCCGCGTGTGAAGACCAATAGACTAGCTGTTACCATTTAAACATATTGCAAATTATAATGCATGCCTGATGGAAATCCTGTTATAAGCGGATATGGATCTAGAGCATAGCAGTGGTTATCAATTCAGGTTTGGGTTTTGGCATGTATATACTATATATCTATATCATACTAATTACTTCCTTGTAATAAATAACCGTGAGGACACAGTCTAATCGAAACATCTTTATATCCGATTCAGTTATACAAACGTTCTATAATGTTGCCTTCCCCGTTAGGTGCCTTAATTAATGTGAAACACTGCGTAACCCAAAAGTCAAAATAATTGAGGAAATCCTTATTCAAGTAGTGGAGTTTCTGGTGATTGGAGATGACAAAAAATTCCTTCAACGTTGCGTAAGTCATCTTAAATTTCCAGTGACACCGAATTAGTATTCTGGATGAGTTCTCCCTCGCTGGTGCTACAAAAGACCGGATTTTAACATAAGGCACATCTCGTAGTCAGATTTTGCATGAAATTGTTATCCCATGCTAGTGTAGTGTTTTTATTTTATTACCTTGTCCAAGTATTCTAGGGGCCGCGGTGGCTCAGTGGTAGAGCGTTCACCTCTGGTGCTTGGGGTCTCGGGTTCAATCCCAGCCCCCGCTAAGTGAACTTTGTGGTTGACAAACAACGTGTGCGTGGGTTTTCTCGAGGTTCTCCCGTTTCCTCCCACTTTCTTCATTCCACCATTTCATTCATTACTCATCATCACCGTCTCCTTTAGCCTAACCGGCATAACCGTGGGACGTAAAACTCAAAGATTTCATTTGCATTTCCAAGTATTTTAATATGCTAGTGTTCTGCGGTTCTAATCTACATCAGCGGGTTTACTAAGAGAACATAATAGCGGCAGTTGATCTTGTTTCTTCTCCTCGTGGTTTTAAAACTTATATGGGTAACTGAAGATTAAAGATCTGAAATGGATGAATTGGTTGAAATTTCTAATTATAGATATAACGTGTACAAAAACTAATTGCGGCTTCATTACACGCACAATTAAAATTCCTTCTATACTATAAACTAATTTTACTTATTACAAGGGGCAGGGTGGCTCACTGGTAGAACGCTTATTTTGGCATGTGGGGTCCTTGGGTTGATCCCCTGCCCAATGTCACTCATCGAGCAGGTAATTTTGTCCAGATTAATGATATCTATAGATTGATATATAGACCAGCTTTGGACAATATCACAGATAAAAAAATAATATTTAACCCTTTTAGTTATTTCCACTCTTTGAGGTAAATTGTAGACTTTCACTTAAGCAGCTACTGCTTCCTTACTATTTATCGTAGAATCATGGTTCGTACGTGTCTTTTTTTCTTCAAAATAGAGCATCCTTTCCAACGGTACCACTCGCTTGTCCAAATTATACAACAGAAAACTTGAAAATCGGAGAAAACCTGGATTTTTTCGAAAAAAATTGTTAAAATTTTTGCAGTCCTCTAGCCCGGGCCTGGGTTTTTGTAGGGATCTGAGATTCTCTTAAAAAATACATAGTTATGCGTGTGCAAAATTTGAATCTGATATCTTGAAAACAAAGGTCAAAAAACAGTTTTGAAAATCTGAAGGTGACCCATATATATATATATATATATATATATATTTGGTCTAGGAATTAATTCGTGCGGGTGGACAAGAGATGGCGCAACGAACGGAGCGTCCCACAGTTCCGTGTATCCACACATGTGTTGCAAACCCCTGTCATCGCGTATCGTTCGTAGTATATATAGGGAAGTGGATTAAAGCGTCAACAACACCAGTTTGTAGTTAAGTGAACATGGCGCAATTTGTGCCTGATAAAGTGTTTTTGCGGGGTGTCCTGCTGCATTACTTTAACATGCAGAAAAGTGCGACTGAAAGTCATCGTATTTTGGTGGAAGTGTATGGTGACCATGCTCTAGCTGAGCGAACGTGTCAGAAGTGGTTTGCACGGTTTAGAAGTGGTGATTTCGGCTTGGCAGACCAAGAGCGAGCTGGACAGCCAAAAAAAATTTCAAGACGAAGAATTGACAGCATTGCTCGAGCAGGATTCGTGTCAAACTCGAGCAGGAACAACTTGCAGCAGCATTAGGCGTTGATCAAACAGTCTCCAAACGTTTGAAAGCCATGGGAATGATTCAAAAGATGTCACATTGGGTTCCACATGAATTGAAAGACAGAGACGTTGAAAGACGAAAAACCATTTGCGAATTGCTGCTTCAACGACAGAGCAGAAAGGGGTTTCTGCATCGAATTATTACGGGTGATGAGAAGTGGATCCATTACGAGAACCCTAAACGAAAAAAGGCCTGGGTGAAACCAGGTGAACCAGGTCCATCACAACCAAAACGAGATATTCACTGTGCAAAGGTTATGCTGTGCATATGGTGGGATATGAAAGGTGTGGTGTACTATGAGCTGCTGCAACCGGGTGAAACTATGAATGGAGAACGTTATCGACGACAATTAATGCGTTTGAAGCAAGCTCTGGCCAGAACACGACCAGAATGGGAGAACAGACATGATAAAATTATTGTTCAACATGATAACGCTCGCCCACATGTCGCAAAACCGGTCAAAACCTATTTAGAAAATGTCGGATGGGAAGTTTTACCCCACCCGCCGTATTCACCAGACGTTGCTCCTTCGGACTACTACTTGTTCGATTGCATGAACAACGATTTGATTGAACAGCGGTTTACATCTTCAGAAGATATCGAAACATGGGTCTCTGACTGGATCGCTTCCAAGGATGAGGACTTCTTTCGCCACGGAATCCGTACATTGCCTGACAGATGGGCGAAAGTGGTGGCTAGCGATGGACAATATTTTTCTTAAGGTATTTATGTATTTTGTGTTTGTACTACAGCTTCAATGTGTGCGTACCAACCGCACGAATTAATTCCTAGACCAAATATATATATATATATATATATATATATATATATATATATATATATATATATATATATATATATATAGAGAGAGAGAGAGAGAGAGAGAGAGAGAGAGAGAGAGAGGATAGTTGGAAACTATTTGAACAACCTTCGGGAGCTGATTCCTGACACGGAAACTAGCAAAAAAGTCCTCTGAAACTTTGGTCAGTGAGGAATAGTTTCGACAAAGGTGCTGAAAGCGTGGGAAAAATGATCTTCAGAGGGCTGTAATTCAAAAACAATTCAACGTAGAGAGTGCGGTATAGAACGTGACACTGGAAGTAATACCTGCTCGATTGAAAAATGTATGTTTCAAATCTCCGCAAGATGTGTGCGACGTATATCCCAAAGAAATTACGGATTCCCTGTAACCTGGCAAGTAATCCTTATGTTCCTTTATATATATATTTAAAAATCCTACATTACTATTTGGCCTAGGATAATGGTTCAAACTCCATTTTCTTCAGTATAACACGTCCTTTCCAACGATACCACTCACATGTCGTATCGTATACCTGAACCGGGAAATTCGGGAAAATCGGAAAATTTCTGAAGAAGTCAACCTTTCGGAATGTTTGTGCCCCTCGGGATCGGGCCCGGTTCACGTAGGGATCTAAGAAAATGAGAAATTGTCAATGGTGCACACAATCCGTATGCAGAATTTCAATCTGGTATCTTGTAAACTAAGGGTGTGAAAAAGTTTTGAAATTTGCCTTAAGAAAAAAAGTCACGCCCCTTCGGCCCCATTTGGCGCATCCAAGTTGACCATCCGGTTCCAAAACGCATCTGGAGTGTTTTTTGGTTCATGCTTGACTTGACCAATAGAAAAAAACGGCTTAAATGCCTGTTGTAGTCAAAGAGAGCACTACTCTATGGTAACAAAAGTTCCCGCTGTATCTCATTAACCACACTGTGAACTCTCGTCTTCCTGGGATCATAATGAAAAACTTGGTGAGGATATACTTCAGAATCATCATCATCATCATCATCACCATCATAGCAGGTGGCGTAGTTAGTGTATCAATTTTTAGATTTACATAAAAATAATTTTCTCGATTCTCAAAAACTACGCATGAAGCTGTACACTTACCCAAGTTTGTTCATCTCAATAAGATCTGTCGATTGGTGGATGTTTGATCCCTTGGGTAAGTGTACATTTATTTTCGTTAAACGCTAACAATGTTGCTAAATTTTAATAATTGCCATTCCAATGATACAAACGGGTTTAGATGAGTGGCCCTTTATCTAGAAGTAGTAGGTTTTGGTCTTAAGTGTACGGTCGGCGATCCTGATATCTTTTTCCGTATTTTCTTTTTTCTTTCTTTCATAGTGACACTAGGCGAATTCTTTTTGACATGATTTCTCTAAATATAGGCTCCGATCAACGTCCTGTTCAAATTCTTCGGATATATTATTGTTGCTCGTTTTTGTCTAGCAGTTGGGATTTCAGGTTTGAATACCATAATATTCGAGCAGTTATTTCTAGAACATTTCCTTGGTGATATCAGGTAAACATAGATATTGTATCTTTAAACGTGGCTGCTGGCTGACTTCATTCCGAAATTCCTTCCATATATCCAAAGAGGAATAGTTTCAAACATACACTTAGTTCCTCCTTTGCTACGATAAATGGTAGTCTTTGTTAAGCTACGTGATTAATTGCAAAGAATTTTGAGAAAATGATTGTCAGTAGACACACTTTATGATAAACTTAATTGATACACATTGTTATCTGAGACTTTGTGAGCTCCTTTGTGATTAAGCGGTTATCATACGCGCCTTTATCTTGGGAGACCCTGGTTCGATTCCCGGCAGGAGCTTATGTTGTTCGGATTTCACGTTAATCAGTAGGTCCCGTCTCATATAGCCTCGCTGCTGAAAGGGGCGTTAAACTCAAAATCAACAATCAAAATCATTCAGAATTTGGATTTATAAAACAGTACATAAAGACCAATATTCCGTGTAGTCCGAGCCACCCAAAAAGACCAGAGCGCTAAACAACCGGTATTCTTTTTGCAGCACATCCTTGTAACCAGTTACGGTGTTTTAGGTTAATTTAAACACACTTCATTCATATTCAGTACAAGATAGGCACTGAATATGAATAGATACCGAGTAGGAAGTTCAGAGGTTAAAAACAGTACAAAATTTTAGAAATAAAGTAGTAAAATTATGCTATGTTATAATTTAAACACAACAAAAAGTTGAGTTAAAAACAAATACAGTATAGTTTATTTATACCATTGTTTCTGAAATTTTTCGTAAGTGGGGTCCACTTTCATTAGAATGTTCTACAGAGTACCCCATTCTTCTTAATCTTGACTGCAAATTTTCCTTTTTTTTTTTCAAATAATATACCAGCATACATATATATTTTTTAAATTGTTACTTACAGTCCCCGTAATTTTATATTCGTATTAATAAAAAATAGTTTGGTTTCCCAAGACACCTTTATATCTGTCCGTGTGTCCGTCCGGGAGACAAAAATCTCAAGAATTACTTAAGAGTCTTCATTCCGGCGAAATTAAATTACCGCTAATTTTACAATAATTATGTGATATCTTCAAATAGATAAAAGATAATTGAAATATGGAACAAGAGCGCCCTAGACAATATTATGTATCGTGAGGTACCGTTGTCACAAGTCACCTAGCGGCTTTCCGTTTTCAGCTGTTTAGAAACGCGAAAATAAATGCTGATTTTCAAAATGGCTCGAAATCGAAAGCAGATAAGTGAGTCGTGATAACGGTTTCTCATGTAAAATAATATTGTCTAGGGCGCTTTTGTTCCACCTTTCGATTATCTTTTATCTATTTGAAGATATCACGTAATTATTGTAAAATTAGCGGTATTTTAATTTCGCCGGGATGAAGACTCTTAAGGACCCACCATAAGTTTTGGCCAGAATATATAGGGACAAAAGTTTGGAATGGAGTACCTTGATGGATGTGATATTCGAACCTGAAGTGGTAGAAATCAACTATTTCGATTTTAGCGTTGATCACTTAAGAGCAAAAATAGTAATGGATGACGAGAAGCGCTCTCTACAATCGATTAAGCGTGCCAACAATGTAATATTCACAAAAGCATTCCATTGACTTCTGTCCGTAGCCAACTGGAGCCAGTTCCTACTTTCTATTCCTTTTTCTGCGAAATCCATCTTAATATCGTCTTCCCATCTGCTTTAATAATGTTGTTCCGATTAGGTTACCAGTTAAATTTGAACGTATTTCTACTTTCTTCCATTCTGGGTACATGACCTGCCCACTTGACCTAAGTCTCAGCCTCCTAGACTTAATATCCGTAGCAATGTTAGGTAAGCCGTTACATTATGCAGTTCCTCGTTATAAAGTTTCCGCCATCCTTATTCCCATCCCTCTTGGATTCGAATATTTCCGTTAGGATTTTGTTTTCAAATATTTTTAGTCTACGTTTTTTCCTCAAAGTAAGCGACCATATTTCGCAACCGTATAGCACAACAGGCATAAAAACACTGTGTTACATATATATACAATGTCCATTTAATATTTAGTCCATTAAGCTGTTACTGAGACAGGGCGTGTGATTTAAGCGACCCTCTCGCGTCAAGATAACATTTGATCTTAATTATCCCTCACCACCAGTCACATCGAAATTTAATCTTTTTTTTTCATTCATTACAATGATTTTTTTTAAAAAAAAGAACTAGTTCGCATGGAAAAGATTATTACACTAGAACGTACTTCAAATATTGTTAGGACTATGTGTGCTACTGTTTGATGGATCAGTTTTAGGACTATATGTGTTTCTGTTAAGAAAAATGTAACAACAATACACACAATCTGCTATATAACAAAATCACTACATAAACAAGTAAATGATGTATCCCACCATAATAAAAACTATCAACGGTACCAAAATCTCAAAAAAGATCTACTTTTTAACGTCATACAAATTAATTTATTTTACTTTTCTCGAAAATTACTTATGACAGTTTACTCTCAAGTATGTTACTTCGTTCAGCTCAATGCGATATGTCGTTTCATCAAAGAGATCAGGTCAAGGATTGCCATAGCTAAAGAATCATTCAACAAGAAAAGATCACTCTTAACTAGCAGGCTTTAATATCGGACTAAAGAGAAAGCTGGTGAAGTGCTTTATATGCAGTATTGGACTGTGTGGTTCAGAGACTTGGACATTACGGAAGTTAGAGAAGAAATATTTAGAGAGCTTAGAAATGTGATGTTGGAGAAGATAAAATGGACAGAAAGAAAATGATATGAAATCTTTAAGTTTAACGTCATGGACAGAAAGAGCAACAAACAATGTTTTAAAACGGATAGGAGAGAAGAGAACACTTCTAGCCAGCATCCTTCGTAGGAAGGCCAATTAGATTGGACACATCTTACGAAGAAATTGTCTTCTTCATACCACTATAGAAGGAAAGATGGAAGGAAAGCGATGAGTATGAAGAAAAAGAGCACAACTGATCGATGATTTGAAAAAATAGAACAAAATATTGGGAGTTAAAAGAGGAAGCTGAAGATCGTGAAACGCGGAACAAACCTTTCTAGGCCTAAACCTAAATAAATAATTTTTAAGAAACCTCATTAGCCCCAGGGCCTGCCAAAAGACAGAATACTTAATAATAATAATAATAATAATAATAATAATAATAATAATAATAATAATAATATGATCTGTCGTTTCATGTGTCTTCTTGCACAATTTATACTTAAGCAAGAGTTAATCACAATTTTGGTTAATTAACCATACTGTATACTTTCATCTTACTATTAACACAATCAAAATCTTGACTAGTGTGTTATTAGTTTCATCGTAATACATGGTGGAGTTATTGTACAGTTTTTAAATTTACCACAAAAATATATAGTTTTACCATATTTTCTCGGAAACTAAACATAATAATTTATTATCACTCGTGTTCTTTTGTTCAGGTCAATAAAGTTATCAATTGATATGCCTCAACTTGAGACATTTGTTCCCTGTTAAACCCTAATAATATTGGACAATTTATCTGTTTGGCCTTTAATGTGTAATGTGTAGTTTTCTCATAACCATTGTGTTGACTTTCCGTTTCAATAACCATTCACTACCTCATATTTGACGATTGTCATAGACTAGCTAATAGCTACAGTCTATAGAACTATTACGCTGTATATTGTGTATTCATATACCTAGTTTGTCAGTCTTAAACATTTTCCGAACATTGTATATATATCAATTTATTATTTACTTCTTGACGATATGGAAGCAATCAATCCACGAACAATTGTTCGTGTTCGATATTAATTAAACTTTTCAATTGCATGCGGATAGAAACCTGTTTCTACAGGGTCGTATTATGTAAATTACACTCATTAACAGTTAGAAAGCGTGTAGACACTAATAACCTGTCCGTTCAACACTCGGTTGCCCATACAATGCTGAAAACAGATGTACTTGATTGACCATGCAGTAGTTTTCATCTCTAATTAGCTTATTTAAAACATCCCGTTAGCATGCGGCAGTGCTTGTATATTTTTAATTTGTATTCTACCAGTCTTTATAGAAAAGAGGGATACTTTTTTGGATAAATGTATTTGAACACGGACCTCTCTCCTCCTCAAAAAAGGATAATTTCAATGTGTATATAAACATTTCGTTTATTTATTTATTTAACAATCACCAGATACGCCCAGAGGCCATTTTATACTGGATATATAACAACAACAATAACAATGGAAAGGATTTGGGAAGGTATCGACCAGGGCCTGTTTAGTAGGAACCATCCCGGCATTTGTCTGGTAGGACTGAAGAAAACCCTAGAAAACCCCAGTCAGGATGGTCGGCGGCGGGAATAGAACCCACGACCTCCCAAATGAGAAGCCAATGCTCTACCATTTTAGGTATTTCGCTCCTTTAACATATGGTATGTTCAGAACTTCGTAACAACCTTTAATGGTACTTTTATTGCAAGTTGAGATCAGCTCTGGGAATTCGAAAATACCAAATTAAAAAGCAAAAGAACGAAGTTGTCTATAAACTTTAAAGTGCAATACAGGCATTGATCTGAATTAAATGCAAAAATCTATTGGATAGAGTGAAAATGAAGTCGCTGCTCCCGAAAATTTTTAACAAAGAACAACAGTCCCTTAACTTTTATAGTACTTTAAAATAAAATATAATACTTTATTTACAAATTACCTATGAAATATTTTATTTACAAAACTTTTGTCAATAACCAGGGCACGAAAAAATTTATTCTGACCTTGGCACCAACGCAAAGAAAAAGGCTCTACATTAATACAGATCCAATTTGATACAAAGGACAACATATTTTGGCTGTAAATTATAGTTACCGGAATAAAAAGGACATACTTACCTTAGTGTACGGGGTAACCCTCGGAGGTAACAGCAACTGAATTTAAGTGAAGTTTTACAAAGCAGCAGTATGTGTTTTATGTTCATGTAAATACCTTGTAGTTTGAATACTGAAATACCGATTATCTACTTGTCTGGAAATTAAAATCCTGTAATGGTGAGCCTTTCATGTTAAGGTTCAAGTTGAATTAGAAACTTTGAACTTTATAACAAATTTATTTCCATCCGAAAATCAGAATTACTGTGCTAGATTAAAATTAGAAATACAAACGTCAGAGAAAGCTAAGTGCCAGACTCGTATTTCCAGTCGCTATTGCGAACTGGCGCCCTAGGTTTTACGAGCCTTGTCAATTATTATACATTTCTTTACAAAGTTTATTGGAAGGGAAATCATACTTCCCGACATATAATTCACATCGTTTTGCAGTATTCGATTTACTGTTGCATAGCTAGTCCCCATTGGCGGATCCAAAAAGTTTTCCCACCTTTTCAAGGGAAAATAATAGAATTTTTGTGTTATTTCAGTAAGATGATCCAAAAAGAGTGTTATTTTCTGTCAATATATTGGACCAATAATCTGCTCTCACTCTATACAAACTATTTAATATCACCAAGTGTTACTGTGGGTACTATTTTGCACCGCTCTAGTCCTTTCATCATTTTTCGTAAGAATGAAGAAATATAAATCTTTCGAGACTAAAGGTATAAATTGTGCAAACAATTATAAGAATTGTTCAAGAAGTTTTTCTGTAACCAAAGTGAATGAACATGAACCTTCCCTGGCGGTCGGACATACACGAGTCAAATCTACATAAGTGAGGCCTGGGTAACTGAGAAACCTCTGTTATTGGAATCTTGTCCTTCAACATTACCTAAGTGAGACAGCTATTTCCACCTATGAGTAAGATATCTCTATAACTGGGAATAAGTTGATGGTCCTTTCCGACTCCTCTTATCCAGGTTTGACTGTATTTTAAAAATAAAATCAAGCAACTCTAAATTGAATCATACAAATATTTTAAACAAGCTATAGATCGGAGGTTATAACACAATAAGTTATGAAAGAAAATTTATTTTTTCCGGTTACCTTCTTTCAAACTTTCTGGTATAGCTCTTCTTTTAGCAGAGACACGGCTTGGCTAACAACACTGTATGCATGGATCTGAACAATTTTATTCGTGTCTCATGTACTTATTTATTTATCTATTCACTTGTAGAATAGAAGTTACCAAGAAACAAGATTCATATGAAATGAACATGTTCCTTTTTATTCTTGAAGTCAAACAAAAATATAATAATTTTCTCTTCAGAGTATAACGAAACTAGATGTTTCTATTAATAAGCAATAACATAAAAAAATCGAAAAAGTGGATTTATTATTATGTAGAAATATCAAATTTTGGGTACACTGGAACTTTAAAGTTACACCCAATTTCTGCCTAGCAGCATGAAGACACACACACATTATATATCGCGGGAGAATGTGGAGAATCTCTAATTAATTCCCATACCTGCACTCTCTCCTGGAGAAAGTTCTAGATCCTCCCCGGCCACTCTGTTGTGCCACAAGTGCCTTCGTTTAAGAAATTTCTTACCTTTGAACCATACGGAGGTGGTACTCCATCCTGATCAAAGTGATTCTGATCCCGTTATGAACTGCATATCGGCAAATGGAAGGATTATTTTCTATAAATTTTCAATGATGCACACAATATCTGTAAATCAAAAGTAGAAAGAAACAAAACTTCATTTGAAAAGGAGTCACATTATTTTATTTAGAAATGAACGCACTAACATTTTCTAAATGTTGTGGTTCCATAAGTACATTCCTTACCTTATCCATTGATGCTACAGTTTTTCTAGTACAAGGGCCTTCTTCAGGATAGATTTCCATTTCTCTCTTTGTTTACTTTACTTCTCCATGCCGTTATCTTTTTTTAAGTTATTCATTACAACGTCCAACCATCTGATTCTCTGTTTCCCGACGCTTCTTCTTCCTTCAAGAGTTCCCTTGTAGATTTATTTCACTCTTCTATGGTCTTCCATGCGTTCTAGATCTCCCAACCATCTTAATCTGCCTTTCCTTATTTCCGTTACTATATCACTATTATTATATAGTAGTTCTAACTCTGTATTTGTTTTTATCCTCCATATTCCATTTTCGCATACAGGCCCATATATCTTCCTTAATATCTTTCTTTTCCATCTTCTTAATTGTTCTTCTATCTTGGTTGTTAGTGTCCATGCTTTTGATTCATACATTAGGACTGGTCTAATAACTGTTTGTATATTTTTGTTTTGGTATTTATAGATACAGAGTTTCCTTTAGTAGGTTTGTCAATGAGTAGTAGCATTTGTTTCCTGCTGTTCGTTATTGTAGTTGATTGTTGTGCCTAGATATTTGAATTCTTGTACTCTTTTATATTTTTGTTCTCTTACTTCAAGTTCCGTTACATTTGTAAATCTTGTTTTGTTTCTGGTATTTATTATATACTTGGTCTTACTTTGGCTTACTTTTAATCCTCTGTTTCCAGCTTCTTCTTGCGTCTGTTCCATGGCTGTTATCAGATATTTCTCTTGTCTACTAATAATGTTCATCTACGTATGACAAACATTGCATTGTTCTATTGAATATGGTTCCCCGTATATTCATATCTATTGCTCTTATTGCTTTCTCTAGTGCTATGTTAAATAGCGGTTCCATAAGTAACATTTTGTACTACTTTACACAAGCATTGTTTTACAAGTAGTGTCTGCGTAAAGGAGTATGTTATCATTAGGAAAAGACAAATAATAATAGATACAATCTATTATTTAACAGTACATAAATAAATAATAATTTCTTACAGTACAACAAAAGATTATGAAATATTATTACTCTATCTATCCTATATAACGCAACCTTGGGAACATATTAACTTCTGTAACTGAAATTGGATTTCAGTGACACTTTGCTGATACATTGAGTGCCTTATGCCTCGGTCCAGTTCGACGATGGGTGTCGTGGGTACAAGGGGAGAGCTAATCCCTTCCCCATATAGAGTGCCAATGACCATGGAGGTAGAAAGATGAACAAACGAAACTTGCAAACTTCTGCACAACTGAACACAAACGAAAGTAGGCCTAATTGCTGAACCATGCGTAGTGTTTGAGATCTAGCATGAAACATCCTCACATTTATATTTTTCCGGCTATGACCATCGTCACGCACGTGCTTTCTTCGAGTTTTTGCCATATCCTCACTTTTTTACAGAATCAGTTTGTGGTTTAAGCAGCAGTTTTCGGCACTTTGCCCTCATGAGATATTACACCCCAAAAATGACGTCAAAATTACAAACTTCAACTTTCGGACCCCATAAATCTACGGCACCAATAGTATCATAGCTGTGGATATTTCTACAGACTGTTTACATGCAATAGTATTCAGTACAAAATTTATGAACCCTCACTTTATTCCATTCCAACATACAACCCCTTTGATAGTGTCATTTTTGTACTTTTTCTGGTGATTTCATGTATTGGTTTGCAACTCGGCATATTTATTTAGAAGCAACAGTATAAATTCCCCGAGTAGCTCAGTTTCTCCTGTAAACATTCATTTTTGTTTCGTGTTTGTCTGCTTCGTACGTCCCAAGTAACTGTAGTTTTCGTACACGCTGCAAATGCATAAAATGGCAGTTCACTATTGATGAGCGCAAGACTCTTGGTCTTGCAGTTTGTGCAAGAGCCTTGCATGCAAGACCAAGACCAGGAATCCCGATGCAAGACCAAGACTCCTGCGCAAGAGTCTTGCACAAGTATAGGTATTACTTGATTTTTTTTATAGGATGCAAAAAGCGGAAAAATCATTACATCTTTCACTTGAATTTCTTGGCTTCAGTAAAAATATCGCTGGAGTGAATATGTTCCTAGTATTTTATGGAATCCGTGTAACTCGATATGCTCCTGTAGCATATAACTACAGTATGTCGTTTTCTGAATCGGTTATTTGCGTTTTCTGTGGTTATGATAATACTCGTTTTCAAGACACACAGGTGTCATTCTAATCGAATCTTGTTGCATACAGAGAAATCTGTCATTGGTGCTGGGTTACAATGCATTCGTATATTTTTAAACAATGAGGATTACTTTTCAGGAAATCAGACACTATTCTACAAGTGTGTGTTATCTGGAGTAAATTTAAACTTTTGACCTTCGAGCTGGTAAAGTTTCTCTTTGCGTTCAGGGATAAATATACTGTATTAGATGGATTTGTTTTTCACCCTTCAGTTGCTTCAGGCGTGGTGGCTCAGTAGTAGAGCGTTCACCTTTGGTGCATTTGGTTCCTGGTTTAATCCCAGCTTGCGCCATGTGAGCTTTTGGTGGACAAACACCGTGTGCGTGGGTTTTCTCGGGGTTTTCCCATAACCTCCTACTTTCTTCATTCCACCATTTCATTCACTTCTCTTCACTGTCTCCCTTAGCGGCGGTGCATAATCGTGGGACGATAAACTAGATTTTTTATTTAATTTCAAAACATATTGGTGGTGTTCTTCTTCCAAAACTATAGAGAAATGTAGTACTGAACATCCGTAATTCCGTACACCATAGGTGCCGATTTCATGGGTATGGCCGTGACTCCGAGGCTCAAGCATCCGTTGGAAATTTTTAATGTGTGCTCATAAAATTAATATCGAAATAACATTTTCATGACATTGACAGAAACTTAGTGTATGTAACCGCAAGTTTGATTTCATGGGCAGATGCTTATACGTTGAAAAATTGTTTATCAATGTAACTTTTAGCCTCCATAGGTATACGGCACATCGAGGATTGAGCGATATAACATTATAAAACAATAAATAATCCATATTCACAAATGAGATTGATTTTGCAGAGCTATTTCTTATAACTTGGAGTTTGTTGCCATTATTTTGTATTTCTAATATAGGTAAAAAATATTTATATAAATTGAGTGTAAACAAAAGACAGACAATCGAGTTATTTTCAATTTTCATTCAAATTATTCTAAAATATTAAGAAGTTTGATTTTAACCCTTATTACTTTAATTTTATCTCTCTCTTTTTTTGGCAAATATTGCTGAACATATCATCATCTTCATAGCAATTCTGCCATTATCGACAGATGACTTGCTGCAACTAAGAAGCTTCGATGTACACTTGTCCTCAGCTAGTCTCTTCGTCTTCACGTAGCAATTTTCTGTTTTAATACCTTCCTTCATCTAGTCTTCTTCACCCCCTCCCTCTCTTTCCTTCCATCATACTCTCTAGCTCGTCTCTCATAATATAGTTCCTCCTCAGCCAATATCCCAACCAGTTCCTCTTCCTCCTCTTAATTACATCTAAAATTCTTCTTTTCTCCCCTACTGCTACTATTTCTAACAACTTCTCATTCGTTTTCCGTTCAACCGAGCTAATTCTCTCCTTTTATCTCGATGGCCACGTTTCGAAAGCCTCATTTTTTCACCGCTTTTGCGTAACGTCCATGTTTCTGTCCCATAGAGTACATATTAGAATCTGTAAAAAAAAATCTCAATATTTAATTAGAAGTTTGTTCAATACAAAGATTAGGTAATCGTGGTTGAAACAAGAATCTGACGCCTTTAGAGTGTAAAAGTAATTTTGAAATTCATGATATTTCAGTAATCTGTGCCGTCTTGATTTACTTTCATTCGTCTTAGGGGTAGCCTCCCCAGTTTGTGAACCAGTGGAGTATTGAATCTACGTTGTGATTCGTAAATAGTGAAGCGTGGGCACCTATGAAAAAAAAATAAAGGTCATCGCCTATGTTGTACACTATCATCATACACGAAGATAAACCATTACATTTAGAAACATATATTGTATTTCTGTTTGTATTGGCGCATAGAAGAATTTATAATCCCCTATATCCTGAGTAAAATTGACCTATGGAAAAGCATATTATTTCGTAAAAGCAAGACTTGCAAGACTCTTGCAGGCAAGACCAAGACCAATACCGGGTGTGCAAGACCAAGACCACCCGGGTCTTGGTCTTGGTCTTGCATTTGCTCATCACTACCGACAACAAAGATGGCTGCCATTCAGGAACACTTGTACACACGACAAGTGAATAGTTTTATTGACTTTTCCATACACAAGGTTCATTACACTCCAATTTCTATAATTTTCGGAGATGCTTGAGCAACCAGCTTTGGACCACTTCGTATGGGTTGACCCACGATCTCTAGTTTTTTCTTCACATTTGTATTTTAGTGTGCGTTTACTTTAAACGAAATAATACAAAGCCTCACTTTTCTACGCCTTCCCGTAATTAGCCTTATAATATATCACAAGATGCTTCTCTCCATTTTTTGGTGTTAGTTTGTGACATTTGTAGACAGAAAATGACATGTTAACATCAATAGATGTTGCTGGACGATAGAGAGGGCAAATTTAGTATAAATATTTTCTGGCAAGTTGAAATTTAAACTTGAAGGTATTTTCCCATGGCTTCAATTGTTTTATTAGTCGTAGTTTCTGGCAATAAGATTCGTCAATTTATTTTGCACAGAGCGCCCAAATTTACAACGAACTGACTAGAGCTCATGTTGAACTTCATCGGATAAGAGTTAAGCATTCACTGAGCAGCATTCTTCGCGTCTCTTGTGTCTGAATTCATGTCAACACAATATTACAATGTCTTTATCATTATCAGATTTCTCTTAACATCTTGGCAGTTGTAAGCGTCTCTGCTGCAATCGATTGCTAACAGTAGTAGTCTTCCATAAACTAAGCATTTTTCCTCCCATGCAAAAAGCCGTTCTGTTGCATAGATATGTAAATGCATTGCAAATACGAACTAAAACTGGATTTATTCCATATATTAGCATACATTTGAAATAAAAGCTTATAGAATATGCTCGTGAGCACTAATATACGCTCCAACCTTTGAAATATGCATTTATATGCACTACAAAACTTCAAATTCGAGCTGTATTATTGTTGTTTGAAACCCCTATCAAGTTGAACAGATGCATAGACCTATAAGCAAACAAAATAGGCACTTGCATAAAAATCCAACGTTTACATAAGAGTTTAATTAGGGTATATTTCAGTATTAGTTTTATCTCAGTAAGTGGCATGGTTCTCGTAAAGCATCGATTTGTAGATTCACAAAGAAATTCGTTTCTCCCTATTTTCTCAAAAATTACGCATGAACTTTAATACTCACAATGTTATTTTTTAGCTCAGTAAGATCTACCAAATGACATGTCTCATTTTTAATTTTTTTAAAAAAAATCTTGAATGCTAACAATAGAAAAACTTTTATGTTACAGAGTGTATAACTATATTGTTTTTTACGCTTCGTAAACGATCCGGTTCAAATTTCTTAAAGTTCGATAATTCGATCCTTTCTTTCTTTATAATGATAAACAATATTAGAAAAAAATGTTTATGCTGACGAAAATAATGGCTTTTGTTTTCTGTCTTCTACGACTTACAGTTATTTAGAGTCTGTTCAATTATGCAATTACCTGTAATAACAGATAGCGCAAGAATGTTGAAGCAACTATAGACGCCGTTTGTAAACCGATATATATAGAATGCAAACAATGGCAGTTTGGAAATTCTAATAACACAAAGGAGACATCACTTGGACAAAATAAATAACTAAATGAATAATGTTCAGTAATCAACACGTATGGAATTTTATTGTTCTGGTTTTAAAAAAGCTGAATTCTACAACATTGTTAGCGTTTAATGGAAATAAATGCTCAGAAATGAAAGATATACAGGATGATTTTTTTTAAAACTCACGGATTTCATTTGTGTGTAGGATTTCTAACTGAAAGTCCGATTTTCATGCGGTTTGTGGCAAATGATCAAGGATGGATAGGAGATTTATGGGACTATGTATATCTGAAAGAATAAGTCTTCAATTCAAATATGATTTCATTGGCTATAGATGACGAAATAAGCAAGCACGAAGACCATCTTAAGAACATTATTTAGTTTAGTAAGTAGTGCAGTACTGTACTAAGTAGTAGTACTCTCTAGAAAATTATAGAAAGAACTTAAAAATGGGCATGGGACTCATAAGCACCTAAAGCTTGAAGACCTAAGATAAGTTTAGTCAGAGATAATATGAGAGAAAACGTTACGCTCAAAATGGAGTATTAAAAAGAATACATTCCTATACAATCCCATATGATCCCATACCATACCATAAAGTCCCATACTAAAAAGGATTGGGAATCATTCGGTGCTCTAGTATTCTTTTTTTTTAAATACCCTTTGTTTGTTTCTTGAAGTTTAGATACTTTTTCAACCCCGAAATTTTATGTCTGTGGATATAGAGTTTAAGGCGGAATCTGAACCACCATAGTGTGTTGAATGTTCTCTCATTGGGAATCGAACTCGGGACGGAGTGTACCAAAACGGGGAGGGCCTAGTTGCTACCTTGCGTGACTATGGTTTACAGTGTCTCAGGTTAAGATCTTGGTGAAAATCAGCAAATGTGTTACAGTGGTTCAGATCACAGTAAACTGTAGGTCTCGTCCTATATATCCTTGTTGCTAACAAGGGCATAAATAAGAATCAGTAAATTGTTAATTATTCAAAATATTTCAGATGTTATTTGTTTACTTCAATATTTTTTTAAAAAAATATTGAAATAGAAAACTTATTTCATGCTAGAATATTCGAGTTTTAATAAATGTAATCGATATTTCAATGTGTTTGATTAGCTGTGAGTACTTAAATACATTGGTAACTTTATGAACGGTATTCGGTGGAAAAAGATTTTGAGTTTATTTGTAACTGTTAACTGACTAGATAAGAAAGTAAATTGTTATCTATCCTATTACGATATTTTGTATGTAAAACTTAGGCCACAATATATATCTCACCGGAAATACATATTTCCTCACTAGACTGCAGCACTAGCATTTCATTTTACTAAATAAAATAAATAAGTCCTGCATAATGCTAAGCAGTGGAACACCAAGTCCTGTTCAAAACCATTTCAGAAGACGAAGTTTCTATTGTTTTTTTTTTCTTTGCGCCAGAATGCAGGAACAACTTATAAGGCAAAAGCGGATGCATTATTAATAGACACTGGTAAAAATATAAATAAAACTGAACGTCAAAAATGCGTTCCAAACCGAAAAAAATAAATTTTAAAAATCTTGTAGCAAAATAAATTCTACCATAACCATAATGTAGAATATAAATTCTTGTAGCAGAAAAACAAATGTAGGCAATAGCTATGACGGTCTGTGGACCAATAATTCACCTCGCTCGTTCCCCCTTCCTCCAAAAAAACTGAATGTTCCATGAGTTGGTGTGGAGCCAGAGAATTCGTCGAAAATTACACGAAGCCCACATAAAGAGAAATATTAACTTTACGAAGCAGTACTTTCATTTTCCGCTTGTATTGTTATTATTTCTACTTTAAAAAGAAGAGATATATTTATAGACATTTACAAATCTATATATCCAGACTACGGCAAGAGGAAAAGGAAGTAGCCATAGTGTTTATTCATATTATTTTAAACTTCCTGTTCATAGTGGATAACAAAATTAGAAAACGCGTTACAATGGATCGAAATCCAATTAAAAATGAAAATGAAATATTTGAGTTTTACGTCCAACGCTTATGCCGGTTAGGCTAAAGGAGACGGTGATGATGAGTAATGAATGAAATGGTGGAATGAAGAAAGTGGGAGGAAACAGGAGAACCCCGAGAAAACCCACGCACACGGTGTTTGTCCACCACAAAGTTCACTTGGCGCGGCTGGGATCGAACCCGAAACCCCAAACACCAGAGCTCTAACACTGAGCCACCGCGGCCCCGAAATCCAATTATATTTAAGAAATTCGGTACTACCAGTTTGTGTCATCAGCTCATATTCGGAAGATAGACTAGCTGTTGGAGTTCTCAATAAGCAAAAGAGTGACAAAGTAAGTACACTTTTCAATGTGGATTCGTATTTCTTTTAGCAAAGAACCTGTTTTTGACACTGCAAAAACACCAATGCTTGTCGAAACTACACTGGAAACAAGAATTTTAGGAATGCTCCCCAAAAAAGGATCAAAACATTGTTATTTTGGCCAATAATTAGTTTTGGGATCAGGGGACACAAAATTTTTAAACGACGCCTAAATCGAGTTTTCGTATATACGTATATTACGGAATAAGCACACCATACTGAGCTAAGTAATAGTTTGGATTTGGCTACAATATATGTAGTTCTCCAGATATAAGGCCTACAAGAAAGTTTTTGTTGGCCAATAATAATTTTTTGGATCAGGGCTACAAAATTTTTGAATGACCCTGAAATCGAGTTTTTTTTTTTTAACAGAATAAGCACATTATACTGAGTTAAGTGATATTTTGGGTTTGGCTACACTATATGTAGTTCTCCAGATATAAGACCTACAAGATCATTTTTGATTTAAATATATTGGATCTTTTGATGCATTTTTGAATCAGGGCCCACAAACTTTTTGAACGGTTCCTAAACCGAGTTTTCGATTTTTTACGGAATAAACACGTCATACTGAGATAAGTGATGGTTCGGATTTGGCTACACTATATGTAGTTCTTCAGATGTAAGGCCTACAAGAAAATGTTTAACTGAAATATGTTGGATCTTTTGATCCGAAAAAAATCACTTTCTGCTCTGTGTTCTACTGGTTTGCTAGTCGTACTAGTTATGCTAGGTTAGGGTTACCAATATAGTCGCTTTTTACCAGATACAAACCGTTTTTCTGACTGCAGCAAAATACAGTGAAACTTGTGTAAAACGGAAGGCATGGGTCCAAATTTTTCTTCCGTTTTGGACAGATTTCCGTTTTACACAAAATGTTTATAAACAAATTATAGCCATAAGGACTCTGAAGAGTTTCCGTTATAGACAGATTTCCGTTCTGTTCAAGTTCCGGTTTATACAAGTTTCACTGTATTTTTTCTTCACTTCAATAAACAGACGAAAAAATGAATTAATTGGCACACTGGCCGGAGAAACGCCCTGGAATTACCAGAAGAATCACGGTTTCCTGCAAGCTGTCCTGGAGTCCCAAAAACATTTTCAGAGACGTCTAAACGTTATTATTTTTAAAAATAGTCTTAAATATTTTACACGGTATTAGTTTGGTATAAGTTTCAAGGTAAATATCAAACTTAGATGGATATATCTGCTTTCTGTTCTTCAGAGGGTTCCAAGTCTGTTTAATGGTTTGAAATCTTACTTTCTCTCAACAAAGAAATGTCCGGTCATTGGAATGATTTTTCCTCCAACCCAGCTTCTTTGTTATGGCTGAAATTTATGGTTGTCCAATTTGATGTGTACAACGCAACTATAAGGCAATTGCAACCAAAAGAGTTATCATTGATTGTGGTTTCCAGTTGAACTAAATTTCCAGAGGTGTCCGGTTATTCGATGGGAAGCCCGGTCTTTTAGCTTCAGAATCTAGCCAAACTGTTGTTACACTCTTTGTTTGTTGTGTACAATTCATTTTAAGCTCTTTGCATTTGTTTGTTTTCCTCCCATTCCAGACATAGCCAAGTGTGTTGTTGAACATTCGACTTAATGTGCAACCTTCTTTTTGATATAAAGAGCGGCGTTTGCAAAGGGACAATTTTCGAGTTTGAACCCTCCCTCCCGTTTTCAACAAGATATTGTGGAAAAACAAACATTTACAATGTTAAGATATGTATTTTTAAAAAGGCACGTCATGAAATGATACGAGTTTGTTTGCTTAATACCCCTCGATACCCCTTCAGTTGTGCAGTATGTAGTCGTTACATGTGCTACACTACATTTATACTAATAAAGTATATAACTTTTAGTGGCATTAGAATGAATTTCGTCGCGTGTGTATTAACAAAATATTATCAACGAACTTAAAAACTTCGTTACTGAATTCTCTACATCTGTGTGTCTGTCTGTCTGTTACTTGCAAATTTTTCAGTTCCATTCGATAGAGCATCAAAAACTATCTGAGAAGGTGATGGAATTTTTCGCGTCATTCTCACAGTTCCAGAGATTTTAGCAAAAAAAAAAGTCCAATTTCGGGAGATTTAAGGAGCCATATCTCGGTAACCATAAGGCATTGGCGTTGATCAATTCCTAAGAGAATGGTGAACATTTTGGTACGAAATAGTACCCGGTGGTCACTGCAAGGGCGGATCCGGGGGGGGGCGATCGGGACGGAAAGCTTTCTTATTTTATATATGTATATAAATACAACCCATCCCAAAGTTTGAGCCCTTAAAAGTAGCAGTATGACAATCTACCGCTCCCCCAGAAGTCTGTCCTGGATCCGACCCTGGGTCACTGTCCAACTAGCCACCGTTCCACAGATATTGGCCAAAAAATTTGAATTTAGGAAGATTTTAGGAGCCATATCTCAGGAACCGTAAATCATAGATGATGTTTTGCGAATTTTCGCGAAAAAACAAAAGGAGGCGCGGATAAAAGATTTACTTTTACATGTAGAAAAATCACAGTTATCCTTCCCATTCCATCTCTCCATTCTTTGTAAGTTCGTTCTGGCAATGCTCGTGGAGCATTCTCAACTGGTTTGCTTTTGTGATGTAATGTTAAAATTGTAACAATGCCTAAATACAATTATAAATACAAGTTCAAAGTCACAGTATTAAGTTAAATGTTAAGTGTTTCATGAACAGACGAGAGAAGTAATGTGAATAATAACACTGTTAAATTGGTATCAGTATGTTTTTATAACTTGAAAAGCACAACATATACAGATTACTATGATAGCGGTGGCTTAGTGGGGTCCAGGTTTAATCCCAGCTATCGTCAAGTGGGCTTTTTGGTTGACAAACTCTATATGTGTAAATTTTCTCTTGTTTCCTCTGACTGTCATTATTCCAGCATTATAAACCATCTCATTACCACCATCTGCCTCGGCTCATAATCATGGGGCATTAAACTGGGTGCAGGTCATCTGAAGAATATTAGAATGAATAAAAATGTGTGAAAACTATGTCATAAAAATCACTGTTCAAATTTTCTTTGCTTTTACATTTAAAAAATTACAATGGTTCAACTCTTTTCTGGTTCAGCCATGTCCTCAAATCTTGCAACCTTGGTTCTCATTTTCCGACGTCATACTATGATGAAATTTTGCACACTGATATAAACCAGGTAACAATATAATATTCCATTGTTACTTTTTTATATTTACTTATGACTCCACGTAGCGTAGTCGCTAACACTCTCGCTTTTCGAGAGGTCCTGGGTTCGGTTCCCGGTTGGCATGCTTGTTCGAAAAGTGTAAAAGCTTTTCCAGGCCAGCCATCCTGAGTGAGATTTGTCTGTGTTTTCCTAATTCATACGAAGCAAATGCCGAGGCGGTGCCTAACGTAATGATCCCAGGCTGCTTTCTTCCTTTCTTATTCGTTTGTTCCTTTCTATTTCCAAAGCAGTATGATCGCCGAGGGACGCCATCCGTCATACGTGACGAACTAACATGACCATGGATACCGAAAGCCCAGAAATATAATTCCTAATCTTAATGCTCTATACGTATATTTACTTAAGTTAATATTATTTTCTACTAACTGTATATCCTATTATGTTATGCAACCGTACATGCTCTAGAGGTGTCATCTACAGTATAACATCTAGGGAATCTTAAATTACGTTTGAGATTGTGAAAGTATGAGAGACTTCAAGAAATGAATGTGAAAACAAGGGGGGAAATAATAAGTGTATAAAAGTAGTACAATTAGTTTCTTTATAAATAGCACAAACAGAAGATGTCTTCTGGGTAAAACAAAGAAATGGATCTAAGACTACAAGTGCACTGGACGCGATTGATTATAATGGATTATAGCGAAGTAGCGAACCACTTAGAAAATGAACAGAAATGAAATATTTCAGTTTAACGTCTCTCGATTATGCCTTTTAGGCTAAAGGATTAAGGCAAGTGATTGATGATGGAAGAATTGGTGGAATGACAATGTGGATCAGCACCAGAGATAAGGGCCCTACCACTGAGCCACCGTGACCGTCCCCCTGCGAACCACTTAGAGCGCCTAATGCGTTTCTAGTGTTAGTCCCATTTCTTCATTTTACAGCATAAAAAATGTGCGTAGATTTTGAATATTTTCGTCAGGTAGATTATAGCGTCGAAAGATACCAGGTCTTGGCAAGTATGTAAAAAGAAAGAAACAAAATTTTACAGTTATAGAAAATGTATTTAATTATGACTAAAAAGTAGAAAATAATATAAAAAATACTTGTTTAAGAAACATGGTTTCCTTTATAAAAATAAATAAATCGTTCTAAAAGTTAAAAGAATAATTATTCTGCTTTCAAGAAAATTGTTTTTGAAAAAAAAAAAAAAAAAAAAAACCTGTGCATGACTAAAAATGAAAACATGGGAAGCACTCTCATATACAATCAATTTATGATAGATGTCAGCGCTACCAGTACTTTTCTTTTACTCATGCATAGAAACACGATTTTGTGGTAAATAAGAACTCGTAATTTCGTTATAATATATGCGTAAAGCGAGGTAAAATCGGTGAATAAAAATTCAATGTAAGAACACTATTTTCCTTGGCAGTTACAATTTGTTACCTTTTATTTCACCTTAATTTCCACTCATCAATCAGCATGACATGAGCTCATGCATGACTGTATTAAAGAACACTTGAGTTTTTTTTAATTAAGACTAAGCATTCCCATTGAATAAAAAGTTGAAAATTGTAAGGTTCTAGCTAACTGGCCCCCCACCTACAAGGAACAAAATTTTAAAAATACTATTTGCACGATGAAAAAATACTGCTGTGATAATTTCGTGAGATGCAAATGCTGAAATAGTGTGAGCTGGGCAATAATGATAATAAAATCGTAATCAAAACGTTTGAAAGGAAATATATTTTGGGATTGAATGTTTGATTAGATTTTAACGTCCTTTGTCAGCAACAGCATCGTGGCTATATAGGACGGGACCTACTGTTCAAAGTGGGCTTCGAACCATTACTCGGGTTTGTAACCGAGGCTTAAGTTCCCAGCAGGTTTTGAACCTGCGATCATGCGAGGCAAAACGAGCTCTAGCCATGTGACCACGGAGGATCTATGAATGCAAATACATATATCACGTGATTTTCACACAACAAGATCACACGTACAAAGAAAACACGTGTAAGTTTTCATCACTAAGTGTTTACTTACGATCAAGTATGCAGAAGGGAGAGATAATGGTAATGAATAAATCGTAAAAGCGTCGAAAAATTGTCACTTTTGCGTAAATTTCGTGGAATATAGAGACTTGTTACAAATTTCGATAATTCGACAGAATTTCGCGTTTAATCGCGAGCGTTGTATGGCCTAACAAATAGTGAAAAAAAATATTTTCAACTACACAACATTTTCACACGAAACATACATTTCGCGTTTACGCGTATCACCTAATAATCGCGTCTCTACTCATGCATAAATAGATTTTCAAATGGTATTTTCTTCCCAAAAAAATATTTTCACTTTATAATAGGATTTGTTTCATTTGTTACTTTCAGTACGGTTTATTTGGTTTTTAAAGGGAGGAGAGCATTTTTAAAAAATATATATATCTTATGTAAATGTAATTGTACTAGAAATTCCGCGGACTGTATATGCGTTTCTGCATTACAGATTATAATATACTTTTCCCTTTTAAGTAATCCTACCGTAGAAACGTCAATTCAGCAATAATATTTTGTTTAGCCACGACTGAATGCTAGATCCATTATTGACGACGTTTGGTCATTGTAATTTACAAATCAAGACCTGCATTTTTTTGAGGGGGGGGGGAAGAAGAAGTGGTTCGGAAAGTATAGCCTAGGGCACCATAGTGTGTAAGTGGGTTAAAATCTACCTTTTGTCACTCAACTCAGGCAAAACATAATCATCATCATCATCATCATAAGTATTCTTCTACTATTAGCAAGTCACTTGCCGCAACTGAAAAGTTTCCATGCTCTACGGTCTTCAGCTAATCCCTTCATCTTCACGTACGATTTTTCTGTTTTGATATCATCCATCTTTCCTGCCACCATACCATCTAGCACGCTTCTCATGATACAGTTCCTTCTTAGCCAATGTTCCAACCATTTTTTCCTCCTCTTTTCAATAATATCTAAAATTGTTCTATTGTCCCCCATCATTTCTGAGACCTCTCATTCGTTTTTCGCTCAACCTATCTAATTCTCTTTATTCATCTTCACACCCACATTTCGAAACCTTCCAGTCGTTTTTCATCCGTTTTTCCGCATTGTCCATATTTCTGCCATATACGGTACAATACTCCACACGAAGCATTTTATGACTCTTTTTCTCAATTCTTTATTTAAATTTCCCAAAAATAGGCATTTCTTCAATACAAAATCTTCAATTTTAAAATCTTGACCATCCATTTCAAGTTTTTCAACCACTATGGCATTTATTCGCAGTCTTTATCGTTCTAAAATTGCCATACCATCTCCACTTCCAACAGGAACAATAAGCACACAAAATATATACTGTACATGAAAATAAGGAACAAAGGGTAAAAATTACCATATATGAAGACAGGTGGGAAACGTAAAGAAGGGAAAATGCATACCAAAAGAAGATCGTCTTTGGCCACGCTACGTTGATAATGGCTCTTGCGGTTGCAGGTGTAACAATTCTTTGCACCAAACAAATGACAGTCGTTACAACAACAGCGGATGTTGTGTTAAGAGTGCGGCGTCACACATCGATGAGTACAGGCAGCTTGAGGAGGGCTAAATCTTGGATAACCTTTGTCTCGTCCGGACGAAGTTGGTTCAGGGTAAACCACCTTTAATATTGAGGATCTTCAAGTAATGTTGAATTGTATAATACGCGTAAGAGGTTGTTCATGTTTATTTAAATAAGTAGAAAATAATGTTGTTTCTTAATTATAATCGCTATTAGAAATTATCTTCCATTATTTAGGGAATAAATACTGAAACATCACTCTGCGCTAATATTGGATTTTTTATTAATTTATTTCAAAAAACAAAAGGCAAATAAATGTCTTGTTACCGTTTTTCAACAAGCGTGAGACGAAGTTGGTAGGGTAAAGGCACCGAATATGGAATACTTTTTGTTTCTTCTTTATTTCTCAGAAATGCGTATTCCAGAATAAAAATATTATGCATCATACTACTTGTGGTACCTTTGCAAATCAAAATACAAGTATGAAAGTTTGTTCCTCGTTAATGATTTTTTTACAATATTACAAAATTGAAAGAAACTCAATTTCCCATATTAGGCACACCCCGCTCCTAATATGGAACACTACCTGTTCTTAAAATGGAATACTAGAACAAAACATGTTCATTTGTCTACAATGCGATGTTTGGATAATTCGAGGATGGGCACGATCTCTGCTCAGACCGCCTATCCTGGCGCCGGCCTTTGGTGAGGTTTTCCCTGCTTTCCCTCATTATCATTAGGCGTATTCCGGGATGATACTTTTTTCTTAGGCCAGGGTCGAGTCCTTTCGAATTCGTAGACTTAATTTAAAGGCCGATGTGATCTCGGAGTTCGAGGCCCGAATATTTCCTTTGTTCCTTTCCCTAAGCTAATAAATTTCTTTCTTCCTTTCTTTAAGAGTAGTAGTAGTAGTACTAGTAGTAGTAGTTATTATAATTAGGAATATTCCAAATTAGGATCCTGCTAGTATTCCATATTGGGAAAATCGCCATTTTGGATAGTTCTCTTCCTACACACGCTTACGTGATTCTCTGTGTACTGAATCTTTATGCCTTTATGGTACACTATATATGTAATCTAAATATCACAAACTCAACAATAATACATAACTCTTTGCGTACATTCAGCAGTATGGAAAGATACGTTCGAAAAACTCAAGTTCTTCAGAAAAATATTCTGCAACAAAAGAAAATGGCTTGTTATCGTTCGGCAGCAAACCACTCATGCGCAGATTAAGGGCGCCACGGTGTACAAGTTTACGTACAGTCCACTCAGTGGCAGAACATAGCAGACAAAATAATCTGTTATTTCATATTAGGAACGTATTCCATATATGGCGCACCCACCCTATTGTAGTAAATACAAAAATATGTACATAAATCAATATCAATAATAGCAAGAAGCATTGTCTGATATTATTGTGGTTTCGAATCATATTATTTTTTATTTCAGATACATTTTATAGATTTTATGTTCTTTATTGTGTGCATCTCTCTGCCTATTCTAAATATTCGAGATATATGTTACAGGTTAACTAAAGAGACTTCAAGATTGGAGGAGGTGGAACTTTGGTATTAACAGCTTTAGTTATATCTGTACAATCGATTTTATAAAAAAAATGTTTCAAACATGTTATATCAGTAATGGTTCACCTGATTTCCAATATTTAGTTGTTTTTTATTTATTTATTTATTTGTAAGATGGCGTGAAAAATTGAATCCAGTTTGTTAGTAATTGAAAAATTTGATAAACTTTCATTAGATCATATCAATTATATCTAGGTATTAACCCTTTTACGACATTGTGGATTCCACATTACACATAAGAGGAATGCACTGATACGATTCTCGCTGTAGAAGCTAGGGAGTGGTTTCTGCTGCGTTGTCATATCGAAGACCTCTGAAGTTAAAGAGATAGACTGCGTGCAAAGAAGGTGGTGTATCTTTCAAAATACATACAGTTCTCAGAAACTTGTATCATTGAAAGAATACACTAAAGCATAAAATTATAAATATAGTTTAGTTTATATTTTAATAACTTTATTTTGTAATATTCTGGGGCTACTGTCTGTGGGCATGGTAACCCTCAAAATATGCCACTGTACTGTACGGAATATGACTGACATACGCTGTAAGGCTCGTTTCTTCATTGCCCAAACGATGGCATTAGTGTGCTTTCAAACTGGTCTCTAAGCGGTACAATGTTATAGCCCAGGAACACACTACAGGTTTCTTCATTTTTCTTGAATTCACTGAAAGCTGCCAGGCAGCGTTATTTGGTAGGATGTTTCATTTATAGATTTAATGAGAAGAGAGAAATAGAGGAAGTAATTGTTTTTTAAAGAAATACATTAGCAGCCTCATACTCACTGCCCAGAGTGTATGACGATCTTTCGTCGTCAACGAGTTACACCGAGTGTGCCCGAGTCATCGGTATGTTCGGAACATTCTGAGTTACGGGTCTGTCCGGTTACTGCTTCTGGATCACTAAATTCGTACCCCGTCTATCTGTGGCGTGTGTATGCGTGAATGACACGTGAGTTCGTCTGTGCCCGTCTGCGCTCTTCAATTAACAACGCAATTATAAATCGACGACCAATCTTTGAAAAATGAACCTTTAGTTTTAAAATTTAGCATTTTCTTTACAAACTCTCTACGTAGAATTTTATTATTTTTTTTCAGTTTAACATCTCACGATTATCTCTTTTATGCTAAGGGATACGGATGATTAAGACAATTGAATGATGACGAAATGAGAACGAGATTTCAGTGGAATGAGAATGTGGGAGGAAACGGAAGTACTCCGAGAAAACCCACGGACACGACGTTGTCGACCACTTACTTACTTGGCCGGGGTTCGAACTAGGAACCCCACGGATCAGAGGTAAGCGCTCTGCCACTGAGCCACTGTGCCTCCCACGTAGAAGTTGAAATTGCCATTGCAAGAAGTTGAACGGACAGACAGAACGAATGTAGAACAGCATTTTCTTTTGGAGTTGGTAAAAATCATTGAACTCTATTATTACTTTCAGTTGAAATTTTACTTTAGAAAGTTATTTCACAAGGAGGAATGGTCTTTTCACAGGAGTACTTGAAATTTTCACTGATATGCACGTTGTCATCTTGTTCCGCTTTTTGACGTTAAATGTGCTCAAACAGTGCTTCACTTCAATATAAGGAATGCTGAAACTTACTTTTATCATATTCACTAAATTTTATAAAGTTTGTTTGTGATGATTTTTAAAATATTTTCTTTTTTAATTTCTTACTTAAATATTTTACTAATATATTTCGCATATATGAATAGACTATTAATGAATATAATGATTTGGCAAGTAATTGATTGATTGATTTGAGTGTAACTTTCAGAGGTGGATCTAGAAGGAAAAAACTGTGGGGCAGCCAGAATCCAGACTATGATAGATATACCATGAGTTTACTATAAACTTTCAAAAATGTATGAATATTAACTTAAATTATTTTTGTCACTCAAAAACTAGGGGTCTAGCTCCCCCGGCCACGAGCTAAATCTGCCACTTGCAACGTTCTTTCAGCACTGAGGCTATATGAAGTGAAATTTCTAGTGAAACGTCACACAATTATGCCCTGTAGGCTAAAGCAGATGGACAATAATGAAACTGAATGATCATGAAATTAATTGTTGGAATGGTAATGTGGAAGGGAATGGAAGAACCTAAAAAATACGGACATGATATTGTCTATCACTGATACACATGGCCTGGGATCAAACTAGTGCCCCATCGCACCAGAGATGAACGGTCTACCACTGAGCCACTGAACTTAAAATGTGATACTTCGGATACTCACTTTCAGCTCTTGTTATTTTATACGTATTACACTTCTATTAAACTTAAGACTATATTTTTTCGTCTGTCTGTAAAATAAAAGAACATAACCTTGAACTACCTGTGTTGTCTGGTAGGTGCAGTAATTGTAGACTCAGGTACGGGATTTAGTGAAAGATAATATGTACAGTACTTATCAGGCGTGTTCCCATAAATTTTTGTTGGAAGAAATCCTAACTTTGAGAGGGGTCCAGTATTACAAGACATTACGGGGAGTATTGAACCAGCGTTGTTCTACACTCGTAAAGACGTTAAGCAATTGTTTAGTAGTGCCATCTATAATCTGAGAGAAAATGATAAGAGCTGAATTGTTACAGATGAAGTGTAAGAGCAAATATTTAGGCTACATCAATAATTTCTCCATTAAACAAGTATAGTTTTACAGGGTTAGCATAAATGTTAAATCCATTTTAAAAAGCTGTATTTTCAAAAGTATTACACGTACACACATGAAAGATATATGAAAAGAATCACAAACTCACCAAGTTTTTACACCCTCTGCAAATGTTCAACATATGTCCCTTTGGTGACACGACACACGTCCAAACGATACTCGAGCTCATACCATACATTTTTTTAGCATAGGCCTGTCAATTGTCTGCATTGCAGCACTGATGCGTTCTTTGAGCTCGACTAAGAATTGTGGTAGTGGCAGTACGTAAACAAAGTTCTTAATGTATCCCCACAGGAATAAGTCACAGAGCGTTAAATCAGGAGATCTGGGAGGCCAGGGGAACCTGTCCATTTTCGACAGGTACTAACCTCGTACTGGAACACTGTCATACCCCGATCGAAAAGATAATGGACTCTTGCTGTCACTTGAAATACACAATACAAACTCGATTCTTTTCATATATCATTTATGTGTGTATGTGTAATACTATTGAAAATATATTCTTTTCAAAATGAGTGAATCATTTATGCTAACCCAGTATTAAGAAACTGTACAAAATATGTCAAGTTACGAAGATTTTTTGGAGGGGAAGTCTGGACCAGCTTGGGCCTCCATCAATATATATTATAGTCGTGGATCCAAGCTTTGGATTAGGGTATTATGTAGAGGAAATGTATTCGTATGTGTTTTTTAATTATTTCAAGTAAGTCATCGTACACTTCTTAGCTGAATATTTCTTTTTTTATTTATGTAAAAATATGTTCAGAAAGAAACATCCTGAGCACTTTTAAAGTATTATTTTGTAATTTTGTGTAATGAGGCCGATAACAATTTAGGAAACAACTGAGTCGTTTGGTAAGACTGAGTAATTGTTTGAGCTGCGTTTTGCTATTTTGTACTGAAGTAACAGTCAGCCACATTAGTTATTAGACCAAAAGATCAGGGTAAAACAGAAACAAAATGTATCAAGTATAATGTTATAAATTAAAACAAGAATTTTAGGAATGATCAAAAAAATGACCAAAATATTGCGATCTTGGCCAATAATTATTTTCTGGATCAGGAGCCACAACATTTTTAAACTGCCTCTAAATCGAGTTTTCGTTTTTTTTTTTTTTTTTTTTAATATAGAATAAGCATATCGTACTGTATTAAGTGATAGTTTGGATTTGGCTGCACTGTATGTAATTCTCCAGATATAAGGCATACAAGAACATTTTTGACTGAAAGAAATTGAATCTTTTGATGCATTTTTAGATGAGGGGCCAAAAAATTTTCGAACAGACCCTAAATCAAGTTTATTATTATTATTATTAACGGAATAAGCACACTATACCGAGTTAAGTGACAGTTTGGATTTGGCTACACTATATGTAATTCTTCAGATATAAGGCATACAAGAACATTTTTGATTGAAATATATTGTATCTTGGATCAGGGGCCACAAAATTTTTGAACGGCCCCTAAATCGAATTTTCGTATTTTTTACGGATACTGAGTTAAGTAATAGTTTGCATCTGGCTACACTATATGTAGTTGTCCAGATAAGGCCTAGAAGAAAATTTTGACTGAAATATATTGGATCTTCTCATTCAATAACGAAAAAGAGGTAGTGCACGATTGAAATGTTAACTTTTTAAATTAAATAACAGAAAATTTAGTGTTTTACTTTAGTATATTATTAAAATTATATATATATATATATATATATATATATATATATATATATATATATATATATATATATATATATATATATATATATATACAGTGAAACCTCTCTAAAGCGGACAGCCATAGGGAATTAAAAATTGTCCGCTATAGAGAGGTGTCCGCCTTCAAGAGGTTTCAGTATTTTGTTATGTAAATTAGTGAGCAAGGTAATATACAATTAGAAGAAAAATATTTTTGCATAAATCACGTATTTACGAATATTACATACATTATCCCCTCTCATCTAATACTCTATGTTCGGGGCACACATGGAAATAACATGTTATAGTTCTCTGCACTTTATACTTATCAGTACTTCCTTCGTTTTCAGTATGGCGCTATAATTTGTGGGGTAATTGCAGTCCTGAAGTGTCCTTTTTCAGACAATATACTGTATATACCTGAGGGCAAAAAATACTAAACTTGTCTTCTGGTTGGTTAGAGACTCCAACGGGACAGTAGCATAACGTGTCATCCCTAACGGCAGGCAACTGTCAATCACTTTTGTGTCTAAAACAGCTTGGGTGGGAGTTATATGCAAGCAAAGGACATAAGAGTGTTGTTAAACAGAGACGCTTCATCTGGATTGCTGAGCAGACAGTTGAGGAGGCAAAATGTTATCACAATGCATCCTTGGTGACACATGTATGAATTACAAAAAATGTATTTTTACTACACTTTTCAACTTATTTCTAGAGAAAGTGTCCGTAATACGGAGGTAAATAATACTTATAAAAGACAGAAAAGACTGTCCGTGTCCGTACTAGAGAGTGTCCGCTTTAGAGAGGTTTGTCATTATGTTTTTTCCTATTACAGTGTTTGGGGATTACAAAATATGTCCGTTAAGGGAGGTGTCCGCTTTATAGAGGTGTCCGTTAGTAGAGGTTTTACTATATATATATATATATATATATATATATATATATATATATATATATATACATGTAAAATTTTCAATTAGTTTTTAGTTTTATAGCAATAAAATTGATCAATTTTTGTTTGTTCTGTAGAAAAATTATGAAGATGGTTATTAATTTACAATACTTGAAAATATAATGTAACAACGTGCACTTTTGCAATTTTACTGTTTCTGAAGAGTTTTTATTTTCTGGACAAAAATCTTAGTATAAAGAATTATTATTTAAAAAAATAAGACAAAATAAATTTGAAACGACTGGGTGGTATGGACTTATTTCCCAAAGGGTAGAACGAATTCTAAATGCACAGTTAATATTGCAGATTTGCATTGCTTCATTCTGTTCATGATTATTATATATAATTACATACATTATATATAATGTTATTTTGTACATTTAGTATGTGACTATTGCAAATTATTTTCTTGCAGGATGTTGTGCTTCAGAACAAATATGGCGCCTGCTTAGGCGGGCGTCTGTTGCGTGGGTGTGACGAATGCAACGCCCCCGCGGCAATTTATAAGGAAGAACAAACAGATAACCTTTGACTTGAAAACTGGATCAAGGCTGCTGTGCAACAATCGTCTCTTGCGCTGGATCGTAAGGTGAGTTTCATCTGCATTATTCGGCAGTAGGGGCAAGAACAGGTCATTAGGAAGCATTCTCTTAAAAGGTTTGGGTACTTGGCTTCGAGAGTAGTTGCTAGAGTACTGATCTATTAAACCATTTAGGAATCGATCGATTAAATGTACACATGGAAATAAAATTGGTATAAGTGAGCGTTTAGTGTTTTTGCTTCGTTAGATGTTCTGATCCCGCCCTCAACCGTCTTGACTGTGGTTTCCTGTTTGTTTCCTGAGTTTCATTACATGACTGGATGACATCGTACATCGTAGGATATGGGTTACCATTTTTCATATCTGTAACAAGCCCTATTTGTTACGGGGTGAGGGCAAAAATTTTCCTCCCCCATTTCCTGCAGAAATTTTCGTACAAAATTTGAACAGAAAGGTATTTCAATTTTAATGTAATTTTTAATTATTCATTAATCACTTAAGAATATTATAAATTATGATGATAATATTGATTGTTGACAATTCAATAATTAGATGCATGCACCTGAAAAATCCTCAAAATAAAATCCTGAGAATTCTCGTGTTTGGAATGGGACCAATATTGCCTATGAAACTTGTAAAACTAGGCAAGAAGATGCGTTTGAATAATGAAAATAAACACAAAACAGTACTGAAGTACCAATTAGTGTACTTAGACAATTGTTTATATTTATGGACTTTGTGATTAATCTTAGCTGCAGACGAAAACAAGCTGGAATATTGAATGGAGGAGATTAATGTGACATCTACCGGATAGACACGAAAACAATAATTTCAATAGCACTACCTGGCGGAAACACAGAAGCATAGGAAAACAAGTATTATCGTCCTTTTAAAACAAAAGTTAACAAAAATGCACGAGAAACAAAAGTTAACACGAGTATACTCGGAATTTTATATTTTCGAAAAAATTAAACACTCGAGTTTATATATTAAGAGATTAATATTCAGATGGCAATTGAATGTAAGTTCGTAAATAAAATTGCAAGAATTTCATATCTAATTTTGAGTCAGTTTACCACTGTCTACAACGGTCTGTTTTACACGAGACAAATATTAATTTAGGGTGGACACTGCCCATTCTAGACCCTCGCTGGTTACAAGTGTACTATTCTTACCTTTCAGTCCAGTTTTGTTTTCAGTCAGGTGTTGGGTCACTGTAATTGAGGTTTTGACGATTTTCCTAAGTTCCACCTCATAAATTACGGTGGTATCTTCAGATATAGTCCCTGACTTAATTCTATTTCTCTCCCTTTTCCATTGTTGTTTTTTGTTACTGATTCTAGGATAAATTGACATGAAATGTTTTAATTATAAGTTAATTAATTTATATAAAGACTCTGATCTACTTCCTCTCGAAATTCCTTCCTGTGTTTTCATTGTTATTTGCAGTATAAAACGACTTTACATGTATAAAATAATGAAAAATGATAAGGTCCATACAGGATTAAGCAGGTTCAATATTCAGAGGGAAAATATGTGGTGACAAATATGGGCGTCCATATTGTAATTTCAGAGGCGAATTTTTGTCAGTAGGACAGGGGTTTTCAAACTGTGCGGCGCGCCACCCTGGGGAGGCGCAAAAGGTTGTAAAGGGAGGCGCGGGGAATTTTAAAAAAGATCCTACAAAGGAACATATTTATAATGCAACACCCATACGCGAGTCTGCACCCTTTTTCTTTAGTAATACATAGTGGACTAAGCCTTGGTATCATCTCTGTTCCACATACAATCAGGGATGATCCTTTCACTTTTGGCTTAAGCGTGTATAACACTTACTAAATGGCCACTAACGATCTTCTATTTATCTCTGTAGAATATGCTGTCTTCTTAACACAACTTTATGTCCAATTTGAGACGTACTTTCCAGAGGACACACAGCACAACTGGGTCGTGAACCCACTCAACGCAAAGAATCCACCAAATTTCACCACCCGAGAAGAGGAACAGCTCATTGATCTCCCTTCAGACAGCACATTGAAGACCAAGTTTCTCTCTACATCGTTGCCTGAATTTTGGAGCTTATTGAGGAATGATTATTCGGAATTATAAGAAGGCCTTGCGAGTGCTCCTTCCTTTTGCAACTTCCTATCTCTGTGAAACCGGATTTTCAGTCATGGCGGTGATCAAATCCAAATATAGGTCAAAACTAAATCTCCAGGAAGAGATGCATCTTGTCATTTCAAAATATCTGCCGAGATTTAATAAATTGTGTGACTCGAAACAAGCTCATACATCCCATTGACTTTGTTCAACATTTAAATGTGTCGGTTTTTGTTACGTAAATTCCCTCTCTGTTCGTATTTTTTAAATTTTATCATAAATATATAACCACAAAATATAATTATTAACAGCGGCTAATAACATTAAAAGGTGTAGTCAGTGTGTACAATGTAGATCACTTGTAATAAAAAGATATTTCCATTAGTGATTAATAAATGAAACATAGTTTATCATAGTCATTGTCTTTCTTTTAAGAACACATGTATTTATGTTTTTGGCACATTTCATTTTTAATAGGGGAGGCAAGTTCAGACTTTAGTGGTTGAGGGGAACCTCAATTGCAAAAAGTTTGAGAACCCTTGCAGTAGAACGTTTACTTGCCAACTAGACGGTACGAGTTTCATCTCCGGTGGGGACAAAAAATGTTCCAATGATGCTTTGAGGTTCACCTATGCCAATCGGAAGCCACCGCCTCGCTACCGGGCCAAGAAAATCTGGGAGCCTGGTGGAGAACAGAGTAGGCAGTTCTAGCTGATCGTAGGTAGAGGCACGGCCTTCTCTTGCGATGTCCGTAGTAGAGGGATGATCGGCACTGGCGGGCGTGGGGATGCCGATTGCCATGCTAATCTTTAAAATGAGTCGGCAACCTGCGAACCATCATGAGTGACGATCAGTGACCACTAATGAAGCGGTGATTTAGTGGTAGATCGCGCACTTATGGTGTGTGAAACCCCTGGTTGGATCCAAACTCTTGCGATGGACAAACACCATGTGCTTGAGTTTTCTCAGAGTTCCCCCGTTCATTGTTACTTTCGTCATTTTACTATTACCATCCATCTCATCACCACCGTCTTCCCTAGCTTCAGTGCATAATCGTGGGACGTTATACATGAAAGTTCATTTCATTTTCCATGAGTTCCATTTGAAGAAAGTGTGGAGCCTTTACTTCACACACAGAGCTTGGGTTTTCGTGACCTGTCCTGAAAAGGGAGGCGATATATTAGAATCTGTGAAATACTGAACTTCTGCGAAATGAGGAGGCATGTTAGTTGGTACCCTATTTTATACAACTAACTTAATACCTCAAATGTTATCTGAGGAGCTAATTAGAAGCAAACTTAATCGTCTGTTAAATGAAAGGATGTGAGAAATCCGATTGTGAAGAGTCTAATATTATGTTTAGCGACATCTTATTAAAAGCAAACGCCGAGAGTAGCTACCAATAAAATTAAATAGTCGCTTGAGCGGACAAAGCTGTTGTTTATTTTCACGGAAAATATTCCTACCTTTTGAACAGTTGATCAACTTTTCTATTACTTAAGGAACCAAAAGGAGTCTGCATTACAAGAATTTCGCGATTCTAGAAGAGTGTTTGTAACTTTCGAATATACAGGGTGGCTCAAAAGTAGGTATACAGTCCAGTACTGATCAACTCATTGTTTTTATATCATTTCTTATTGTTATCCATCAGGTACACTTAGTTTCTTTATTATTTGTTCTTAACGTCTTTTTACTTACATAGTAAGCTCAGAACAGCCGAAGCAAATAAATCGATAAGCTAGCATGTTATACTTGATCAATGCAGGGGTGTATACCTAATTTTGGGCCACCCTGTATATTGTACAGCCTGTTTTATACAGGGACAGATTAACGCATCTGGAGGCCCGGGATTAGAAAAAAATATATGTCCCCTGCTCATTTTGCCTAACACATTTCTGTGAAAGTATAGTAGGAAAGTTACCTGAATGTGTTTCATAATTTTGGTCATATTTTACCTTATGATGATTGTATTTTGTATGATTCTTTTTAGAGAGCCAATTGAGATTTTGATCAGAGTGGAGGCCCCCGTCCACTTGTAGGCCCGGGACTCCAGTCCCCTCAAGCCCCTCCCTTAATCCGGCCCAGATTTTATATATACAGTTTTGATCACAGTTGCCAAGAGAAGGGGCCTATATTATGGATTTCATTGAATTCTTGTGCGATAGTAAGAAGACGAAGAAATCAATCAAAAATTGCCCATTAACTTTTCAACAATCAGCACCACCTGTCGTCTACTTCTTTCGGCTTAAAAAGAAGAAAAAAGTGACCCAGGAAATACATGCTAGTTCCGTTCAAATTCCGAAAATTTTCCCTTTTCTTTTGTTTTTGTTCTTCTCTTGTAACCTGAATGCCTCTACTTAACTTAAAGCAGGGATGCCCATCCCTTCAAGAGCTTTGGCGCAACCCGAAATTTACCATTATCTTATTTAATTATTGACAAATAGAAAACTTTTTCTTTGTTTACATAATTCCAGGAACAAGTCTCTTTTCAATCACGTGGTTCATGATAATATTTTTCTTGTTAATTATTCAGTTCGTGTATGTTTCTATGTGAAATGAAGAAGAACAAGAAGAAGAAAAAGAAGATCCGGAACAAAGAAACACTCCATCTTAAGTAGCACGGATCTTGATAAACATGTCTTTCTATAAAACTGCAGATAGAATGCACTTACTAAGCTTCAGTGAAGTTTGTGAAGCAAAGAGAAAGTGTGTACTGCTCCTATCGTCCAGCAGCAATTTAGATTTCAACAGGAAGTACGGCAGGGAAGGTTTATTTTCTTATTTCGATCTTAACTTTCGTAACTATTCGATAAAAAATCAAGTATGTTGTGGTGTTTAGTCAATATTGACACCGGAAGTGATAGTAGATTTCTACTACTTTTGGTTTTAGTAGAGAGAATGAAGATGGAATATATTCTTGGGACCCTTAATTGATAGCAGGAAACCGGTTCTCGCTACCTACACTGAGAAAAAAATGTATGTGGCGTACGTAAAATCGTATGTTACATATGTAAATCCTGTAGTTTTTGAACTTAACGTACAGCAAACGTATAACTGAAAATGCATGTTTTATAACACTTTCTCTATAAGTGTTCCATCTGTACGTACTTTCCGTATGAAAGAATACAGGTGGTCAGGACCTCTCATACAAATGGACGTATATAACATATAGCTGACAAAGATAATACATATATGTATATAATATAAGGAGGACCGTTAGATATTAGACATCATGGAACGGCATGATGTAACATCTAAGGGCAGTGCCTATGTAGCATACAGATAACGTATGGTCCGTACTGATTTCTGTAGTAAACAAGAGGATGCCGTATATTTGTACAATGTATCGCCGTCCGGAGAACGGATTTTTCTCAGTGTATTACAGTTTTTAGTCAATAGCGGTCGTCAACATTAAAACCAGAAGAGGGAGGACACGGTGGCTCAGTGCTAGAGCGCTTATTTCTGGTACATATGGTTCCTACTTCGATCCCCGGCCAAGTAAGTTTGTGGTGAACAACATCATCTCTGTGGGTTTTCTCGGGATACTCCCGTTTTCTGCCACTGTGTCTTTCCACCAATTCTTCCATCATCATTCACTTGCTCCATTCATCGTCTCTTTTAGTTTAAGGGCATAATCGTGGAACGTTAAACCGGTTGAAAACCAGAAGTGGTTCGTTTCTTCACTTTTAGTTTGAATTGAGAGTTAAGAGAGAGAGAGAGGGTGATACTTGCCAAAATACAACATAGATTCGAAAAATTTCGCGCCTCACTATCTATCACCGTTTTTACTGTATAACTGTTAACGTTAAAACTGGAAGTGGTTCACTTGTACCACTTTCGGTTTGAATAGAGGTTTAACGGACAAAATAGTATCTATTCTCAAAACGCTAAATTAATTCCAAAGAATTGCTATATTATAGTTTTTTGCTTTGTGTAGACCAACATTGAAACCGGAAGTTGTAATGCATTTCTATCACTTTTGGTTTAGTAGAGAATTAAGAATGGAGATGGAATCAATTTTTGGAACGCTTACTTAGTTGCAGAAAACCGCTTCTCGTTATCTGTGCGATTTTGCTCTTTTCTAACAATTGCAGTTTCAATATTATCAACATCAAAGAACTCGAATCGTAGCTTTTCATCCGCTACATCGTCTTTAAAATTGGTGATACATCAAGTTGTTCTCGAGATTTTTGTCTCCTTGACGGACGGAAACACGGACAGAGGAAATATATAAAAGAATAGATGTGTATACCAAAACCAAACTTCTAAAAAAAATATTCTAGTACAATATAAAGGCTAAAAGAGTTGTACTCTCCTTGAAATCCAAATTTACGCTGTATGAAAATTGCACTTACGAAACTTGATCGTACTTTACAATGGAGAAAATGACATGGATGTATTTAGCTCGTCTATCTTGTATGCGCGCTTGTATATACGAGAGTCATTTCGTAAGTCATTGTAAGTGTGTTGAAGCTACTAAAAAAAGCTGCTGCAGCGGAAATCTGCTATATGCGTTTGAAGGCCATTGAAAGATGCTTTTCAATCCCATCAATAGGTGGCATCTGTGTATAGAAGCTATGACAGGTGGAAGTCGAAAGATAAGCTTTTACTAATTCATTGTTCGGGCAGAATGAACATAGAATGTAAGTGTACAAAGAGAAGTTTGGCACACGCATAGCAAAGATCCTTCAAATAGCCCCCACGGCGCGGAGCGGAGTCCACACGTCTTTGCATATGATGGGGAAGCTGTTGATAGGTGGTATATACATTGACGGATGTACATGGATGAACTTTCCTGTCGTTCGCAAATAACTAAGGATGCCGGAGCAACTATATGAACGCTGTTTGCTGTTTGCGAAGGACAGCATTACGTTCTGTTTTCTTTGTACTTTTGTACGTTCGTGTTCATTTGTACGTATTAAAATCTGATCGAGTTATAAATTCTTATCTGCGTATTTTTGGATTGCTCTTTGCCTTTAGTTCCTGCACACAGATACTATCTGTTGGTGTCATTGAAAAGTACATTCCGATGATCTTGAAACGCATTCCAGCACAATCGCCGACTCTCGTATATGTAACGCCCATACTTAAATTACTTACTGGGCTTCCTCGTATCAAAATCGTTAGCATTCTCGTCATTTATGAGGAAGGTTTATGTTCTATTCTCGGAGGAAATATAAATGAACTGAAATAATATACGATGTCCTATGGTTCTGCCTGATAGGCTTAAGGTTACAAGTGATAGAATGACTGATAAAGAAGAATTAATGCCAGTGAAATATGGGAGGAAGCAGATCATTGGCATAACTTACCAATGTAAAGTTGTTACTATAAATTCAGCTGACCTGAGAACGAACCAAATACCCCTTACAGTATGTTATACTGTACAACTACATCTTACATAATTTCGATGGTGAAAACAGACTTTGGACTCCAAACTACCGCCCATACACATTACTTATTTTAAGAATGCTAAAAGATGAGTATTTTATGTATCCGTTTTGGCATAAAATAACGGAAAATAAACACAGAAAATGTTGGTTAAATTTCATTGAGTGTCCACGGCCAAGAAACACAAGTATAAAAAAAGTGGTCAATCAAAATAACGTTAACAAAACGATGCGTCATACACTTGTGCAGCAGATCAAGTTCTATCACCATTCTCAGTTCTAAAATGTGGCAAAACTCAAACCCGAAATTTAATGGTCCATAACTTGGGAACCGAGAGCATGCACACCATATGATTTCACAAGCTTACATAAGTCACAGTCTAAGTTTGATCCAGATCAGGTGAATTTGGATGAACATTTTTTCTTCGAAATGTCGAAAGCCAGATCTGACGACCTATAACTCGGGAACTAAAAGCGTGAACATAATATTTCAGGCGTAGGTCTGTCACAATGCCAAGTTTGATCTGCATAGAATGACTCCGGTTGAACTATTTTTTTTTATTTCTTTGGAAAGTCCAAACCCCAAAGTTGATGGCTTGACTTTTTTTTTTTTTTTTGCTTCTTCCTTGTAAATGAAAGGAAACTAAATTACTGGAATTAAATAGTTCAACTTCTTACCACTGCAAAAAGTAAACAGAGACTATCTCTGTGTATATTCTACTTTCGATGTAACTCATGTAAAGAATGAGGGCAAAACAATACGTCTTATACACACTTTGATAATATGTGAAAGCATTAATAGTGAAGGTGTTCAGATTCTTTCTTAACTAACAACAGCAATAATATGAATTGAAAGGAAGTGATGAAAATAATTTTTAATGGAAAGGATTCGACCTTCTAAGGCAATTGCGTGTTGTTAAGGCCACTCTTCACTCCTTCAAACTCTTGGGGAAAGTTGCAAAAGTCCGGTTACGTTTATTTAAGGTCTAACTTCAAACAATCAAATATTAGGTACCAATTGGAAAAATAAAATGAAAATGAAATAAAATTTTACTTTTAGCATTGTATTTTTTTTTTTTTTTAGGGCAAAAGAGTCAGGCAATAGAAAAAAGTTACATCTTGTTGGTATATTATTAAGAAAACTTTTTGGCACCGAAAACTAATTTTAATTTAAAGCTGTTGTGTTCTCGATCTTTTTGTTTTCATTATTGAAAACTCCTTTGAGTATTTACGCCATTTAAGTCGTGATATGAAATCTGGGATTTTATCCGAGGCTAGCTCCTGTACCGAATTTTGAGTTGAAAAAGCGACAGAACTTTCTTTGTAACCTTTATAGAAATATCTGAAAGTAACCATGGGATATTGTATTGTCGCGTGAGTTATGTCGTTGTGCTAAATTTCATCATGGTATGGCGTTGGAAAACGAGTTGAATTAAGGTTGCAAGACTATAGGGCACGGATCAACCATTCGAATTTAAAGAAATGCATGTAAACAAAAAGATAGAATGCATAAAAAAATTACAGCACCGATACAAGTTGCGATTCTCGTTGCTAACTAAAACAGACCTTTCGCTCTTCACTCTTGTAAAACGGCGAGGCTTTAGGACAAGCAATACAAACACTGCTTCCCTATATTATGAATACTCAGTGCCATGCATGTCTATACCCGTCTAAATCCAGATGTGCTATATACGCTGCATTGATAAACTCATGGGATAGTAACTTACCGTTTCAATATTCAGCTGTAAAAACTAATATATCCACTACATTTACAGGTTGGAAAAATACCGACGCTTTCTAAAAGTATTGGAGAGGTTTGAGAAAAGCCTTCGGGTCTCATCCTTAACGAAGGGAAAATCCCAACCTACACCTCCTTGTGGGAGAAAGCGGGCAACGTCGTAGGCGGCTAACGTAGGTGGGGACCGACTGACTCCCGGGATAAGGAGTCAGCCTCTACCAAGTGCCAACGGCCTTTTCGGAGAACAGATGAGCAGGTGGAGGTCAGGACAACTTCTTGCCTTTAGGAGAGGAAGCTGTCCTAAAAGGCGGATGAACCACCAGCTGGTGAACGGCATGGAGATGCGGAAAGGAAATGGGAATACTACCACATTATCTTTTTACCAGAAGGGACGAAGGAGGAGAATAAATATAATGATGGTTCTTCCTGAGGTAGGACATTCCGGAGGTAAAATGGTCCCCCGTTCTGATCTCCGCGTGTGGACTACTCCGGGAAGAATCATCAGAGGAGAAAATAATAAGTTTCTTTCCAGCATAGGAACCTGGAACATACGGACTTTACGACGTGTGGGTAAACTTGAAAATCTAAAACGGAAATGGGCAAATGTAAAGTGAACATAGTAGGCTTAAGTGAAGTGAGATGGCTGGAAAAAGGTGAGACAGTGTCGGGAAATTACACAATATTCTATTCGAGTCAGAGCCGTAACTTTTCGGGGGGCAGGGGGCAACTGCCTCCCAGGGAACCTCCGCGCCGTTCGAGGGGGCCCACTTTGACAAAATTTTCTTACTCCATATACGATACGAACATGAAATTATAAATGAAGCATCAAATAGGTTCACTATATTACATAAACAAAACTGAACACAAAAGGTAAATTAAGCATAAATGAATCGTGGGCCCATTTCAGTAAAAAAAAGTTTACTATTAGGGGCTCTAGAAATAATATTTATTCGTATGGATTTTGAGATTTGTCAATATTGTCCTCGTAATTAATTTGTCATGTATGGAACGGGCCCAGAGGCGTGCGGGAGAAACCAGAGGCTCCGGGGTCCCGCAATGAGTAAAAGATGGAATGAAGGGTCCTATTTTCGAATTTTGCGGGAGGGCCCAAAACAACTTTTTCTAAGGGGTCTAAATATTAACGCTTGCTCCCCCAGAAAAGAATCTAAGTTACGGTGTTGATTCGGGTGGCATTAAGGCTGAGAGTAGTGTCCCGATAGCAATGAAGAATGAAGTAGCAAGAAGTGTAACCAAAGTGGAACGCTGGAGTGAACGCTTGATGTTTGTAAAACTAAGTGCTAAGCCAGTGGATATTGTGATAATACAAGTGTATTTTTCAACAACCGACCATTATGACAATGAAGTAGAAGTATTGTATGATGAGATTAGCGACATATTGCACCAGGAGGGAAGAGGTAAGGTCAACGCCATAGTAATGGGGGACTCTAACAACGCAGTAGGAAAAGGAGCCCCGAATAAGATGGTGGAACCATTTGGACTAGGATGAAGAAACGAACGGGGCCAAATCTTTATCGGCTTCTGTAGACAAGATATGATGGAGACGAACATATGGTTTAAGGAAAGAAAACCCAAGCTGTACACATGAAAAAATCCAGGAGATAAGAAACGCTACCAAATCGATTACATTCTTGTGAAGCAACGTTTCAGGAATAGTATACGAGACGTGAAGACACTGCCGTGAGCGGATATCGATTCTGATCACAACCTCCTCGTAGCGGAAGTGCAAACGTGGTTAAAGACAATCAAGAAAACTGGGAGGAGAAATCTAAAATGGAACTTAGAGCGACTAACAAGTATGGAAAGTGATGTGAAAGAAGAAATTGAAGAATAATTCTGTGTAATTGGTGATATGGTAAACAATGTAGAAAACAGTTGGGGAAAAGTTAAACAGATTTTACTTGACACACTCCACAATAACATAACATTGGCAAGATGGAAAGAGCACTGAGAAAACCATAGATACTCAAGCGATGCTTAAGATGGAACACAGAAGGGCTAAAAACCATGGACATCAAAGAATACAGAAGGCTATATAATGAATTGAGAAGAGAGATGGACAAAGCCAAAGAAAAGTACATGCAACAGATATGTGAAGAAATAATGGAACATAACGGCGCGGCAGATATGGTCTGATGTATCAGAAAGCACAAGAATTAGGAGGGAAAGCTAACACATGCATACACACATCTGAAACCGAAGATCAACAAGGTCATGTAGTCAAAGACCATCAAAGACTTCTTGGAGTTTGAGAGGAATACATAAAAGATCTGTATGGCCAGAAGAACCGCCCCAAAGATATTGTGATCGAAGCAGAGAAAGAGGTGGATTACGAAAAAAAGGACACAGTACAGGGGTGGCCCAAAAGTAGTATACACCCTTGCATTGATCAAGTGTAATATTCTAGCTTATAAGTTTATTTGCTTCGGCTGTTTCGAGCTTAAGATACGTAAAAGTAAAAAGGCATTAAGAACAAATAATAAAGAAACTAAGTCTACCTGATGGATAACAATAAGAAATGATATTTTGATCAGTAAGGGGCTGTATACCTACTTTTGGGCCACCCTGTACAAGTGAAATAGTTCAAGCCATCAAGGACATGCGAAGGAGGAAGGCCACCGGAGACGACATACGAGCAGATTTGCTAAAGGAATTAGGAGACAATGTAATGAAAGTACTGACTGCAGTTATTAATAAGATCTACCTGAGTGGAGAATGACAAAGGATTTTCTTGATGTTATAATGATTTCATTACCCAACGAAAAGGAAGCAAAGAAGTGCGGCGATCACAGAACCATTAACCTTATTTGCCACACTGGAAAGACAATTACACGAATACTGAACAGGCTGTTGGAAAGTAAGATAGAAGAGATGTTGGAGTAAGATCAATTTGGATTCCGGAAAGGAAAACGCACCATCTTACGGATCAGAGTAGAACAAAGAGAACTTGAAGAGGTCAATAATTTCTAGGATTGAGAAGTATTTTGATGAATGAAGAAAGACGCGTAGAGCTCAGGTCGAGAATTGCCATAGCCAAAGGTCACTCTTAACGAGCAGCCTTAATATTGGACTAAGGAAGAAATTGGTCAAATGTTATATAAGGAGTATTGAACTTTATGGTTTAGAGACTTGGACATTACGGAAACTAGAGAAGAAATATTTAGAGAGCTTCGAAATGTAGTGTTCTAGGAAGATGAAGAAGATAAAATGGACAGAGAAAGTAAACGATGTTTTAAAACGGATAGAAGAGAAGAGGACGCTTCTAGGCACCATCCTTCATAGAAAGGCCAATTGGATTGGACACATGTTGCGAAGAAATTGTCTTCTTCATACAGCCATAGAAGGAAAGATGGAAGGAAAGCGAGGAATAGGAAGAAGAAGAACACAAGTGATCAACGATTTGAAAAATAGAAGAAAATATTGGGAGTTAAAAGAGGAAGCTGAAAATCGAGAAACATGGAAGAAACATTTCCAGGCCCAAACTGAAAATTAAGAAGAAAAAACTCTCATTAGTCCCAGAACCTGCCAAAAGGCAGACTACTTAATAATAATAATACTAATACTAATAATAATATACAAGTATTGACATGAGTAAGCCTACTCCATCTACAGGTTGGCTAAATTAATGTTACAGGCGACAATATGTCCTTGCTTGTGTTTCAATGCCGGCTTTCCCACCGCTGATGGATTCGGTAAAAACCGTCAAATAGCGAATAGGAATGAATGCAATACACGTATCTGTATTATTCAATCAATCCTACATAAAGTAGTGAGCAGTAAGGAAACTGCAACAAAGATCGCTCTTTGGACATGTCGTGACTATTTTAACGACTGTCCTATTGGGATGGGAATGCCACGCACTTGAACTTGCGAAAACACTTGTAAATTGACCACGATTAGCAAAGTAGTAAAAACATTCTTAAGATAAAAAGTAATGACTAGTATGTTATTATTATTATTACTAGTTGTGGTCGTTATTATTATCATTTTTATTAAAGTTTAGCGTCCCTTGTCAGACCCAAGGGGACGTTGAGCTACAGTTTAGGGTGGAATCTGAATCACCAAAATGCGTTTAATTTTAAATGTTCTCCCATCCGGAATTGAATAGAAGACAATGTACACCAAAAGCACACGCAACAGCTGCTAGATTTGTTGTAGTCGTAGTAGTACTAGTTGTAGTATTGGAAAGTATGTGCCAACTTTACTATAAAGAACGTTGTCTTTTATTATGAACTACCTGAACACCCGTTCTTCCTACGGAAAAAATAGGATGGGAAATGTTTGAAAAAAGTATATGAACTCCCTGCCCCCTGTAATCATTACTAGATGCATTTGTTAAATACCTATATCTATGAAACTGAAAACTTCTGTGCTAGCGTGAACCTTCCCATTACTTTGTTCCTTTAGAGTTAAATGCCTCTAAATATTAAATAAAAAACTCTTCTGTAATACAGTGTTTCTCAAACATTGGACAGCAAAACAGAAATGGTCCTCGAGGTGTGTCATTGTAGTCCTCTTAGATTGAACATGAGTCAAGAAATACTACAAAAAAATGAAATTCAAATTAATTTCGTATCACACAGTATCCTTAAGAAATTCAAACAAGTGTAGATTATACAGATATATTATAAAATTTAATAAGATAAAGATCATACACATTCCAATAGCGTATTTAAATCCTATAAAATGTTCTCGATAACCTTGAATAACGTACATATAGGCAGGGTGTTCATTTATTATGTAGCCAAAATCCACCAGTGAAATCCTCACACCAAAACAATAAAAAAGGTCATATGAACATAAGGCAAAAAACGTGTTGTTTGAAAGTTACGAGATGCCGAAATCGAGAAAATTGTAACTCTGAGGCTGTCTAGCTCAAAAAATATGAGATTGTATAGGATTTTAGAGAGAAGGGAGGAAGAGCGGAACCTATACTGCAGCTCCCTCTATAAAATCCGTTGCGCCGATACAACCCAACTCTAGAACATGGTTATTTAGATACACAGCGTACTGGTTCCTCTAATATTTCTTTTCATGTGGTTCGGATTCCACGTTAATCAGTAGGTCCACGTCTCACATAGCCTCGCTGCTGAACGGGACGTTAAACTCAGCATCAACTCAACTCTAATATTTCTTTAACCGCCGTTGAAATCTCTCATAGTTTTCGAGCTAAACTTCAAAGTTAGAATTTTCTCGATTTCGGCATCTCGTACGTAACTTTGAAACAACGTGTTTTTCGCCGTATAATATATATATATATATATATATATATATATATATATATATATATATATATATATATATATATATATATATATATAGGGGCAGGACAAAAGATTAAAAACGTTTGCAAAAGTGTGAACATCATACCTAGTATGGTCTGTGGCCTACTTTTCCGTCCAAAACAGCTTGGATCCGACGTGGAATGGACGTATACAGCTCCTAAATCGTGGTGTGTGGAATTTTGCACCATTGTTCCTCCAAAACATGCTCCAGTTCCTTAAGGGATGCTGGTGGAGGGTAATGAGACCGAACACGCTTTTCTAACACAGAACACAATGGCTCAACGATGTTCAGATCTGGTGATTGTGGGACCCAGGGGAGGTGTGATAGCTCCTGGTCATGCTCCTCAAACCATGATTTCACCGTTTTTGCAGCGTGATAGGGTGCCAAATCATCTTGGTAAATGCCATCACCATCAGGGAACAATATTTGGGCCATGGGTAGAACCTGCTCCCCCAAAATGGCCTCGTACGCCTTACAATTAGAATTCATCATTCCATTCAGGGCTATGATGGGACCTGCGGAAAACCACGGTATCACTGCCCATACTGTAACAGAACCACCCCCATGCTTTACAGTTGGGAGCAGACAGTCTGTATCATAGACATGCGGCGGTCTTCATACGCAAACACGACCGTTGTTGGAAACAAGGTGAAGGTCGATTCATCGGACCACTTTACGTGTTTCCACTGCTCATGAGTCCACGCCTTGTGGTCCTTGCACCAGTGGATACGTCTCCTCACATTTACTCTGTGACCGGGGATTTGGCGATAGTGGCCCTGCCATGAATTTTCATTTTATGAAGTTCCCGTCGTAGTGTTTTCGATGAAACCGGGTTTTGTAGGCCGGAATTGAGTTCAGACGTAATTTTCATTGCAGTGGTCTTCGTTTTAGCTGCTACAATCCATTTTAATGCCCTCCGGTCCCTATCTGACAGGATTGTCTTTCGACCACTGTTGTGCTTTGCAGACGTCGTTTGCTTATGAATTGTGTATGCCGTCGTGACATTGGACACAGTACCTTTAGATACCCCCACAATATTCGCCACTGAAGCTCCAACCAGACGGGCACCAATGATCATGCCTCTTTGGAAGTCTGTCAGGTTGCCCATTTTACCACACCACGCCACTCACAGGTGAACGGGTTACTGCTGACGGAAGAGTGAGGTCCATCACGCGTTGTACAGTGGAGATCCAAACTTACGTGTCCTGTATGAAGTGTTTTTTTAGACTTTTTGTGTTCTCCCGCTATATATATATATATATATATATATATATATATATATATATTGTGTGTGTGTGAGAGTGTATGTGTATGTATGTATGCATATATTCTTAATACCAATATAAAATTGAGGAAAGTTTAGTTAAAACTTTTTTTTTAAAAAATAAGTACCGTCATTCCCCATAACTATGGGCCAGATTTTGCATATATTGGCCATATCTTTTCTAATATTTGCCGCAGAAGTGCATAATTTTGGCTTTGGGTAGTCTGTACCTTCCGCTAATAAAATAATTTACTGTCGTTAAACTAAGCACTCTACGTTCACATTTATGAAAAAAAAAATTGGTGGTACATAGTTATGTTCTGAGTTGCCCAACAATGGTCCATGAATAGATTGTGGTGTGGAAGGCAATGTTGGGAGTCAATTTACATGAAAATGAAAATCTACAGAATAGAAAATTTATTAAAAAGAAAATAAAAGTATTAAAGTACAAAGTTTTTAATAAAACGGCACTGTAAATTATCAAATAGTACCATTTATAATATCAGTGATATTTTAACATTAACACTACAGTACTACACTAAAGAAAGCACCAGTACCATTACAGGTTAAAACTAATTCAATTCAAAGTACTGTGCCACACCTCAGTCAAGTTCTTTCACTTTGAAAAGTCCTCGGGAAGAGGAAATTTGCTGAGGTGGAATAATGTTAATGATTATATCACTTAGTGGATAATATAACCTATCTTCTTGTTGTGGCCATATCCAGTACGAGCCAGCTTTTTCCATACAAGAAACAACAGCCCCTGTCTCCCTTGTTTCCTTTACAATGCCTGGCCATAGCCTACTGTCATAAGACACAATAACATACACTCCCTCTTGCAAGTCTCACACCATTGCAACTGGAGTTTTCATGGCTAAAGATGTTGGTAGAGAACAGGGGCTTTCGTCTTCATGTAACATAGAGACATTTGTATCTTTATCTGAATCTGAAAGAGTTAAACGTGAGAGTTCCGGCTCGTCATCTTCACTGTCTGAAGATTCAAATTCTTTTGAAACTCGTCTGCTCTTCACTTTCATCTTACTTTTAGAAAGCTTCCGTTTTGGTGCTTGAGATCCACTTGTGGAAGGCTGTTCTGCTGCAACATTTCCCAAACCTTGAAACTCATCTATTGAAATGCTTCTACCAGGTTCGACATGTAGTTCTCTCTTCCGGGTAGTACCGGTACATTTTTTGAACGCTAACGCATTGGTATCATCATTATTAGCACTGGTACTGGTGTCTTTCCGTAACGCATTTTCTCTAAATGTTGTAAGAAAACGGTTGATACAAGAGAGGAAGTTTTGTTCCTTTCAGGATCAGATGATGGCAATCTATCTAACACTTCGTTCCTGTTCAGTGGATATATTCCAGTTTTACGAAACAAAGAAGACTGTAGGTTAACTGCTCCTCGATCATGAAGCTTACGCAAGAGGTTCGGAAAAATAGCTTTCGGAAGGGTTCCTTGTTTCCGTCCTTCACCAGCAAAATAAGCAATCAATTACTTCTTGGCATTTAATAATTTAGTAATTTTCAATAAAACTGATAGACCGGAACCCAGGGCCCCAGCCTGGATCCGCCACTGCCCATAGTCAATGAAATAGACCTAGGGTTGAACTAAGAAATAAAGGTGCAAACCAATAAAGGTCCACATTGTAATAACACGCTACCACATTTCACAGACTAGAATTCCCAACTATGGTCCACGAAAATTGTGGTACATTGTTGGGATTCAAGTTGAAGACTTTTGTTTACTAGCCTACTACACAGAAACAATATAATTTCCTTCAGTAGTTTATATCTAGTTTTACTGTAGACATAAGACTGTTCTTAAAATAACAACTTTCATGCGTATCATACTTATCAATTTTATCCACCGAAGCTTACTTTCCACACTTTTGTGCACGAGACAGTTATTGTTATTTTCATCAAATCACGTCTCCCGCGCAAATAAAACTCGCGCGTTCAAACCAACTATGTTGCCCTATTGCACCATCTATTGGATGTTCTTTCCGATGCCTAGCTTAACTCCCGGCAGGAAACCGTACTAGCTATTGCTAATGACGTCATGAGAGTTGTCTTGGACCATAGTTGGATGTCTGGACTATATTTATGGGAAATGACGGTATACTCATATTAACACTTTCTCAAATCTGAAACACAAAAGCTAATAAATTTCCAGTTGAAGTGGACAAGGGCTGGATGTGTGTAGAATATTCAGGTAATAAAGGTAATCTCCACGTGAAAAGAGATTGAGAAACGCTACATCAGTATATAAAAATCATTCTTATGGGACTCTGATTTTCGTCGAGGCCTCACACCGTGGACCTCTGGGGCCCTTATTGTTGCCATTGCGTGTGATGAATCGCTAACCGCATTTTGTTCTTAATTTACAATGAAAGATATCTCCAGGAAGTTCGATTTGTCGTTTTCACACGGATATTGAAGCTACTGATAGTTCTTGTAATGACGTTATTTATCAGGTTGCATTTTTTGTAGTGAAACATCGTGTCTTACGTGTGTCGGTCACTCGCTTGGTTGCATCGTGAGTCATATGTTGCTTTGCTGAGTGTGCGTGTATATTCATTACATAAGATATTAGGGTCAGATATTCCTACACTAATTGTCACATTACGCACAGCTTTTTTTAATGGACTAAGCAAAAGAAAACGAAGTGCTGAAGACGGTAGAAAAAAAAGACCTGATGAGGTAGTGCTGGGAGGGAAACTGCCCAGCTTTCTCTTAAAAAGTTACGCACGAGAAAACACACTTTTATCAAACAGAGCAGGTGTTTGCAGTGGTTTGCTCTTCCTGTGTTCACTGCAGTGGAACGCACCCAGTTGTTTTTTGTGGCGGTGCTGTGGTACTCTTCGAACAATTCAGGGAACTTTTGTTCTTTAGGGTTTTTTTTTCAGATAGCAGAGCAGTAGAGATGCGATGAACCTCTGCTTCCTTGTTAACTTGAGTGCTAGCTGTGCTAAGTAGATAAAGGCTTATGGTGAACAATATTCAAAATAAAAGAAAACAGGTAAGAAGCGAGAGTCTTTTTCTTTGTCGTCGCGACCGACAGAAAAGAAGCATCCTGTGCAATGCCGCTGTAAGTCATCAAATTAGAAAGCTCAGAAGAGGCATGTCTTTCGCCAGAAATATGAAGAACTTGTTTGATATAGATATGTCAACAGCTCATCGAAACTTTAGAAAGATGGCCATTCTTGAATCGGAACTTCCGTTGATTCCGTCTCACGCGGGCTCAGATTCACTTTCTTCAAATGGACACGCGCTCACTAATCTCAATGAGACACCAGTTCAGGCTTGCATTCACACTCGTTAAGGGCTCGGCCTCGCTCGAAAATCTCATTCGGGTTCGCACTCGTGTACTCAAGCGCTGGCACGTCATCCACTGCACTAACACAGATTCGTGCTCAATTAATGAGGTAGCGAGTTTTTAGATTTCGGAATTGTCTTTCAGAGGGTCGTAAACGAACATACAGGCTTAGCGGGAAGAGTGAAATGGATAACGAATAATCGTTCAAATATGAAACGAATATTCAAACATGTGAATAACAGCAGGAAAAAAAATATTCGAATAGTAAACACTGTATCTTATCCCATACAACCAACAGATCCAGAAAGGTTGTTTGGAGACAACCAGATTGGCTTCTGGACGATTAATCTAGGCTTGAAATTGGTAGTTTTACATCTAATCAGAATAGAGTAGTGCAATATTATATATATCCATCACTAGTCATCCATCATATTATTAAGGATATTAACACAGATTTAGATATCTGGTACTTAGACGACGGTACAGTAGCTGGAAATATCGACGTAGTACTGCGCGCTTTTAATAAAATTCGTCTAATCTATTGGATTGTCTCTTAACTCTTCCAAACGTGAAGTGAGTTTTCTGAGCGCCAGAGATGATGAAGTTCATGACCTCTGTGAAAGATTTAACGAAGTAGCACCTGGTATCAAACTCTTATCATCTACCAATGCGGAACTTTTAGGCGCTGCCATCTCTGTCGAATCAAGGAGCAAAATTTGATTGGGCAAGATATCAACATTAGAATTCTTCTTTTGGCAATTATAAAAAAAAAAAATTGCACACTCCGCCTATTATTTACTACGAGCTTCACTCTCACTTCCAAGATTACTATCCTACGGCACGGTGGCTCAGTGGTAGAGCGTTCACCTCTGGGGTCCCTGGTTCGATCACAGCTCGCGCCGTGGGGACTTTGTGGTGAACAAACACCGTGGTCGTGGGTTTTCTCGATGTTCTCCCGTTTCCTCCTACTTTCTTCATTCCACCATTTCACTCATTTCTCATTATCACCGTCTCCTTTAGCCCAACCGGCATAACCGTCTGACGTTAAACTTAAAGATTTCATTTAATTTCCATTGTTTTCGGGGTCCCTGAGATGAGCAGTGACACTTCCGATGCCGTTTAAATCCAAATTCAGCCCCATTAGTACATTGTTTCTTAACCTTACCAATATATTTTTAACTTTCAAACTCCTAAACATTATAGTAGGGTATAGCAACTAAAAAATTATATACTTTGGGCCGCGATGGCTCAGTGGTAGAGCGCTCACCTCTGGTGCATGGGTCCCTGGTTCGATCTCTGCCCGCGCAAAGTGAACTTTGTGGTGGAGAAACACCGTGTGTGTGGATTCTGTCGGGGTTGTTCCATTTCCTCCCACTTTCTTCGTTCCACTATTTCATTGATTTCTTATCATCACCGTCTCCTTTAGCCTAGCCGTCTTAACCGTGGGACGTAAAACTCAAAGATTTCACTTCATTTTCAATTACACACTTTATTTTTAAATTGAGTAATACGTAAATTTTGAATGTATATTGGTAACCGTTCATAAATTTTAAAGCTACTTTGTATTGTATAGCAATTCTTAACTTTGATTGCTATATAAAAAAAAAAAGTAAATGTGTCTCAGTGTCGAATCCATAATTTTTGGTCTTCCTAAGCTGGTTGGTGACAATTTTGGTACCCTTAAGTCCAAGATCAGCTCACAGTTGTGGGAAGGAAGGGTGATATATAAAATGATAAAGAACGATCAATATTAAGGTCGAATGCATAGTTTTCGGGATTGCTTAAATAAATAGTGAACTCCAGATGCCGTTTAAGTCCGACTTAGGCCCTCATTAGCACCACGGGGGAATAAATAGTGACATGTAAAAGTATCGAAAACGAGTGAGGAATCCATAGTTTTTGATGCTGCTTAGATAAAGAGTGACACTCCAGATGGCATTTAAGTTGAAGTTCAGCCTCGGGAGTGAAATTGTGACATGAAAAAATAATTAAAAATGACCGATATTAATGTCGAATCCATAGATTCCGGGTCGCCGAAAGATAGTGACATTTCCAATGCCGTTTAAGTCTAAGTTCATCCCCGTTTGCAGAAGTTAGGGTGAGGTAAATGAAAAATAACATGTTAGAAATGATTGAGATTTGTGTCGAATTCATAATTTTCAGGGTCGACAAAGCGTCAGACCTGTTTGAAATGACTTTTGGGATATACCTAGTGCCAACTTCAAGCTCAGTTTTTTTTAGTCCTGTGAGGGTAGATTGTTTAAATATTTATGCCAAAAGTAGAGTATCTTCTGTATTTTTAGCATTACATTTTCATTGATGGAGGAAGCGAATTCAAATATTTCTCAGAAACATATTCTCTTCGCACGAAGAGCGGGTATTTCATCTAGTATACCTATAAAACCATACCCTTTGGGTGAATGGCCATCCCACTGCCCTCCCCGTGGTGTGTCATACTCATTGTTAAAATTATGCCGAAGCCCTGCTTGTTGTCATGCTCGTGTTCAGATTTCCCTTGCGATAAAATTGAAACAGCTTTGAGGGGGGGGGGGAGAATGAAAATGTCTCAATTGAGAATTGTCCTAGTCTAATCGATTCTCGTCCTCTGCGTTTCTTGTGATAATGGCATTGAACTTATAGTTGTTTTCGCATTTCATCGCAATCGATATAATTGTTCTTCAGATGAAGGCTAATTTACAGGTATGTTAGTGTGGGAAACGTAGAAGGTGATTCACCAGGTAAATCGAATATTGAAGAATGACCCTTTGTTGACCTTATTCACTGGTCAACATCAATTTTGCTGACTGGAGGCTACCAGCTGTTCTTTAATAATTTGAGTGTGCTAAATCCAAAAATGAAATCCGTTTTTCTCTATCACGTCAGGTACTGTATTTTCACAAAATGAAATGTTATCTCATATTTCATGTATGCTTTAGAACCATTAATCGTAACGTAGTTCTACAAGATGTCACAAGATGGCAGCACATACACTGTTACGTTTAATTTTATTTTTACGAGTTATAACGTAAGAATTAAAGAATGTATTAAATAAAGTATAGGTAATTCAAAATCATGTTCAGTTAAAATTGAAGAGGATATTACGTATGTAAAGGGTTGAAATAAGGGAGCACTCGCAGCTGATTTTTTATGCAGGGTGACGAATTACGCTGCACTCTTTGTTTATGGAAAACAGGGCAAGTTAACACATCATCATCGATTGTTCAACCAATCGATTATCGGCTGTGACGTACCAGACGTCAGAACAGCTGTTTTTTTGACTTCCTTCCTGTTCCTTATCCTGGGCTTTTTTCTGCGTCATTCCTTTGAGCACTACTCTCCAGACTCATCAAGCCAAGGGTGTGTAGTGCTACAGGTTTGTCCAGAGAACTGTTCAACCTTGGTGACTATCCGAACGGGTCACCTTACCTGCATTACATCTCATCTCATTAGGTCACATCTCATTGGTTTGGGCTTCGGCCCACCATCTACACTCCATGGCGGATCCTGCTTCAGGCGTAGGCTCTCAGATAGATGGTCATCATGGAGGATTACCACCAGTCTTTCTTGTCCCTCCCGTTTCTTCCACGAAGGTGGAAAAGCGGAAGGATGGTCATAGGCACCGCCGAGCTTCGGAGCGCTCCACAGCCTCCACTGTCTCTAATGCCTCCAGCAGATCTAGATCACCACACCATCCAGAAAGCTATGCTGAGCGAGTCATGAACTCACCGCCAGCAAAGAGACAACATTTGAGCCAAACCGATACTTCCGTTGCCATGGATATCGCTATTTCTCATCTATCATTGTCGCATCAATCCCATCCGCAATCAGGCATTTCATCCACTTCAGCTCCACAGATTCATTCATTTCTGCTCCAAAACTTCGATCCTAAGTACGATAACATTAAGTACGTGGTTCTTCAACTGCGCAAGTATTTACCGAGCATCGCTCTTTCTCAAGTAGTGAAGTCCCGTAATGGAATCATCTTGAAATCTCCAGATCCCAACTTTGCTATCACCATCCGGAACAAAGCTTCCTTTGAAATCTTTGGGAAAACTGCGAAAATCGAAACACTCAGTTCATCGAGACGTAAGCAACCACCACCTCCTAGGAAACCTCCTCTTCTTTCTGTTGTTATTAGGGGAGTCGACCCCTCATACACAGATGAGGAAGTTCACGAAGAATTGCAGCTAGAAGGTTACAACATAACAAAAGTTCTTCGTATTCGCAACGATCAGGGGCCCACATACATGATGCGAATCTTAACCCCATCACAGGAGACGATTGATTCATTGCTTACTCATGGCGCACTGATCTATAAAAAGAGGCACCGTGTAGAACCATCTCGCTCATCACCACCACTTCCTCTACGTTGCGAAAAGTGCCAAGCTTACAATCAGCATACCACTGCTAATTGTCGCAACACAGTTGTTTGTGGTTACTGCACTGGTAGTCACTCAACCCGCACATGTACCAATTTACAACTTCCACCTCGCTGTGCTACTTGCAATGAACAGCATCCAACTTATAGCTACAAGTGCAAAGGAAAGCCTCAACCGGTAACCTCTCGTCCTGAGCTAGTAGCTCCACTCCGGACTCATGACTCCTCCACAAATACTGACTTTTCCGTCGACTCCACTCCTGTCACCATCGATAAACTTCTTGCTTTCACTACATTAGCATTACAAAATATCCACCCCTTCATTCGTCCTCATATCCTCCAGCAAATCGTTCACGCTGCTCGCATTATCTTTCATGTTTCATTCAACGCAACTTACTCTAATACAGATGCTCATTTTCACACAACAAATCTCCCACCCACTTCTTAACTGCCATCACCTATTGTACTTCATTATGGCTCTTGTTGTCTTATTCCTCAATATTCGATCTTTTTCTAAAAACAAATTACTCTTCGAAACTCTACTGCTCGAAGAAAAAGCAAACGCATTTCTCCTAAACGAAACCTTCCTTAAAAGATCGGACGTTATCCACCTCGCTCGTTATAACATCCATCGCCACGACAACCTTCTTCCCGCTCAGAGAGCCAATGGTGGGGCAGTCATAGGGTTTTACCATACCCTTCCCTCTCGGCGCCATACTTGTCCATTACCAAATCTTCCCGAGCATGTTATCACGACTCTCTATTTCCCTCAAATTGCCATCACTCTCGTCACCATTTATATAAGACCAGGACATCCGATACCTCTTACTTTCTTCCAACATATTTCCAACACATACAAGCACTATATTATCATGGCAGATATCAATCTCCATAGCCGTACCGATAATGAACGCACCACCTTCACTCAATTTGTTACTTCCAACACCACAGGCATTCTTCATGATCTACCGGCACCATCTCGTCCTGTCTCTCAGACGTCACCCGACATAGTTATCACTTCTAGTACTCTTGCCTCCTACTGTACCGTTGATGTGCTTCCACTTCTTGGCAGCGACCACGCACCTATTCGGCTGACGTACCGCCATTCTCAGGCCTCTCACTCTACCAATCCGCCACATCTTCGGCCAACTCTTCGCTACGACAAAGCCAATTGGGACAAGTACCGTGACCATATCTCTGAGTCATTACATCATCTGCAACCTCCAGCGACAGAAGACCAGTTATATGACAGTATTAATACCATTAACTCAACTATCACTCACGCATCAGAACTTTACATTCCAACCACTTTCTCCACACCGTATAAACCTCGTCTTCCCCCACAATACTTACCTATGATTCGCCGTTCCCGTCAATTGTACCGAGAATACCTCCGCACTAGAAATCCTGACACTCTTCATCATCATACCCAACTACAGCGTACCGTTCGAAACTATATCAAGGCTTATAAACTGAGACAATGGGTCAGAACGTGTAATACTCTTAATGAAACCAGCCATCCAACGAAATTCTGGAAAAGGTTTAATGCCCTGTGTGGCAAATATACCAAGCCGCATTACCCACTTCTTCACAATAACGCTCCGCTCCAAACTGACAAAGAGAAAGCAAACGCTTTTGCTGATTACTTACAGGACATCTTTACACCTGCACCATCTACCAATCTCATCAATGCACACCCTGTTAACCGCATCAATCTTGCATCTCCTGACTTACAGCCTAACGTCTCTCATACGTTACCAAACCATCCACTCACAGCATCCATCACTACCGATGAAATCATTACTGTTGTTAACCGTAAGCGAAATTCAGCCCCTGGCTTTGACAACATTACATATAGACATATCAAAGAAGGTCCTCCATTATTATTGAATCTGCTTGCCATCCTCTACACATTCATTCTCCGTACAGGCTTCTTTCCGACAGACTGGAAAACTTCAAAAACTCTGATGTTTCTAAAGCCCAATAAGCCTCCAACCGACACATCCTCTTACCGTCCGATCCAGTTAACATCTACTTTCAGTAAAATTCTAGAACGTATCATTGTTAAGCGGCTCCATCCGTATCTCGAAACTAAAAGTATACTCCCTATTCACCAAGCAGGCTTCCGACCTTCCTACTCTATCAACGATCAACTCCTTCGCCTCACCAGCCTAATCACAACACACTACAACTCTGTTAAACCCTCTTGCCTTCTACTATTTGACTTGGAGAAAGCCTTTGACAAGGTATGGCACCTTGCACTTCTTTACAAGCTTATTCACCTTAAATTTCCCATTGCTTACGTTCGCTTTATTTATCACTTTCTGGTCTGTCGCCTTTCATACGTCTCCATCAACAATCAGCTCTCTCATCCTATATTTCTTCTGTCTGGAGTACCACAAGGTTCTGCCCTATCACCTCTGTTGTACATCATTTTTGTGGCCGATTTTCCTTCGCTTCCTCCTGACATTTATTTATTTCAATATGCGGACGATACTGCCTTTTTAGCTTTGGGTAACACTATTCAGCAAATTAATCAGCATCTGCAAGAGGCCATTAATCGCTTCACTCGTTGGTGCACCAAGTGGAACCTCTCTATTAATGCAGCGAAAACCCAAGCTATCACTTTCATTCCCCCCCGCAAACGTTCTAAGGTCTATAGAAACCCGTCGTTGCTCTCCCTTCAGGTTCACGATACTCCCATCATTCCAACCAGAACTGTCACCTACCTAGGCATCATTTATGATACTCACCTAACCTGGAAAGCTCACCTACAGCATATCGCCGACAAAGCCTACAAACGCTTAAATCTCCTGAAGCGCCTCACTGGTACGACCTGGGGACTCCAACCGACCGTAGTCCTTAATACATACAAAGCATTCATGCGTCCAGTTCTCACCTACGGCTTCCCCGCCTGGATTTCTGCATCCGCTTCCTTTTATGAAAAGCTGCGAATTCTAGAACGACATGCGTTCCGCATAGCCCACCGTATTCAGCTACCCAGTCCTACCAGAGAACTTTATAAACTCATCAAATTTCCCAGCATCACATATCATCTTGAGTCTCTCCGACAGAACTTCATCTCAGCTCGTTACAGCTCTCAGCATCCATTACTCATGGCAAGTATGCATTTTCATGAACTTCATCCTGTCCGTCCTCGGTACGTTTACTCTCCGCTTTGTCTCCTTTTCACACTTTACTGCTACACTCTGCCTCCCGATCATCCAGACCGAGTCCTGTTACAAGAGTATCAACTTCATGCCCATTTACCTCACATTTTCCCTTCATTTACTGCACAGTAATACCTCTTGTGACTAACAGGGCTCCCATCGTCCTCATCAGCCTAGAGATGCCCCTAGGCAGAAGATAACACTCATTCGTCTTCCTAACAAAACCCTGTGTTGTCCCGTGTATCGCACTTCATCCCATTCTTCGCCCTCATTATTTTCTGCTTAATATTTTACATATTACTTTTTTGTTTGTGTTCATATCCAATAATCATCATTTACTGTAACATTATATTTTGCGATTACCTTAATAGTTATTGATATTGTATGTATTTTGTGATAGTCGTTGTTATTATATATTTCTATATGTGACATCAATTAATCTACATTGCAAGTTCTGGCTAATAAACGTAGAATACCTTTCCCACAGTTATGATTATGGTCGCAAAGATCATAATATCCTGGTTTCAGATAAATAAGAATAATAAAGGTTCCATACAAAATATCACTTAGCCCAACCAGTGTTCCTATGAACCAAAACTATCCTATCCCATCCCATACCTAAAAGAGGGTGTAGCCCTCTAAAAAGATGCTAGCCTCAGGCTAGCCTTAAAAAAAAAAAGGCAAGTTAATAGATTGCGAAAGGTGTGCTAGAATTTTGTGGAAATTTTGCGAACATTTACTGATCTGGTTATTTCTAGTATTGGTGTAGTGATATCTACAGGATTACAACTACTATAGTGTAGATTGCACACATTCTGATCAAGTTGACAGCTGTACCGAGTTTAAATAACATGACATCTATTCGTAGAAAGTGTAAGAACGATTCGGATATATTTTGCTATATTTGTGGTTCTTTCGCAACTCCGAAACAACGAACAAATGTTTCGAAATTTATACGAAAAGTTTATCATGCATATTTCGGAATTAAATTGGGCGACCAAGATAAACCAAGGGCACCACATAAAATATGGAGGACCTGTGTAGAAAATCTCAGACAAAGGAGCAAGGGTCGAAGAAAAAGCCTTAGTTTTGGAATCCCAATGGTGTAGCGAGAGCAGCAAAATTGTGTAGATAGATAGATAGATAGGGTGTTTCAAAACAACACCGACAACGTTTGGGAGGTGATTTCTGACACCAAGATAAGACAAAAATATAGACCAACCTGGGAGCACAAATGCTTCCTTTCGGAGTTACAGGCTGCCGAAAACATGAAGAAATGAATTTTAAGTCGAGTCAAGACTTCACTTAGGAAATAATGTGTGCCCTATCCAAGTATTCATGTTTCAGAATCCTCCGGTACTTCCACAGCAATTTTTATAGATGTAGTTGGTGACTACTTCAAGTTATATTCCCGTAGCCAAATTCCCTCTATAAAAACTATTGCGTGAGCACCTTAGAATTTTTGTATAGAGCACATACTAGTTCCCAAGTAAAGTCTTGACCCGACTACGATAGGTCCCATAGTTTTGGAGCTATTGACCTTTAAACTTAATTTTTTCATGTTTTCGGCAGCCTATAACTCCGAAAGGAAGCGTTTGTGCACCCAGATTTGTCTATATCTTTTTGTGTTGTCTTGGTGTCAAGGATCACCTCCCAAATATTGTCGGTGTTGTTTCGAAACACCCTGTATATACACTGGCTGTCATAAATTAAGCAACAAATGGATACTCATGTGTTTAAGGAAAGTAAACGCATGCTGGTGAACAAACTGTTACTGAAATTAGAGAAGCTCCTATTTTACGCCATGCAGCAAGGAAAGCTACCAAATAAAAGCACACTCTTGGGAAAAACTGATGCTGGACGTTGGTGGCACTGAAACTGGGAAACACTGAAGCCGCAAAAGGATGGTTTGCTGACACTAATAGCGGATATGATGACCGCGCATAGCAATACATGATTCACAATGTCGTCTCATGCTAGTAATAAGTGTTTGTACCGGTTCATTTGGTATCTGGATCCATTGTTGACTAAGTACCCGTTGAAAATCTTGGAGAGTTCGTGGAGGGGTACAAGGCTTTCAATGCGTCGCCCTAGTGCATCAGAAATGTATTCGATCGGCTTAAGTTCCGAGGACCTCGATGGCCACCCCACTCGTTGAATATGGTGTTGGTCCAAATACTGATCGACCAGTTGTGGTATATGGGGACGAGCATTATCGTCCTGTAGAATGAATCCCTGACTTCTAGCACGTGCGAAGGGTACAACGTGACTATCCAGAACATTATCCCGAGAGCGCTGAGCTGTCATTGTGCCACGCGGGAGAACATACAGGTCAGTACGTCCTACAAGCTAGATGCCACCCATCACAAACACACCTGCACCACCATATGTATCCCTTTCAAGAATACTGGATGGTTGGTAATGGATTCCTGTTTCTCGCCGGACCAACCTACGTCGAGAATCACTGTCCGGAGAAAACTTACACTGATCAGTAAAGAGAACTGACTGCCATTGTTCCTGGGTCCAATTCACATGCCCTCTTCCCCAATTTAATCGCTGCCTCTTGTGACACCGGCTAAAGAGTACACACACCTATGGTATTCTGGCATACAACCCACGTTTGTGAAGTCGCTTGCGTGCTGTAATCGTTGATAGAGGACGTCTAGTGGCAGCAATAGCTTCCACACGCACTTGAGTTGCTGTTGCAGACCTGTTTCTTCAACTTGTCAAACAGATATATCAATCATCCCTGGCCGATGTCACACGCGGTCGACGGCCACTGTAACTTCTCAAAGCATTTTGCGTTCTCTGGAACTTGCTTGATAACCTGCTGACCACTGCTCGATCGACATTGAGACATCGGGCCACGTCGGCCTGACGCTGTCCTGCTTCGAATCTACAGATGGCATGCCATCGTAATTCATCCGGCAAATGATGCCTCGTTACCATATTCGCCTGTTTCACTCCACTAGACTTGCTTCTGCACTCTATACACACTGTCAGCCAACAATTCTGTGAGCTCATGTAGTCCTCGCAAGGATGTTATAAAATAGAGGATCTGCCCATACGTATCTTCATCCTATGAATTCAGTGAAGCCGAAAAACAACTGAGCATCGTCTGAGCTGGTACGTCTGATTGGCTACTCTTGTTTGCGCCATGTTTATTGGCTCGAAAAATTGCAATCTTAGTGGTGCGGAGCGGGCAGAGTAGGTGTGGCGGAACTGTGACGTATGGCTTCACGATTTTGTTGTATGGGCAGATCCTTGAGTCCTCGCCTGTACCTAGTATTTTACGAAGTCGTGTGAGAGCAGCATAATCGCGAGTTCTTCCGCACAATCTTTCCCTGATCATTCGCAAATGCTCATTGTATTATGACATCCATTTTCTCTGCATTTCACCCGCACCTTCCACCCGTCATTTCTTTTCTATTGCACATTTTGTCTTTGTTGCTTAATTTATGACTGCCAGTGTATACATAATCGAGGGAAAGACGTTAAATAAAGCTGGATATTATTATTTTGCTGGACATCAAGAAAATAATACTGGACAACAGACATTTTGTATGTATTAAACGAAACTTGATAATTATTTTTAGAATGATGAATTTATTTTGGTAATAAAAAATGTAATTCAGTTATCCATTTCATAAAATTGGGAGATGTTTATGCAATTTTTTGTGGTATTACTAATACAATATTTTAATAAAGATATAGAAAAATGTAAGTAGCAATTTAAAAATATATATTTTGTTAAATCGAACTAGTAATAGATGTGAATTAAAATGTTTAAGAGTCTAGTTATTATAGCGGAGGATATTGAAAATAAGCATACATTTGGAAGTTAGAGGTAATATTGCCTCCTCTTGAAAGGCGAGTCATGGAAATCAATTCATGTTTATGGAATGCCTTAAATACTGCGAAAATTTGTGTGTACATGAAGAATATGTGGACATTTTATAAAATTACTTTACATTCCTTTTCTTGCTTTCAATATGTGCATTAATAGACCCTATATTCTAGGTAGATTATCCGTTAGTGCATACCAAAATTGCTTGAAGGTATGCCATATATTCCTGCAGATTCATATGCGCTCGATTTTAATTAAATATTTTTGGTGAATTTTTTCAATCGATTTTTATAGTACATGGTAGGTGTATTGTTTGAATGTACAGGCATTGTCATATAGTTTTCAGTTAATGGAACGGAAGAAGGAGGATCACTCTCTTCATCAATGCAGAGATAAAAGAGATCTCTACCCATCACGAGTTATTACACACAGTAGTAAGCTGTGGTGAAGAACTATGAAGTATTCTTATCTTCGTACTGCAACGGTAGCAGAACGAGTTCAAAACAAGGCAGAAGTGTTTCAGTGGGAGATGAAGTTACTAGGGCCGGCCCTAGGCAATTTGCCGCCCCATGCAAGGCATCATTAGCCGCCCCCATTTCTCCAGAAAAGGCCACAATGTCAGTTATGCTACTCCATCATGAACATCGAAGGAGAGGGAAATAACACTCGCACTCAGAAAGGCCTAAACACAACAAATACAATCTCGTTGTGTCTTATTTCTTTACTTTAAATAATAATCTACTATGTTAGTGAAAGGTAAAACAAACACACGTGCAGAGGAAAGATGGTAATCCTTTGTATAGAATTTAAGGTCAAACTTCAGTCTCAATATATCAGTTTGCAATTCCACTGCGACTAGCTCTTTTATCTTTATTTCCGGATTTTCCTTCTACATCTGTTAAAAAATTAAGGAAGAAAACTTGTTTCTATTTTCTATGATTAGGAACTTGTTTATGACAAAGACAAGACTAGTTTACATATCAAAAATTGTAGTAACTAACTAAATGGTGTGTTCGCTACTGTTCGTGAATTGAATTCTTGTATTTGACAGCAATCAAGCAATTCATGCTGGGATTTGTTTGACCATTTGCTTTAGCACTGCCCATGTGACCTTAACTAATGCGACCTAAACATGATTAATGAATATAACATTCAAATAGGTCAGCTTAGTAAATGTAACTACCATCTTCCTGATGTCTGTTTCCAACAAGAAATATTTATTTTAAATAATATCGTTATGACAGATTTTACTGCCCCGTGCAAATGCACATGTTGCATATATGGTAGACCCGGCCCTGGATGTTAGATGATCTTATACCTAACGCGTATAACTGCAGGAATATGCTTAGAAGAGTGATGAAAAAACACAAAATCGCCGAGACAGAGCAGGTACAATCTAATGCTACTGAACAAGTTGCTGACGATGAAAGACTATTAAGAAGGAATACTTCCCAACTGTAAAATGTTGATATATATATATATATATATATATATATATATATATATATATATATATAAGTAAGAAAGCAGATTTATATAAGCCCCCTCTAAAATAATTTGGGTTGGTAACATTCCAACTCTAAACTCCCGCAGCAAAGTTCAATACGCTAACCACTTGACTAGTCGAGTACTGGTAAATAATGGAAATGATACAGTAAAATATACGGTGCAGCTATGAATTATGAATTTTGTGCCTCTGTTTAAGTTCTCTGTGCTAATAAACTGTACTGGAAAATCACACAGACACAACAACAAAAGTGGTATGCTTATTGTAGAAATAAACACAGAAAACGAATATAAAGCAAGATTTTATAGAATGAAATTATAATTCGGGTAGAAATGAAAATAGTTGGCTTTTTGGGGTGAAGATTTGTTTCATAGAAAGACGTATTACATGAAAAACATGGAAATTTTCGGTTTTTTAGTCTTCTTATGGTTGTATTCAACAATCACCTTTGTTTTCCTGTAGTGGTTTCTTCAATAAAAAATGCCTTTACAACGTTCACTACTTATGACGCCTGTAATCTCTTCGTGGCGGGCTATTTTTATTGGTTTTCAAAATGCCATTTAATGGGTGGCTAGTAAGTGTATGTTATGTAATCCAGCATATCACAAGAGTCATATTGGCTGTCTAACCTCCGTATCAAGTTCCTCAACGTAGTGCGTTGTACGGGTTGCCTAAACTTAAACTGATAATAAAAAGGAAACAGTATAATAAACCATTAAACAGATACAAATCCATATTTGTTTTGGTATAGAATTTAACTTAAATCTCGTCTTCCGTTCGGGAAACACTTAGGTTCAGTTTACAAAATTACAGCCGTAAACTGTCATTTTGGGTATGATGTTAGTTTAATGGAAGAAGAAGCTCATTATTTTCAGAGCTTTTGTCTTTCTTTCTTTATATCGTGTCGATATTTTTGAAATAGGAAACTTGGTTGTAATATTATTAACCTTCTGTTCGAATTTTGACGGTCTTGATAAATGTTACATATGGAGATAGATACAATTATTTTGCGTAACTTCCTATGTAAAAGGTGTTTTTAGCTCCAGAAAAGTATAAATTTTAGATTACCCTATGCTTAAATTCTACATGATTAATTTTGTCTCATAGAGTCAAACCACTACATTTTCAGAACAGTATAATTTTCATAACGCTATTAAATTTTTACTAGAATATTTTTGTCGTAGAACATTATTCTAAGATATCTGCAAACAATGCGTTCAAACTGGAAACCCATGGCGTCGACCGATTTGCTTTTTCCATCGTATTAAGTGACCGATTATCCTTGGTTATTGGACTTTCTTTCTTTTTTCTTCATAATGCAATAATTAAATGTGTGTTTCGTTTTTATACTTACATTAAAGTGAAAATATTGAGTAAAGCTCAAAAGTTTCCAGACAAAGAGAGCCGTGGAAAAACTTTTTTTTTTTCAAAAAGCAGCTTTTTTTCGAGCTCTTGCACCATTACTTGTGGGATATTATAATAACACCTGCAACTTGGCTGTCTATAAGATAAAAATAAATTCTCATTCCCTCACAGCAGAGTTAAAGACCTACCAATCACTAACGGCTAATGTTCTTTCTTTGGAATCGTAAGGTCGTGGGTTTGGAGTCTGACAGGTCCTATTTTTTTTTCATATTCCCACCAGGGAAATACCAGTGTGATGCGTTTAAATCAGGACCCTGGTTGACCTCTTCCTGCAACTTTGTTTATTGTTATTATTATTTGTTTGTTTCTCTTAAATCCGCAATACCTATGTTACCAGTAATAATATTAAAGATATACGTAAACATATAACAAAAAAGTTACATAATATATTTTAGAGGTTCGTAATGTTTCCTTTATTGTTAGTTGTGGTATTCCCGAACGTTCATGTATGGATTGATATATTCTTCATATGTTGTATGCGGTGAGAAATAACATTCTTTCCTGCCATTAAATCTGAAGTTGCATACTTTCTTCGACAGTTATTAACCAGAAGATTTATAATCAATTGAACACATACATTCCCGCAACATCTGTGCTCATATTATAAATAAATCCTTACTCGTAAATATCATTCCTTTATTTCATTTTTAACGTATTTTCTTTTTGTGGTTTACTTCAGAATGCCCGCAGAATAAGCCTGAAAATATGCAGTAGTTCTACTTCTAAGGAATTCTATGTTCAAATATGCAGTTAATATTGTAGCCTGGTACATCTTTGTACTAGTTTCCATGCTTTTTAGAGCTAGTTCAAAGCAGTGATTCTCAACTTTTTTTTGACTGACGCCACATTTTACTGAACAACTAATACACTTGGGCTATTTGATATATTATTATTATTATTATTAATGCAATTTATAATAGTGTAACCCTATAATATTATATAAAGTAATGACTTACTGTAGTACTGAGCATTGTTGCTGTCCCTAAAGGCTTTGACTGGTATACTTTGTCTCAATATGGGTTATAACTGATTGTTAAATGCTTGATGATTTTTTAAATTCTAAAATTTCGTGCACTTATGAGAATCGGCGACACACCGGTTGGAAACCATTGGTTTAAAAATAGTATATACTGCGTCTAAAAGAATGGCTAATACGGAGATAGTCGGATGTATTAACAGACGAAAACATCAAACAAATATTTAATACATACAGGGTGTTTCAAAACAACACCGACAACGTTTGGGAGGTGGTTCCTGACACCACGATAAGATGAAAAGTATAGACCAACTTGGGTGCGCAAATGCTTCCTTTCGGACTTATAGGCTGCCGAAAACATTAAAAAAATGAACTTTAAAGGCTCATAGCCCCAATACTATGGGTCCTACCGTAGTCTGGTCAAGGCTTTATTTAGGAACTAATATGTGCCCTATCCAGATATCCATGTTTCAAAATTCTGCGGTACTTCCGCAACAATTTTTGTAGAGGTAGTTTTTGAGTACTTCAAATTATGTCCATAGACAAACTGCCTCTATAAAAATAATTGCGTGAGTACCTTAGGATTCTGAAATATGTATTTTTGGATAGCAACGTATTAGTTTCTAAGAAGTCCTGACCCGACTACGGTAGATTCCATAGTTTTGGAGCTATTGACCTTTAAACTTAATTTTTTCATGTTTTCGGCAGCCTACAACTTCGAAAGAAAGCATTTATTACCCAGGTTGGTCTATAGTTTTCGTCTTATATGGGTGTCAGGAATCACCTCCCAAACGTTGTCGGTGTTGTTTTGAAACACCCTGTATAATACACATGGGTACACGTAACGGCAGAAAATGCATCCTTCTGGAGTTACAATGTATTCAAACGGCGGAAAAATGCACTTTAAAAGCGTATAATTCAAAACTTAAGGAACCTATAACACGGATGATTCAAGGCATTACTGAAAAGATTATGTAGGTTCCTTATACATCCTTTGATACCAGGAGCTCTCGACGTCGGTGAAAGCGTCCCGGGTTCGATTCCCGGTGGGGCACTCGGTCGAAAAAGTGTAAAAAGCTTTTTCATTCCAGCCATCGTGAGTGAGGTTTTTGCTGGGTTTTCTTCATTCAGATCAGGGGTAGTACCTAACTTATAGGTCCCAGGGCACTTCCTTTCTTCCATTTCCTCGGATAGTGCGAGGGACGTCATCCCTCATACGTTTTGGCCATAGATGCCGAAAGCCCAGAAATCTAAATCCTAAATCCTTTGATACCTGGGGTTGTAAAGGATGGATATTTACATGTTGCATGAACTTTATAACGGAAGTTCGGGTATACGGGACACTTTTACGCATTAATTAGCCATAAATTAGTTTTTTTTAACAGTAAAGACTAATTAAAAGTAATTTTCTTTCTCTGTTCGTAAACTCAGATGAGAAATATCACTTTACACTTTAAATGAAATGAAATTTCGTTCCTTTTGTTTATGTGGTCCTGGGTTTGGTTCAAAAGTGGGAGGACATTAACATTTGAATGCCAAATAGGACCAAACCAAGGACACCTAGAATCTGTGCTACTGAGCCACTGCAGTCCTCCTTTTCCTTTCAAGTTGGAAAGGTACGCCATACGAGCAGTGTGAGATAAGGTTGTGTATTTTCGGCATCGCGGCAATTAAGTGAGATGTGGTAAGTATCACACTTGGACGCCATTACACACAGATTACCCTAAATACTTATTGATAAGACGGGGGCACGGTCCCGTAGTGGTAGAGCGCTTACCTCTAGATGGTGCGGTCGCTGGTTCGAACCCCGGCTAAGTTTATAGTGGACAACATCGTGTGCTTGGGTTTTCTCTGGGTACTCCCATTTACTCCCGCTTACTTATTCGGCGAATTCATCCAACGTGATTTATTTGCCTTAATCATCGGTTTTCCTTAGCCTGAAGGGATAATCGTGGGACGTTAAACTGAAAGAAAGATTGGAGCTGGTAAAATTAAAACAAAAGTGTTACGTAATATTGATTCCATATTAAATTATTTCATTCTTAAGTTGCGCGGCTGATACAACAAAATAGCTATCCGTATTGAGGAGACTCATCGTGTCAACGTTGTCCAGCTCGAGTGTTTTGTAACGGAAAAGATAGAAATCTTACAACTGGAGAAAGGTGTACTATACTGGATCATCAACCACGGTACATGCCTTGCCTTCTTCCATACAATAGAGTGGAATTTATTGTACTCAGGTGAACGAACTCTCGGCTCCACGCATTGCAGTATGCGCGCATCAAGCATTCTAAGGAGCTACTCGCTAATCAACAAGTTTCTGCCATCTAGTGAGGAAATGATAAACTACTTCAGTGAAAAGTGAAAAGTAGTGGTTTGAGCACGACGTCATACTGGCTGTATTGTTGTATGAATATTTTACTTTCACAAACAAGAGCACAGATCAATCGTCGTTGAATTTGCATTCTGGATCTAGATAAGATGCAATTCTTACGCTTTTATTTTTTTTAAAACATTAATTTTAGTCTACTTTTTTTCATACGACATTTTGTCATTGACAAATTATGTAATCAGTTTTCGCATTTCATACTAAAATATGCCATATATATGCATAAATATGAGATATCTTATGCAAGTAGTGTCCATTTGTCCGTCTGTCGACACGTAGACCTAAAATGGTAAAATATAGTGAGATCTAATACTTATATGAATTCAGTGTTCGGAAAACATAACCCATCACCGTTGTTAACCGTCTACTCAGTTTGAAACCGCTAAATTCAAGCACTTCCACTTTGCATATTGAACCTGCATAGAGCGAAAAAGGTACCCCGGTCCTGTAAGTTTGTAGTGGGCACCATCGTCGTGTTCGTATGGGTTTCTCAGGGTATTCCAGTTTCATCCCACATTGCCTTAATCGTCCGCCTCCCTTAGCCTCAAGGGCATAATTGTGGAACGTTAAATTGAAATATTTCATTTCATTCCCTAAGTAATCCGAACGTGGGTCATCCTTTTCTTGCTTAGAAATAGTTCTTGTTAAGAATTGAAGATCTAATATGGATGAATTCTGTGAAAAATAGTGATTTGGTTTACGAAATGGTAACATTCGAGAAGGTAAAGCAAGTTATGTCACACGTAGCAAACTTATAGTCATTTTTAAGGAATATTCTCGTGCAAAGTTCACAAAACTACAAGTATGCCCAAGTATCCAACTCCAATTCTAAATAGGGGGCGCGGTGGCTCAGTGGTAGAGCGTTCACCTCTGGTGCTAAGGGTCCCGGGTTCGATCCCATCTCCCGCCAAGTGAACTTTGTGGTGGACAAACACCGTGCTCGTGGGTTTTCTCGGGGTTCTCCTGTTTCCTCCCACTTTCTTCATTTCACTCATCTCTCATCATCACCGTCTCCTTTAGCCTAACCGGCATAACCGTGGGACGTAAAACTTAAAGATTTCATTTCATTTTTTCCAATTCTAAATATGAGGAATACGAGACAATGTTACCGAAGGAAAATGTTTGTGGATAGATACTTGGAATGAACTTAATATTGATACAGTGAACGCAGTGCTTCAAATTTATATAGATTATGAACAAGTGATTATAGTGAATCTGAATCAGACTTCTGTGCTACGATGTGTAAGGCAGGAGGAGCAAAAATACGCAAATTTTGTTATATAATTAGTGTATTGAAAATAATGTCTACAAGAAAAAAAAACTTTCGCTTGCATGTTAAACTTCGAAGTTTAGAGCACTAAATATTTGTATCACATGTTTATATATAATATTTATAGTGCAGGATTACAAGATACAAAAACAATCAATTGCATACACTTGCCCCTATATGTGGGGCAAACGAATGTGAATGGGCAAAAGTACGCACTAAGAAAATTTAGCATAAATCACAAATATAATTGCCAATTCCTTCTTAAGTTGTACACTGCTCATGCTACCATACTTTACACTTGTTACATTTAATCCAATCTTCTGTTGAAGGATTACTATAGGTGCCATCGTATGTTGGACACTTGTATAAAATGTTATCACTTTCCTTGTTTACTTTATTAGAAGACCTTTTCATTTTAAATTTTCTTTGGACCTTTTAATGTTCTCCCGCTTGTCATTACTTGTTGTAGCCCTTGAATGAGAACATTTCAGAGACAAATTCTGTTAAAAAAAAGTGACGATGTTAATATTTCAGACTGCCCGAAAGTGGTTTTACATTTAACAATTGGGGAACGTATGGCTGCTGATGGAGGGCTTATTGAAATTAGTGGACAACATGACGTTGACAGTCCGGAAGTGATGGTGTCTTTTGATGAACAGTGAGCTTCTGATTGTTGAATTTCAAAAGATGGGGAAACGTTTGTTGCAACTGAAAGTATATTTTCATCATCGGAACCACTAGAACCGTTTTCCGACTCGCTTTAGAAAATTGATACAGTAGATGACAAAAAGTCTGCATCGGTGAATATGTTTGGATGTTGTGGAACTATACCACATCGTTCAAAACCAGACACAGCCTCAATAGTTGCTACCGTATAATAAAGCTTCTGAAAACAAGAGTTGATTTTGAGTTTAACGTCCCTTTCAGCAGCGAGGCTATGTGAGACGGGACCTACTGATTAATGTGGAATCCGAGCCATATGAGCTCCCACCGGGAACCTAACCCGGATCTCCCACGCCAAAGGCGCGTACGCTAACCGTTTAGCCACAAAGGAGTTGCCGGTAACGTCATGTGGAGGTATCGTTCAAGAGTACAACAAGTGGAATACTGCTTAAGCAACTACGCTAGTTGGTATACTGTTTCAAGGGCAAAGGCCATCTTAATTGTGCGGCAGCTCATTGTAATTATACAGTAAACAAAAGAAATGAAATAATGTACCATCGATTCCTTAAAAATGAAGAACTTCGACGGTTGTAGATTTCCCGCTTTAAGCGAAAGGACACTTTTAACACAATAGCTGTCTAGGAAGTGTTAGAGAGCAAACATTGTTACATTATTTTTGTATTTATGTAGATAATTAATTATTATTGACGGTAGACTATATATTTATTTAGTTTTGAAATTATATTACCTAATCTGTAAGTAGAAAAGAATCATTCTTTGTATTTGTTCATAATTATGTTCTTTTAAATCAAGCTTTATGAGTAAAGCGTGAAGTGTAGCAGGCAGGCAAACGAGAAAATCTTCACCGATACCTCCAGACGACATTATGGACAGGGAGCCAATCAGAACGCTAAACGCAAACTGGATCTACCTTTTATTTTATATATCTTGCATCCCTGTCACCTTCTGGCATGCGTGTGAAAGGCATCGTACACCGTCAGCGCATCAATCTTTAGCGATGCCCTGCAGGGACTACCATATGGTATTGATGATGGCTTCTGTTGTGTAGTAATACTTCCCGCGAAGTGGATCCGTTATTTTGCTGGAAAGGTGGTCACGAAGTCCGTTAGAACATTATTGTGCAGTGCGCGTACGTCAGGGGCGGATCCAGGACGGACTTCTGGGGGGGGGCGGTCGGCGGTAATACTGCTACTTTTAAGAGCTCCAAACTTGTTATGGATGGGTTTATTTATATATAAAATAAGAAAGTTTCCTCTTGTGGGGGGGGGCGATCGCCCCGATCGCCCCCCTCTGGATCCGCCCCTGGCGTACGTGGCACTTCAATTTTGAACAAACACACCTTGTTCGTCTTTTCGAAACCTATTGTTATAGCACTTCTACTTTCATTCTCTATTTTACGACGTTGCTACTTTTGACTGAATAATACACAATTGTTACCACTCGTCATACTTCATCGCCTCTCAATCCCTTATCAACTACTGAACTTCTGTAGTTCTCTGACGTGGAACAGTATTGCCACTACTTTTTATCCAACCTATGTAATTCTAGAAATAATATCAAATCATTATTTCCAAAACTGTCCGTTATCTTTAAAATACTGTACATGTGATTTGAATTCGCGCTTTACATTCCTGTGTTCCACCGAATAAGCGACAGATGTTTTCATTAGACGATCTACCCGACTGCATTCGTCGATCAGATAGAATCGACCTCAAAACATGAGACCTCTTTCAATTCATTTGATAGTCGAAAATGAAATGAAATCTTTCAGTTTTACGTCCCGTTGTAACACCATATAGGCTAGAAGAGACGGTGATGATGAGACTGAATGAAATGGTGGAATGAAGAAAATGTTAAGGAATGGGAGAATCTTGAGGAAACCCCCATACACAGTATTTGTCACCACAAAGCCCACTTGTCGCGAGCTTGAATCGAACCAGAAATCCCACGCACCAGATGTGAACTTTACCACTGTGCCACTGCGGCCCCAAAGTTGACAGTTGAATCATCGTGTTCGATCAGTAGGAAATTCAGTCGAAGTTCTGTTTATACAATTGATTGAGCCGAGAATGACCTCAGTTCAACAGGATCAACCACAAATCGGTTATGTGAAATCTCTCCTTTAGGAGCTATTTACAATAAATTTTACGGATACCCAAAGAAAAAAATACCTACCCCATTGATGGAAAATAACTCTCGGGGTTTTTCTAGCAATCACTCTGTGGTCACTATAGAAACATTGGTACGGTTAATACAGAGCTCTCTGTGTGGTAAATAACATCGTGTCTATGAGTTTTCTCCGGATACTGCCGTTTCCTCCCACACTCTCATTCCAGCAAGTCTTCCATCATCATTCGCATGCCTTAGTCATCTGTCTCATTTAGTCTAAATAGCATAAACGTGAGACGCTAAACTGAAAGATTTCATTTTTATTTATAACATAGAGCTCTCGACTACTCCATAAAAATAAATAAATACAGTGAAACCTCTACTAACGGACACCTCTATAAAGCGGACACCTCCCTTAACGGACATATTTTGTAATCCCCAAACACTGTAATAGGAAAACACATATTGGCAAACCTCTCTAAAGCGGACCTCTCTAGTACGGACACGGACAGTCTTTTCTGTTGTTTATAGGTATTATTTACCTCCGTATTACGGACACTTTTTCTAAAAAATAAGTTGAAAAGTGTAGTAAAAATACATTTTTAGCAATTCATACATGTGTCACCAAGGAAGCATTGTGAAAACATTTTGCCTCCTCAAATGTCTGGTCAGCAACCCAGATGAAGCGTCTTTGTTTAACAACACCCTTATGTCCTTTGCTTGCATCCCGCTCCCACCCAAGCTATTTTAGACACAAAAGTGATTGACAGTTGCCCGCCGTTAGGAATGACACGTTATGCTACTGTCCCATTGGAATCTCTAACCAACCACAAGACAAGTTTAGTATTTTTTGCGCTCAGGTATATATATTGTCTCAAAAAGGACACTTCAGGACTGCAATTACCCCACAATTTAAAGCGCCATACTGAAAACGAAGGAAGTACTGATAAGTGTAAAGTGCAGAAAACTATAACATGTTATTTCCATGTTGTGCCTCGAACAGAGTATTGGATGACAAAGGATAATGCATGTTATATTCGTAAATACGTGATTCATGCAAAAATATTTTTTTTCTAATTGTATATTACCTTGCTCACTAATTTACACAACAAAATACTGAAACCTCTTGAAGGTGGACACCTCTCTATAGCGTACAATTTTTGATTCCCCACGGCTGTCCGCTTTAGAGAGGTTTCACTGTAAATAAATAAAAAGTTGCTGTGTGTGTGAAGGTCGCACGCAACTGCAACTGCAGTAACGTAACCTTTCCCATCCACTGTTTTTTGCGCCAATAATACAGTATTTTGTTGAGTTGAGTTGAGTTGATTTTAGTTTAGCGTCCCGTTCAGCAGCGAGGCTATATGAGACGTGGACCTACTGATTAACGTGGAATCCGAACCACATGAGCTCCCGCCGGGAATCGAACCCGGATCTCCCACGCCAAAGACGCGTACGCTAACCGCTTAGCCACGAAGGAGCTCTACAGTATTTTGTATATTCTTGTCTACCCATTAGTCATTAAGCGTGTTTAATGATTTCCGCATATTGTTGAACAATAATCCTTTGATGCTTTTCCGCCGTATTGTCGAAAAAAAAAACGTATCTCAATGTTGATCGTACATTTTAGAGAAATCATTATTAAATAGAAGTACGTACGAAACGTACCGTCATATTGATTATTACTCATTTTTCAATCCGTGTTTGTATGACTGACGTGACAAGGTAAAAATAAACACGTGATACTTGCTTTGCTTTTGTTGGTTACATATGATTCAATCCATTCTGTGATCAACCATATGCAGCTCCACCATCTCCAAAAAATCTAATTTTTTCATGAATGTTTATCCTATACCAGGGTACTTCAAAACCACAATTAATTATTTTTACAACTTCCCATTGCGACACAAGAGCTGGCGCCATTTTGCGTTTTTTCGATTTTAGGCGTTTACGTTGTTTTGAATATATCAGCACGCATTTGTCCTACCAAATTGAAAATTGCTGGACGTCTCCAACTCGTGCAGAGCTAAAACTTTGATTTCTTAACATTTTTCCTAAAACCTTTGAAGGGGGTGAAATCAGGGCCTACAGTAGGAATATTTTTGGACATTGAAAACATGTTTGGGAAGAAAAAACAACTGATGTAGAGGTCTGAATTTGTGTGTGCATGTAGTCCGGGGTCATAAGTTAATATACAAAAATTTACAGACCTGTAGCTGCTCCCAAAAGTCTGAAAAAAAATCTTAAAGTTGGGGAATTATGCCAATTTGGCATATTTCAGTGTCCAATATCTCCAACAGGCCTGGATAAAAAAAAATCTGAAATTTTGGGAATAGTTAGTCTTTTAATATACTATAACACACAACAAAGCGCGTTTTGTGTTTTTGAGCAGAAAACGGTCAAAGTATTAAGTAATGACGTCATACTCTAGGATGTGTTTTGTTCATAAAATCTTTTTTGGACATTTTTGGGAAGAGGTTTCTTTCATGTCACTTTCATTAAAGGTATATTCTAGGGGGAAAGGGTTAAAAAATAGAATATATTGAAAGCTGCTAAACCCTTCAAAATCAGGTTTTGAAAATAGCACTGGGTCACCTAAGCTTTTATCATTTAATTTAGATTCAAATACCTGTTCTAAATGCGAAAAGATGGTTCAAATATGATACACATTTTAAATATTCTACATAAATATACTCTTCCCGTGAACGCCAGTTCTTGAGCCACTTAATAAATAATTTTATGATTAGCGGTAATAAAAATAATAATTTACAAATGTTACTGATCACCAAGGACTAACAAGGACAAGTTGTGTGATGTGTGGTCAACACATTGTTTTAAACCTAGGATTGTTGTTTCTTAACTCAAGTAAATTTTCAATTGTCTAAAGATGTAGGTTTAAAACTGTGAAAACTATGTGCGCTTGATCGGAAATCGATCCGAAACAAAGCATATTAAAAATAACTATAATAGTAAAACTACATTTCCTGGTACTAAAAATCACATCACAACCGGAAGTTCAAAGAACTATGCAACGAGAAATCTTGACTGAAAATTATCCACGATTCGTCCCATTGAATAAAATACAAAATATAATTAAAATACATTATTCATACATTTCTGACCTCATGTTGCCCAGTGGCTTAGAGAAGGGGGGCATATGGGTCGCCCCCCAAAGAGGTCCGGCAATGTACTTTGGTACTTTGATGTTTGTAATTTTTATATATATATATTTTAAGTTTATATATTTTTTGTTTGTAATTCCTCTATATGTACCTATAACAGCACTTGCCCCCCCCAAACACATCCTGGCTACGCTATTGATGTTGCCTTATCTATTATGTTAATGAGAAAGTTAGATACTTCTACATCATACATTTCAGATATTGTTTGATTAGAATTCAAGAGTATTTTAACTAACTAACTAACTAACTCTATGGCCTATGGAACCCGGAGGTTCAGTGCCGCGTTCACAAAAGCTCTCCACTGACTTCTATTCTTAGCTAATTGGATCCAGTTTCTACTTTGTATTCCTATCTCTGCGAGATCCATCTTAATATTATCCTCCCATCTGCGCCTAGGTCTTCCTAATGGTCGTTTTCCTATGGGTCTACCAGTCGAGACTTTAAAAGCGTTTCTACTTTCTTCCATTCTAGCTACATGACCTGCCCACCTAAGCCTCCTAGACTTGACGACCCTAACAATGTTGGGTAAACCGTATAAACTATGTAGTTCCTCGTTATGAAGCTTCCGCCATTCCCCATTCTCGTTCCTCTTGGGTCCGAATATTCTTCTCAGGATCCTGTTCTCAAATACTTTCAAGAGTATTTTGTATAGATTAAAATCCCACCCTTCTTTCTTAGTAGATGTATTCATGTTTATAACTTTAAAAGAATGCACACTCCAAAGTAGGGAAGGGAAAAATAAACACATTATATATAAAATATAATTGAGAGACACTATTCGTAAATTTTTGATATCTTGTTGCCTTATCTATTATGTAAATGAGAAAGTTACTTCTTCGTCATGCATTTCAGATATTATTATTCGACTAGAATTGAAGATACTTTTATATAGATTAAAATCTTCCTCGTGCTTTTTTTCAAAAGATGCATTCATGTTTATCTTTTAAAAAAATGCCAAAATGCATTTCTTGCCTTCTTTGTTTATTTCATTCTTTCTATATAGAGAACAGGGAGATGAACAAACATTGACCAACTGGCCTGCACATATGGTTCGCTCCTTCTTAACGGAAGAAGAAAGATATTCTGTTGAAGTGTCAAATAACAAAGCAACACGAAGGACTCGCAGCTTCCAGGCTACTTTTTTCTTCACCAAAATATTTAAAACATTTCATTCCTTACTCAAGTAACGGAGATCAGCTTTTACTCACCCCCTCCTATTTTAGCTGAGAGCTGTCATGGAGTTCGATTTGTTGGCAACATTGGATTTCAGAAAAAATATCTGTTTCACTACCATGTAATGGGCGGAGAAGGGTAATAGGTCAATTTCCTGGACCTCACCCTAAGGCCGTCATGAAATTTCCAAAAGTATATCCCGTTTCTTCCACATTCTCATTGCAGTAATTATTTCATGTTCATTCACTTGAATTAATTATCCGCCTCCTTTAGCATAGAAGGCATAACCGTGGGAGGTAAAACAGAAGCACTTTATTCTTCATTCACACTTGAAGAAATATATACAGGGTGGCCCAAAAGTAGATATACACCCCTGCATTGATCAAGTGTAACATTCTAGCTTATAGGTTTATTTGCTTCGGCTGTTCTGAGCTTAAGATATAAGTAAAAAGACATAAGAACAAATAATAAAGAAACTAAGTCTACCTGATGGATAACAATAAGAAATTATATAAAATGCAATAAGCGGATCAGTACGGTACTGTATACCTACTTTTGGGCCACCCTGTATATAAAATCTTTTTTAAACACACATATACACATCCCGTAAAATGTGTGTAAAAATTATTTTCTGTATTATTCAGTTTACTTTTTTTTTTAATTAAAACTTTCTAAATTTGTGATGAAGAAATTCAAGTTAAACATATGGTAAATGTACCTCAAATAACGCAGTTTTGCACAGCGCAGGCCTTTCTTGAAACTAATTGATTGTGTTATGCAACGCATTGCTGCATTTTTCATTAATATTTCCCTTATCTGGCGAAGAATGACCATTTGGACAGATTTACTGTAATTGCTTTATTACGTGCTAGGATCGAACTCTTTACTTTCCAATCGGGAGATGACCTCTTAAGGCTAATTCACACATAGGATGTCGTGTCCATGGCCGCGACTATTCACTCATACTGTACCCATGCCCTGCCGCTGCTGGTTTCGAAGCCATTTCCAGAGATGGATTGCAAAGAGAAAGACGTCGTTCTTGGTTTTGGTGAACTATGTGTCGCTTTGGGTACTCCAGGGAAAGCCGAAGGATCACGGCCGTCTAGCCGCGACCGGAAGGGTTTCTTTTCAAGGCGGTACTGTCGGTGCATGGCAAGGGAACGCCACAGACATTGCACGTCAGCTGAGAATTAAAAAAAAGAAAGAAAGAAACAGACAACACAATGAATTTTCAGTGTTACAGCTTGAATAGAAACTTCGTGGACCAAGGTACGGACATACACAGTAGTACCCTATCTGTGAATTAACCTTTATACCATCAAACCAGGGATCGCGCGAAGTTTGACACTGAGAAAATGCTCTTGAATACGAATAGGCCTATAGTGTCATTCAAGATATTTCAAGAATTTATACGCATACTATATAATTTGTTTCGAAAGAAATGACCTCATAAAGCCTAATGCTGACACGGCAGAAATAGATTTCTTTTTCTGATTGGCAATCGTAGTCAAGTGATGGAAGAGAATTGAACAAGTCACATGAGAAAGATAAGAAGACTTTTGCAATGACGTCAGGATGTGCGTATGTTTCGTACCAGATGTTTGTCGTTTGTTTAAAGTAAGAAAAGCCAAGTGTTCACAACTGCTGATTATGAAGGCTGGATTGACAGATTTTCTCAGTTTTATCATTTTCTAATGCTTCCAAATCTAGACAACAGATGATAACACGTTGACCTTACAAGTAGAAGATCGTGGGATAGAATAGATTCATTTTTCATTTTCAGCACCTATCTAGAATTTGTTCAGTACTGAAGAGTTTCGTTGATAGCGTTTTTCATCAGTGCTTCCGGCCGCGAGAATCAAACCCAAAAAAAAATCCACGGCTGCACTGTGAGCATATCGTGTCATTTTCACTTTGTTCACGAATTTTAGTAGTGTGTTGCATCTCAAATACTTGACACACACATGGACGCATCAAAGCATTTTTTAAGTTTCTGTGAATCATTAATCTTAACTGAACTTTACTGAAGACAGTCAGGAGGTTCACGCGCAGAAGTTTCAGTTTCGTCCGGTAGATTCCAAACGCTGCAGGTTGTTTACTGTCATCTAACGACGCAATGTGTAACTTCTAGAATTTTGCGAGTCCATAGAAGTCGCAAAATTTTAGGATTTAATAATCATGAAACCTTTAAGTTAAAATCAGCCTTGAGACAGATTGTACCACTCAACGCCTCCCACGGAAACAACAGTGCTCACTATTACGTACAGTCACTATTTTATGGAAAATTATAGTCTTAAACTATTATAACTTACGTTTTTATTAATAAAAAATCAAACCAATGTGTCGCGATGTCGTTGACGTTCAGTAGTGACGTCAGTCAAAGAAGGTTGAGAAGCTGTTAACGGATTTATTCCATTAACAACCTCGATCTAGATAAGAGCTCTAGCTATCTTTACTCGTTTCAGTTCAAGAGTTAGGCTCATTAGTGTAACCCTAATAACTTCCTGGCTTTGGAGTAGACGAAGGGTTACGCCAGCTAAAAGGCTTTTACCTGGGCTCCTATCTCCCGTTATTTCTGGCTCTCTAGCCCTGGGTTCCCTGCCTATTATTACTAGCGGCGATGAAACGAGTGATAAACTTCGTGATCCGTGACTGTAGAATTCTTCATACACACAAAGAATTTCGAGTCTAACGTAATTGTAGCAAGCGTGATCTTTTTTGTTGTCTGTGTTTGTGCATCAAAGCAGCACACTCAAAGATAAGTGCAAGGGCTACCAGAATATAAGTGAGTGCGAATCACAGAAAATAGGAGCTACACGGTTTTCTTATCTGGAATGTCAAAGTCTCAGCGAGGAAGCCTCAAACTACAAAAAAAGTCACGTAGAATATAAACGATAGCGCTGAGCCCAAAGAGTGTTTTGTTAAATTATCTTACATAGTCTTTGTTCGTTATATCGCGTTTCCCCGAAAATAAGACCAAGTCATATATATATATATATATATATATATATATATATATATATATATATATATCAGCGTTCTTTTTAAAGTAGTATCCTATCGCAAACTGCGATGCATCTATGATCATTAATTTATTACCAAAATTAGATGTTTTTTTTTACAAGAAAACAGCATAATATAGTTTTTTCTTCAATGATAGAGGGGTTCTCTTTTGGTCTCATATACAGTATTTGTGACAAATCTCTTTCGGAAGCCCGACTTTTCTCTTTAGGTGGCTCTTTGGTTCTCAAATATTACTCAAGGACCGCGTTAGCTCAGTGGTAGAGCGTTCACCTCTGGTGCACGGGGTTCTTGGTTCGATCCCAGCTCGCGCCAAGTTTTTTGTGGTGGACAAACACCGTGTGCGTGAGTTTTCTCGGGATTCTCCCATTTCCTCCCACTTCAATCCACCATTTTATTTATTTATCACCATCACCGTCTCTTTTAGCCTAGTGAGCTTTGCGACCAAGCGGTTAGCGTACTCGCTTTTCGCATGGGAGATCCGGGTTTGATTCCCGGCGGAAGCTCTGGATTCCACGTTAATCAGTAGGTTCCGTCTCATATAACATCGCTGCTGAAACGATGTTAAACTCACAATCAACTCTTTTAGCCTATCCGGCATACGTGTGGGACGTAAAATTCAAAGATTTCATTTCATTGTGTTTTTTTTTTTTTTTTTTAATATTACGAATATTCTATTGCCATTGTGGATGCTCGGTCTTAAACGTGTATTTTTTTTTCAGCCCAGACATTACGAGACGAATTCCCGTATGGTACCTAACATGAGGTCCCAGATGGACTCTTGTCTTCCCCATTCCCTTCTTCCTTACCCCCTTCCACAGATAGTGTGTTCGGCGAGGTCATACGTATGTTTGGCGAGGGTTTAAGGCCATAAATGTCCAGAAATATGTATAAATAAATAAATAATACGTACCAATCCAGTATTAACTAGACACCATGGGTCTTATGAATAAAACGGAGTCTTGATTCTGCTCACTTTGCTCATGAGTGAGGTGAGGAAGCTCTGTTTCATAAGCAAACTCTCCAATCATAGTTGAGAGAACTTACTCCCAAATAACCTGAGCATGCTCATAGAGTTTGCTCCACTTCGCGCCGAGACGGACAAGCAGGTAGTTTGTCAGATGTTTATGTGATTTAAACAAACGTGTTAAAAATTACTGATACAGAAGATTTTGGTAAAAAGGATGACTCTTTGCCAGCATTTGTGAATATGATAAGATATTATTGAATCATGTTTAGTAAATCCATGTTGCCAGAAGTAAAATAAGAGAAAGTATCTGCATTTTCGACCTTAGGAAAAATATGAAGAATCATTTGATGTCCCTGTCACGGAATCGCAGTTGAATAAGAAATAACTAGCATAAAAGCCAGACTTAAGAAGAAAATGGACTGAAGAGGGCATGAAACAAGCCAATAAAACTAAACGTTAAAAAAAAAAAAAAAAAAAAACTAGTGGAGCTAATGAACAGTGATACCAATCCTGTTATTTAAAAGATTGAAGGTAAGCCTACTTTAGTCTAAAGTTACACTATTTCTGGTTACAATATGATAATTTACAATAACGCAAGAATTCTTAACCTGGGGTCCGCGAACCCCGGGAAGTCCATGGATGTGTTTAAGCGTCTCCCTCTGAGATAAAAATTAAGATTTAACCTACAGCCTACAATTCGTACTGTTAATTTATTTCTCATGTTATGTCTTTTGCTGTTATTTTTCTCGAAAGTATTTCCTCACATAAGCTTCATGCGCTAATAATGCGAAGTCGTCAATTTCGTGAGAGGGAACACGAGCGAGATTTTTCGCTTTAACGTCCAATTAAGTATATATACTGTATATATTTAATGAAAGAATCCAATAAATATGTAATTTTATTTATATTTTATCTTATTTAAATATATTTTTGGTCTTCATATCAATAAAGGCCATCAAATTTTAAACTTTCCGTGGGATAAGAAAGAAAGGAGAAGTGAACAGAGCTTCTGATGAAAGCATTATCCTTAGTTCATATGGTGGGACTAGGGAAAGCCATGAAAATTCAGTCAGCAAGTCTAACATTACCGGCATTCGAACCTACGCTGCTTCACAATGGCATTCTCTTCTTCAAACTCTCTCTCAACAATACCAAAATCCGCATCTTAATATAGAACAAAACAGGCTAGAATCACCGAAGGCACTTTACTGGTTGACAATATTTTATTTCCCAGAATAGGGAATCGGTCCTTCACTTAGCCCAAAAATCTTCTTATAACGAGATTCCTGGTGAAGTAGTTGTTGAATTTCCTTTCTGTTGTAGCTTGATTGCGGAAAGGAGTTATACGCCAAGGAGCAATAATGTACCCAGAATCTCCTAGAAGCAAGGCTTCTGATCTGTTTTCTGCCATGACCATGCGAAAAGCTGAGTTCATCCATATTCGCGAATCGTGCACAGATACTGGCCAGGAAGCATCCACACTCGTGAATTCCTCGTCACAATTTCAAGTAGCTTGAACATTCAAAGTGTAACGTCCTTTAAGATTTATATACTCATCTCAGTGTTCATGAGGCCGTTTAATTTCCCCGTGTGTGCAATCGATCACTCTTACAACAAACGGAAAATTGTATTTCTGGCGCCTATAGCAATTATTTCTTGCTGTGCAGCAAGAGTTGATGGGAACTTAATCCACCAGAGGACCTTCTCTACTATTTTCTTTAGAACTTTTGAAAATGTAACAGACACAGGACTCTGATCCATACCTATGTCCTCCCCTACTCCGCTTTGAAAACCAGGATCACTTAAGTCAGTGGTGCCCACCCCCCCCTCATGTCCATGACGCACCCCCCTCAATTGCCTATCTGTAGGTGTTCTTCCATGAAAAAAAAAACTTTTCGATTATTTTTTACACCCTCTCAAACATATTTATATAGATTTTTAACACCCCCAAATATTTCAATGACGCAGTTTGCGTCATAGCCTCCCCTTGTGGGCACCCCTGCTTAAGTATCTAAAAAAATGGCCTTCTCTGTTCGTTAGTAAGTACGAGCCGCCTCTAGTTACGTTTGCTTCGCCTAGGAAATAACTACTTAATCACTCCACGATTTCTTTATCAAAGCGATAGAGAATTTTATAGTCCACTTCAAAAGTGTTTCTGCGCTCCCTATATATTTTCTGTCATTGTTGCGTACAACCATTTCCACAAAACACCTTCACTTCACGGCTTGAGTCAGCATATAAGGTAACAAGATTTTTGGAGAGAGTTCTCCGAAGTATGAGAGAAGTCTCAGTTTTATTCATACGAAATTAGAGCTAACATATGTCAATAGTGGTGACTCCTTGCTCAGACGCTGGTATTCGAAGAGCTTGCTTATCTTTCTCATCTTTATTCATACCAAAAGGAGTAAACTCTCCAAAATTGGAGTAAACTCACATTGCTCAACTTTATTCATAAGACCTCACATTACTGGAGAACTGGTCGAGGGATTGATGATAAAGAGACCATGTGTAGACTTCGACAGTATGTAGCATGTGGAAATAAAGCTCCAGAATAGGCTTTTCAAATGCAAAACCTCAGCTTACTTATTGGAAATTAGTTAAGTAGCAAAACCAATGGACTGTACCAGTACCCCTTTTTCTGTCACTTATCTTAACGGGCTGCGTAATGGTCTCTCGTTCCTTGACGGCATTAAGGCTTCAGTACTTAATAAAATGCTCCATGTGGACACCTTCAAAATCAAGTACAATTTTAGATAATCTGTGGAATGAATAATTAAATATATAAATACTAGTTGAAATGCACGTTTTTCGCACGGAGAGAATAGGTCTGTAGGATATACGTGAATCCCCTTCCCTCTTAACTAACCCTGTGTCCTATGGAATCCGGAGGTTCAATGCCACGTTCACAAAAGCTCTCCATTGACTTCTATCCTAAGCCAACTGGATCCAGTTTCTACTTTGTATTAATATTTCTGCGAGATCCATCTTAACATTGTCATCCCATGTGCGCCAAGGTATTTCTAATGGTCGTTTTTGATTGAAATTCCAGTTAGAACTTTGAAAGCGTTCCTACTTTTATCCATTGTCGCTACATGACCTGCCCATCTAAGCCTCCTAGATTTGATGACCCCATCAATGTTTGGTAAACGATATAAATTACATAGTTCCTCAGGGGTGTAGCCACGGGGCCTATCGGTGCCAACCCCCCCCCCAAATGATTTCCTGCCCTCCCTCCCAAGTGACCATATTTTAAAACATCGTCGTAAGATTACCTCGCTTCAGTAATTTAAAAACAACAAAGTTACATATAATTAACAATTTACGGTAAAATAGTATGGAAAAATATTATTTTACCATAGTGATTGAAAAATAGTATGATATACTTTTTTGTGATAGCAAATTAAACAATTTATTGCGATTTATATTTGACAGTTTGAACATAAACGTTTTAACAAGGTATTATAAATACTACCATAAAATAATGGTACTAAACTAATTACGTAGTAAGTACATTATATTTTTATATGCCGTAACTAGTGTTTTAAAAAGCATTTTTTATCAGATAAAAATTTGATGAAAGACGTTTCTATTCATTTTTTCACTTTGGATTTCATTCGCTCTTTTTAATGTTACTTGGGGTAAAACAGGAAGTGAGATATAGCTTTTAACAAAATAATTATGTTTTAGTCACGAATAATAAATAAATATTTTTGTCAGGAACTCTTAAAGAAATTAAGTACAATTCCAAAGAAAGTCAGTCTTATATATAATGGCAACCAAGAATGTTCTGTCGCTTTTCGTGGAGGTCTGTGTTCCATTGGCCCTCACACTGTGAGTTGAATACGAATAGAGATAAGGCGAAGGTCAGTTGTTGGTGTGGGTATATCCAACATACTATCTGGTTGTGGCAGTTCACTTACACCGTGAACTTACGTAAAGACAGAGTGAACATGGGAACTCCTCAGAGGGTCATAAGGGCATGTATGCTGTACTAGAGGTCTGCACGGGCTCGGGCCGAGCCCGCGGTCCGGCCTCGAGCCTACAAAGCATATATCACTTCGACCCGGCCGAAACCAGCACTGCACCAAAAGAAAGTTCTCCTGTGTATTTGGTGGACTGCTCGTGGCATCTTTCATCGAGAACTGCTACCAGCTGGTCAGAGCATCAATGCAACTGTGTACTGTCAATAGTTGAGTCGTGTTCAAGAAAAACTCAAAACTCTGGAGCCAACACTTCTGAATCGTAAAGGGGTCCTCCTGTTACAGGACAACGCTAAGTCCCACGTGGCTAGGATGACCCTGGACACCATTCTGTGCCTTGGAGGGGAAACACTGTCGCATCCACCATACTTCCCGGACATTGCACCGTCCGATTATCACTTGTTCCACTCCTTGGACAATTACCTTAGAGAACGCCAGTTCAAATCCTTGATACCTTCTTCGCTTCACAGCCCACCAAGTTCTATCGCGATGGAATCCATGGCCTTGATTCCATCGCAAAAATGGTCCCCATCAGCATCGCGATGGAATCCAGAAGGTCGCCGATGCTGATGGGGACCATTTTTGATCCTCCAGGTACGTCTTAGCCTCAGGTGAGATATCGATGTTCGAAGGTGGTAAGAAAGCGATAGAACTTTCTTGGTTACCTAAGGCTTAAATTGAAATAGTTATGCATAAAGGTATATATAATGTTTGGTCCAGAGCAGTAGTTCTTGATTAAATATAATAAAACCTACCTGGAATATAATTTATGGAGAAAAAGTAAAAAAGTAATATTAATAAATAAATAAATAAATAATCTATAAAAAAACAGTTTTTTTAATTTTCCGGAAGGAAACCAAAATTTTTCCTTTTTTTCAGGCCTTGAAAACACTACCTGCAACTCATTTTTTTTTTTTTTGTTTTGTACATTGTAGCTGGCCCCTCTTCAAAAACGATGGACCCCTCCTACATAAACCTGCTGGCTAACCCCTGTAGTTCATCGATATGAAGTTTCCGCCATTCACCATTACCGCTTTTTGTGGGTCCGAATATTCGTGTTAGAATGTTGTTCTCAAACACTTTCAGTCTGCGTTCTTCCCTCAGAGTAAGCGATCATGTTTCACAACCATACAGCACAAGAAGCATGATTATAGTTTTATGTATTTTAAGCTTCAAAATCCTCGACAGAAATCGCGACGACAAAAGGTTTTGACTTGAATAACAACACAAATTCCTTGCTTTTATACGACATTTAATTTCTTCGTGAATATGGTTTTGGTCTGTTAATATTGATCTACTTTATCGAAAGTATTATTTGATATTTTAACACATCTAAAATTTGCAGTATTACGATCTCGACAGACTTCCATGTATTTAGATTTTTCTGCATTTACTTCTAAACCCAATGTTGAATAATAATGGCGGCAACGCATGTCATGTTTCAGACCATTCTCGACGTGAAATCTTGTGGATAAGAATTTTCCTACCCGGACTTTACTTTGGTATTCATCTAAACATATCCTAATTATTCTAACAAGCTTTCTCCGTATTCCAAATTCTGTAAGAATGTTATATAATGTTTCTCTCCTAACTAAGTCGTAAGCCTTTCTACAAAATCAATAAATAATTGATGTTCCCTTCCCTCTTTATATACGCATTTCAGTGATAGTGTAATGATAAAAATCTACAAGATACACAACTTCTGGCATAAATTTTTAAACACTCCACCCCAGTAGAATACGAACTTTAATCCAAGTGACAGGATAAAACCTCACCTTGTGGTGGATACTAACTTCGTTCTAAAAGTTGTTTCAAACGGGAAACTATGGGTTCGACACAATTGACGGTTGAAATAGGCGTTTCAAGTTATGGATGACGAAATACAGGGTGTTTCAAAACAACACCGACAACGTTTGGGAGGTAATTCCTGATGCCAAGGTAAGACAAAAAGTATAGACAAACCTGGGTGTACAAATGCTTCCTTTCGGATTTGTAGGCTGCCGAAAACATGAAAAACTGAATTTTATGGCCCATAGCTCCAAAACTATGGGACCTAGCGTAGTCGGGTCAAGACTTCACTTAGGAACTAATATGTGCCCTATTCAGAAATTCATGTTTCAGAATCCTAAGATACTTACGCAACAATTTTTGTAGAGGCAGTTTGACTAAGGGTGTATAGTTTGAAGTACTCACCAACTACCTCTATAAAAATTGTTGCGGAAGTACCTAAGGATTCTGAAACATGGATTTTTGAATAGGGCACATATTAGTTCTTAAGCGAAGTTTTGACCCGACATCGATAGGAATCATAGTTTTGGAACTATGGGCATATAAAGTTCATTTTTTCATGTTTTCGGCAGCCTATAACTCTGAAAGGAAGCATTTGTGCACCCAAGTTGGTCTATACTTCTTGTCTTATCTTGGTGTTAGAAATCACCTCCCAAACGTTGTCGGTGTTGTTTTGAAACACCCTGTATAAGAAACACTGTTTTCCAATATTATGTGAAAATAATTATTTAATATGAAGCTTTTCTTAATTATTGGTATTCATTTTCAGGTGGCGCTAGAATATGCATACCCCTGTGGGGACTATGGAAAGATGTTCGCCTCCAGATGGCGCTCCATTGTCCTCAAGAGATGACCAAGAAAACTTTACAAATAGGTAAGTACGCTAACTGTATTTACATTTGATAAGAAACAACCACGGGTGTCTGAGATTTTAATTGAGTGCAAAAAAAGCTAAATGATCAGGGAGGATATCGACTGTTTTCATAACGATTGCATACAAAGATAAGAATTTTCGTATGTAGTATCCCGATAGGCTCAAGATACTTGGTTGTTTGGTTGATTTAGAGTCTAACGTCCCTTTTCAGCCGAGGTTATATGAGACTAGACCTACAGCGTAACGTGGTTCGAATCACATGAGCTCTCACCATAGATTTAAACACACAATGTGTTAAATAAATTAACGGATTGAAGAATACTCTTTTCTTCCACACACATACTTATATATATATATATATATATATATATATATATATATATATATATATATATATATATATATATATATATATATATATATATATATATATATATATAAATTTTCTGGACGTCGATGAGTGAGTTACATACCCCATGCCGTAAACGTCGCCAACACCTAGTGACCCACTTGCGGATAAATGTCGATCGTCGATATAGCGACGCCGCTAGTGTCCCACTGGCGGCAGGGTTTCGTCGAGTCGTAACAGGTATCTCGAGATGGGGTGTGGAAGTTACCACCGCGTAGCAGTGAGGACTTTGTTTTGTTCCGCGCTCCTTCGATTCGTCGCGGAGAATCGCGAAGGGACCAACACGAGCTATCGTCAGTCATGTACATGCGGCTATTATTATATATTATTTTTTCCTGACGAATTGTTTCTAAAGTGAGTTCCGGGGGTCAAGAATAACCTCTGCCTCGACATCATGAAGTGAAAAATCTTGAGATTAGTGCGATAATTGTATACTGTTAAAAAGAATTTCTTAAATTTGAGAAATCGTTTCTTATATGTGCACCGAGACAATATTTCTTAGAAATGCGATTTGGCTATTCTCATTCGTAAGGAAAGTAAATGTATATTTTCTCGTTTATATTTACCAGTATACAATCTCGTCTATTTTTCTTCATTTCTCACTAATGAGAGTTTTAAACTCTTGTTTCTAAGAAAAGATATTCTCGGTGCACAGATAAAAAATGGTTTCTCAGATTTAAGAAAGTATTTTTAACAGTGTATGAAATTAGATGGCAACTGTCGTCGATCATTAGAAAGTGAGTATGGGAAAACTATGAAATAAAGTAAATAGACACGCGTCATTTTGTTATAAAATTTCATGGCGAATGCACTTTATCTTATCCCAAACAGTTATCGTCGAATATATACGGTTAAAGGATCACTCTGATTGACCAAATTAGAAAGATCTCAACGATTTATTCCTTTACCTACGTGGCGAAGTCGGAAGAACACCCGCCTTGTAATCCAAAGATTCGTGTTTCGGGCCCCCACCGGGGTACTTTTTGATATTCTTTAAAGTGTTTTTTAGACACCTTAATGTAAACAAATCACACATACAGGCGATTTAACATATTTTGGGGGAGTGATTTTGTGGTTCATTGGCGTTTTGTCGCGTCTCTCTCGCTGGTGTTATAATTTTCAAAACGGAAGAGGGTTCACCGTGGATCGTCGCTGCGGGGAAGCCAGTTTTTGGCGAGATGTCGCTAGTTGACCATCGGTGGTCCACCGACGCTTACGGCATGGGGTAGTGACTTTTATATAATACTAGTATCAATTACCCACTTCGCTGTGTTAAATTAAAAAAAAATGTAACATAATCCGTTAGTAAGTCACTCTTTACTATTACTAAAGCACTCTTTGATATCTCATTTTCGATGATTTTACACATCCCCTTCCCTCCCCATGTTGCGAGGCACGGCATACGAATTGTCATTGTTCATCTCAGCGACCCTGCCTCCCCCTTTCCCAGGTTGCGGGGCTGAATTTGGATTTAAACGACATCAGAGGTGTCACTTTCCATCTTAGTGACTCCGAAAACTATGGATTCGACACTAATATTGGTCGTTTTCAATCATTTTTAAATGCTCTCCCCTCCCGAACTTCCAGTTACACCGTCAAAGTGATATGACAAAACCATCTCAGGCTTAAGGTTAGTGTAAAGGGACAAGTTTTACTGATAGATGTCACTGCAGTCTTCGTATCTCTCCCATGTATTTTTTTTTTTTTAATTTTACCATTCACGAAAATTTACAATTTCTCTTACAAATTTCAACCTAGAGACATCATTTTTTTTAAGAGAAAGAACTTCATAACCTATTAAAGGGAACAATCCGTGTCGATTTTTTATTTAGAATTTTCTTCATTGTTGAAACAGTTGCATTGTTAAAAGTTTGGATATATCTTTCAACAATCAAGCCATTTCAACAATGAAGAAAATTCTAAATAAAAAGTCGGCACGGATTATTGCCTTCGATAGATTATGAAGTTCCTTTTCTAAAAATTTGAAGTCTGTAGGTTGAAATTTGTAAACGAAATAGTGAATTTTCCTGAAAGGTAAAAAATACATGGGAGAGATACGAAGACTATAGTGCCATCTATCGGCAAAACTTGTCCCTTTAAATCAATCTTAAACTTCATCTGGGTTGTAAATTTGATCGAGATCGGTCCGGAGGTTGAAGAATTCTTAAGTTTTATTTATTTTTATGTATCTCCCCCTCCTATAAGTTCTACCGTGAAAGTGAAATGATAAAAAGAACATCTCAGGCTCGAACCTCATTTATGTTAAAAATTTGATCCAGATTGATTGTTTTTTAACTCCTCCCTCCCCTCCCGTAAGTTCTATCGTCAAACTGAATAGCTAAATACTATCCCAGCCTCGAACCCCATCTATGTTGAAAATTTGATCGAGATCGTTTGGGTGGTTCAAGAGTGATGAAGTCCCAAAGATAGTCACTTTCTTTTTTTTTTTTACATATATATCTCCCCTCCTCTTCCCCTACGTTGCACCGTCAAAGTTAAATGACAAAAAAAAAAAAACAAATATCCGAGGCCCAAACATCATCTATGTTGAAAATTTGATCAAGATGGTTGGGTGGTTCAGGAGTTACGTTTTATTTATTTTTGTATATAAATCTTCTCTTCCCATTCCCCTCCCCTAGGTTCTACCGTCAACGTGAAAATATAAAAAAATCTTTCCAGGCCCGAATCTCACCTATATTGAAAATTTGATCGAGATCGGTCGGGCGGTTCAAGAGTTATTTTTATTTATTTTTATAGATCTTTCCCCTCCCCTAAACCCTCCATAAGTTCTACTGTAAAAGTGATATGATAGAAACCACTCCAGATCCAAACCTCATATATGTTGACAATTTGGTTAAGATTGGTTGGGTGGTTTAAGTGTGATGAAGTCACAAAGACAGTTACTTTTATTTTTATTTTTAACATATTTCTCTCCCCTACTCTCCCCTACGTTGCACCATAAAAGTGAAATGAGGGAAATATCCCAGACCCGTACCTTATCTATGTTGAAAGTTTGATCGAGATCGGTCGGGTGCTTCAGGAGTTAAGTTTTATTCATGTTCATATATTTCTCCTCCTCCTATCCCCCTCCCCTAAGATCTACCGTCAAAGTGAAACAATAAAAAACTTTCCAGCTTCAAACCTCATCTATGTTGAAAATTTGAGGTATATCTCCCCCTTCCTCCCCTTCTTCTACGTTGCTCCGTCAAAGTAAAATAACAAACAACATCCCAAGCCCAAACCTTATGTATGTTGAAAGTTTGATCGAGATCGGTCGTGCAGTTCAAGAGTTATTAAGTTTTATTTATTTTTTAATGTTCCCCTCCACCCCCTCCCCTAAGTTCTATTGTCCAAGTGAATACCTAAAAACACTCCCAGGCCAGAAACGCATCTATGTCAAAATTTTTATCGAGATCAGTCGGGTAGTTCAAGAGATTAAGTCACTCACTTTCAATTTTATAATATAGATTAACAGTATGCATAAAACAGGAAATACACTTTGAACAAACTCCCCGTATTTTGAACACCATATTGTTTTACATTATTCTGGGTTGACTTTTGTTCTCATTTTTTGTAAGTTTCGTTCAATACACGAACATTCACCGAACCATAAACTCTTTCCATTATTCACAGATTTTCACGGAAGACAGGTTAATTGACAGATATTATTGTATAATCTGTTCAAAGTTCTGATCGTATTCCTTAATTCATTTGTTCATGCCGAACAGAATAAACTTCAATAATACTTACAGATTACGTGAGCGCTAAAATATGCTTGGTTATCTTAAAACATTTTTGGAGAACTTGCGTCACTTTCCAAGTATAGATAATAACAGGGAACAAAGGAACAATAAAAGTGGCGAGTGAACATCGCTATGTTCAACACAAACGTTGTCTTTTAGCTCTATATTAGTACTACTTGGGGATAAAGTTTGCCAAAACCGGGTCTGATGACACAGAAATTTAGTTAATTTCATAGATACTTCAAATAGTTTGTGTCATTTCTCGAGGGAAGGTCACGGTATATTCACCTTTTTTGTTGCAATCTTTAAAATAGAGAAAGGGAAACGATATTATGAAAATTAAGACTTTACGGCATTTTAGTGCTTTAAAAAACACTGAGAAACTTTTCTTTTTTTTGTTTCAGTCATTTATTATCATTTTCTAGTTTGATTGTTCGTTGTATCAATTTTAGAAAGTGTCATAAGCAATATATATATATAAGCACTTTACTTCACTGTACTAAACTTTCCTACCATTTTTGTTATTCAAAAATTGGAAGGAAATAAATACACATAAGGACCTCCTACTAAAGAATTCTGATTTGCATTCTGTTAGTATGGCCGAACTTTTTGTCCTATAAAAATACTGTAAATAAAACTTAATAACTCCTGAACCACTCGACCGATCGCGATCAAATTTTCAACATACATGAGGTTCAAGCCTGGAATTGTTTCTATGATTTAAACTTGACGGAGCAACGTAGGGGAGAAGAAGGAGGGGGAGATATATAAAAATCAATTTATATAAGACTGAAAGTGACTATTTTTGTTACTTAATAACTTTTGAACTATCCGACCGATCTGAATCAAATTTTCAAGATACATGAGGCTCTGATCTGGAAGTATTTTTGTAATTTCACTTTAACGCTAGATCCTAGGGGAGGGGGACGTATAAATAAAAACTAATAAAACCTAATACAGTGGACTCTTTTTAATTCGAAGTCCAAGGGGACACAAAAAAACTTCGAATTATCCAAAATTCGAATTATCCAACAACATTTTTTCACATATATAACAACAAACAAACCAAAGTACTGTGCATCAAAAACATATTCATATGGTGTAGACTTTACCTTTAAAACAGCTTATTATTTGCGTGATAGAATATCACAAACTAACAAACGACATTGACTCCACATAATTCAAACTACGTGTACAATGGAAAATATATTTACGTACAACACTACAACATACATTGAATAGCCTAAACAATTAAACACCAGTAACAATTTGAATATTCTGTTCTCACTTTTAAGAAGTCGTAAACCTCATTTGCTTAAATTTGATTGTTTTTGTACAGTCAATAAATCTTGAATTTCATGTGTTGCGTGAAATACGATATTAGTAACATTTGGTTGACTTTATCAATAGTTCATCTTAAATTTTCAACCAATTCTGAAACAAGATGAGATTGGCACACGTTCTCTATCTTTACTTCTTCCCCAACTCAAAAAATGAAATGAAATTTTTCAGTTTTACGTCCCACGGTTATGCCGGTTAGGCTAAAGGAGACGGTGATGATGAGAGATGAATGAAAATGGTGGAATGAAGAAAGTGGGAGGAAACGGGAGAACCCCGAGAAAACCCACGCACACGGTGTTTGTCCACCACAAAGTTCACTTGGCGGGAGCAGGGTTTGAACCCGAGACCCCTAGCACCAGAGGTGAACGCTCTACCACTGAGCCACCGCGGCCCCTTCCCCAACTCACCTTCATCTTTATCATTACATAGATTTTCTATTTATCTTTTGTATTACCCTTCCCTATGGCTGCATCTGGATAACTGAAAAAACGTTAAAACTGTATTTCTCTGTTTACATCTGTCCAACATTAAAAATTTTCAACTGTATTTACTTCGAATTATCCAAAACATAGGTTCAAAAGTTCGATTTATCCACGATTTTTTACTGTTGTCTTCAATACAGTTTTCAAGGGGAATGCACTTCTGTTCGAATTATCCAATATTTCGAATTATCCAAGTTCGAATTAACGAGACTCCACTGTAATTTTTCGATCTCGATCAAATTTTCAATATATATGAGGGTCGGGCCCTGGGTGTTTTCTATTGTTCCACTTTGACGAGCTAACCTAGGGGAGGGGAGGGATATATATATATATATATATATATATATATATATATATATATATATATATATATATATATATATATATATATATATATAATAAAATAAAAATGACTTCCTTTGTGACTTCATCACTCTTAAACCATCCGACCGATCTCAATCAAATTTTTAACATACATAAGTTTAGGGGCAGGGATTACTTTAGGCTATTCACTTTGACGATGCAACGTAGGGGAGGGGGGAATAAAAAATGACCGATATTAGTGTGGAATCCATAGTTTTCGGGGTCGATGAGAGAAACAGTGACACTTCTGATGCTGTTCCAATCCAAGTTCAGACTTGATAGTTGGGGAGGGGAAGGGTACAACGTAGGGGAGGGGTATAAATATTTAAAAATGATCGAAAATATCTAATATTAGTGTCGAATCCATAGTTTTAAGAGTAGCTGAGATTAACAATGACAATTCTGATGCCGTGTGCCACAGCACGGAGGAGGGAGGGGGATCTCTATATATAATAATAATCGAAAATAGCCACTATCAGTGTCGAATTTATAGTTTTCTGGGTCGCTTAGATGAACAGTGATACTTTCGATCCCGTTTAAATTCAAATTCAACACTGCAACTTAGGAGAGGGGGAGGAAGAAATATTTTTTAAATGATCGAAAATGACCGATATTAGTGCTGAATCCACATTTTTTGGGGTCGCTGAGATGATCAATGATCATTCCGGTGCTGTTTAAATCGATGCCATTAAAAAGGAAAACAGCATATTTCACGGGTATTAAACACATGAGATACGGAGTTGTTTATTTCAATTTTCAATTCAACCGTGCGAAGAGGGTAATATATGCTAGTACAGTATAAAGGAACGATATATGTGCAACAATAATACATTAAAGTAGTCAGTTTATTATGTAGAAACTGGATATGTAACAGTCCTCGACACTAGAAACAGTATACGCATTATGTAGAGCTGGTAAAACATACTCATGAAGATCATCTTCTGTATTCCCGCTGTTTGGTTCTTGGTTTACGGTTTGAAATTGACGGAACACTGATACCAGTCAACAGCATCTGGGTCCAGAAAAGGGAACAAACTCCGTACCTATCGTTCTTTGGCTCCGTATCTTGTTATTCCTTTGAACCACTTCCGTAAAATTGAGCAGAAACTTTTCTTGTTCACCAGCATTTAAATTCTTGCAACATTTACCTTTACAGCACCTGTGCACTAATGGAAATTGCTTTTCGCTAATATCTTTGCTACTAATGGTTGTATAACTCTCATTTAAGTTCCGTTTCTCTTTCTTTGCTTTAGGATCGTTTTATCACTGTCTTTTCTGTTTCTTCGGATTATAATCCAACTCGTGCTAGCACCCTGTGACATGTGAAACGTTGTTCAAACAACTTTCCTGCCAACATAACTGCAGCAGATATTCGCTTTCGTCTCACGACGAGATCTATTCCTTCACTGTAGCAACATCAACATTTAAGATATCGGAATGAAATTTTGCAGATGTATACAACTAATACCAAAGAATGTAAAAATGTAATCTTCCTTAAAAAAAAAAGGCCTATGCTGGTATGGGCTTCTATTACATAGAACTCCTCAATTTTGTAAAATGATAAAGATGTGTGAAGCGGAGTGAAATTAAAAGAAATTGTGCTTTATTATAGGACTACCCTTTGGCTAGCTGGGGGCTCCGCCCCCAGACCCCAAACTTTGCTCGGCCTACGGCCTCGCATTTCTTATCTATCGGCCTTTGCATCAACAGTGAATTTCATGAACTTGGTCTTCATATTTTCTGAATCTGCCCATCCCCACAATTCTATCGTTTCTTTTCCTATTTTAACTATCTAAAAGATAAGATTTGTATCCCAAGAAAACGTCCATTTAAATAACATGGGAATTTTTCATCCCTCTTTAGACCGCTAAAAAAATTTAAAATATTCACTTTTGGCAATTTTCCTGTTGGTTAGTCCTGGAAATGTGCCATGTGGCAATCATGCCAAATTTCATCATTCTAATCATGCCGGAAGTACCTAAGCATTTTGAGGTGTAGAAGATGTCCCATATAAATAACATGGAAAAGATTTTTCAGTTCCCCAAAAAACCACTCTACGGTTGGAAATGTTTATATCTGATGATCCACTTATGTAACACTAACAAAAACGTACAGGCATACCGAATTTCAAGTTTTTATTCCAATTCTAAGTACCTAAAACATGAGATTATAGGTCCAAAAGAAGGCCAATTTAAATAAAATGGGGAAATTCTTCATTTAGACCCCCTAAAATTAAAAATATTCACTTTTGGCAATTTTCCTGTGGGTTTGTCCCAAAAAGCTATAATCATGTCAAATTTAATCATTGTAGCCCTACAGGAAGTGATCAATAATTTATGTCAGCTCATATAGTTTTATATATAGTTATTATATGAATTAATTTTACACAAGCGTTAAGCTTAAAATGTGGAGCTGATTTTTTTTTTTCGATTTTTTTTCCACGATCACAATACTTTCTTCTTTCCTATCGTTGCTCGAAAAGAAAAAGGAAGAAAAGAAAAAATGGAAAAACTGGAAAACGGAATTTTCGGTTATCAACGAACTTACTGAACTCTCTGTATCTGTGTGTGTGTGTCTGTTATTTGCGAATTTTTCAATGTTGAGCCATCCATTCGATAGAGCATTAAACACTCTCTGAGAAAGTGATAGAATTTTTCGCGCCACTCTTACCATTCTCGAGATATTGGCCAAAAAAGTTCCGATTTCGAGAGATATAAGAAGCCATATCTTGGGAACTGTGAGTCATAGAGAGATCATATTATTGTTTATCAATACTTAAGAGGATGGTCAACATTTTGGTAGCAAATAGTAACCGGTGACCACTGGCCACTCTGCCCTGTCGCGACAAAACGCTGTAACTTTGGCAGAGCAGTTTTGAGAAAAAGAGCCGTAAAGTCGCTACAGACCGGCTAATTTCCTACTTACATCGAAATTCTCTTTGGTATATTTTCAAAAGTATTTGACTCAGCTCAATGCTGGGCCGGGTGAACATAAGTATCGGTGGAGGAAATTCAAAAATGCTTATAGCGACAAAACAATGTAACTCAAGTTATAGCGTTTTGTCGCGACACGGCAGCACTGTTCCCCAGGTATTGGCCAAAGAAGTTCTAATTTTGGGAGATTTAAGGAGCCATATCTTGGGAACCGTAAGTCATAGAGAGATGATATCTTGCGAAGTTTATATATTTAATCACGTTGTGCTTCTCAGAAGCTCATCAACCATTTGAAGACTCCAAAGTTAGGCTGTTTGTGACCCGCTTGCTTTGCGTACGCGTAGTCTTGAGTTCGATACGCGGTGCGAAACACATCCAACGTATTTCCTATCCAATTCGGAACGGTAGGTCTACGTCTCGTATAGTTTCTGTGCTCTAAATGGTTGTCAAGTCGCAAACAAAATAAACGCAGGGAACGGACATCAATAATAAGCACAGGAAATTAAATTTGATATTTATGTTTAAAAAATCAGAATGACTGCTGTAAGAAATGGTACATTATACCATACTTTCCACATGTTTTTCTTAATCAATACATGCGAGATCTTCATGACTTCTTTTATAGGCAAATACAAAGGATTTAATTTCTTCTTCAGTATGATGGGCAATCGAAAATAAACACAAATAGTGCACAGAACGGTGCCAAGTATGAATTCATACGTGACTTTAGTAGTATACATTCTTGTTTATATATTCAGTTAACGAGGAAACGTGTTTTGATGGGATACAAAATCTTTAATGTTTATGGCCCTCTGGTCAATGTACTTCTCTTTTTGAACTGTAAAACATATTCGAGAGAAAAACTTTAGATCTGCATTTTGAAATTATAGAGAGATATGGATGGATTTTATCTATCTACATTTCTGTCATTTGAAGTATGTATTTGATTTTGATAATACTTTGTTCGTAAACTTATTTGCATATTTAAGCAGAACATAACATCTTCAAATCGTGTCGCAACAACAATAACAATAATGTTTCCTTCCAGAATATTTAATTGAAATTTTCTGCTTGATGTTAATTTACTAGCAAATACGACTGCGTGTGGTGGACAATATTTTGCCCTCCTTCCTCCTCCTTCTGCTTTACATGTGGAATTTGTGCTAATGAGTGATACATTCGTACTTTCGGAATCAAGAAAAGTTCCATATACGAACTTTTGCTGCTATACGTTCAACGGTTCAAAACAAACGTTATGAAGTTTTTGAAACTTCGATATGACAAAGCCTTTCCCAGTTGATGATTTGTCATCATATGAAAAAAAAAAATCATCGCAATCCATGAACTAATATTTGTGTGATGATTCCATTTTGCCAGTCCACTAATTTCCCTTCCTTCTTTCGTCCGTGTTGAATCCACACAGTTAAAGCTTTCCCCAGAGTAACACTATATGGCACATTTCAGTGAAACCGAGGAAGAACGAAGAAAACTTGCATATACAGCAATGCTTCGCGCAGAGTTTGTTAGCATCTGGAGAAACGAGCCTTTCAGTATATGTCTCATGTTTGTAAAAATGAAAATGAAATGAAATGAAATCTTTGAGTTTTACGTCCCACGGTTATTCCGGTTAGGCTAAAGGAGACGGTGATGATGAGTAATGAATGAAATGATGGAATGAAGAAAGTGGGAAGAAGCGGGAGTACCCCGAGAAAACCCACGCACACTGTCTCATGTTTGTAGGGCATATTGTGTCATTCAGCGTTATTCGGGGAAATGCTTCAAATTGTATTCTTGACTGCCAGTTTAGAGTATAGGAGATCCAGTAATAGGTAAAGCATAAATTATAATATTAGAAAATTCCCTTAATTTGTTTTATTGGATCTACTGTTATCAGTTTATTGCACACTTAACTCACGGCTTCAAAATCACAACGATCTAATTACACAAAACTGTCTCACAATTTCTTTTAACCATCCAAACTATTATATGCCGGAAGTCTTTATAGAACGGCTATGTTCATCCGTCTGTCAATTGGCAGGTATCAGAGCAAAAATTGTAAGATATCGACAAGCGGTTTTCCAAAATCGATTCAGCTTCCTAAGAATAGGTCCCATTTCGTCCGATAATCCTATATTCAAACCACAAGTGTTTCAAATTAGCAATTTCTGGTTTCAACGTTTATTGCCGTATAATGGAAACAGTAATAGATAGCAAGAAGTAGCTTCTTGCAAACGACTCCGCGTCTCAAGAAAACATATCATGACTATCCGCAACACTCTACCAGAAACGGAAGTAGTACTAGTACTTCTGATTTCAGTAATGATTTCCTTAGAACAAAAAGGGTAAGAGGTATCAAGAACCGTTTTTTTTTTTTTTTTTTAATCGGTTTAACGTTCCAAGGGTAGGTTCCATCTTTGAAGTTAACCCTCTGTTCAAACCGAAAGTGGTTCAAGTTAACCATTTCTAGTTTCAACGTTTATCGCCATAGAACAAAAACGGTAATAGATAGCAAGAAATGTTCTTTGTTTTCAATCGATTCAGCGTCTGCAGAGAACATACCACCACCACCCGCAACAATCTACCAAGAGCGGAAGTGGTTGAAATTTCCTAGTGCTTGAGGTTCCAATACCTATTGTTTTTATAGAACAAGAAACGCAACATGTATTGAAAATCAGTTCTTTGACACAGATTCAGCATTCCAACAATGAGTTTTGTTTCTACTATTATCTATCTATTCAAACCAGAAAAGGCGAAAATTTACGATTTCCAGTTATAACATTAATCGCATAAGTGATGAAACGGAAATAGATAGCGACAAGCAGCTTTTTGTTATGAAAAAATGACATGAAATCTTTGAGTTTTACGTCCCACGCTTATGCCGGTTAGGCTAAAGGAGACGGGGAAGATGAGAGATGAGTGAAATGGTGGAATGAATAAAGTGGGAGGACACGGGAGAACCCCGGGAAAACCCACGAGCACGGTGTTTGTCCACCACAAAGTTCACTTGGCGGGGGCTGGGATCGAACCCGGAACCCCAAGCACCAGAGGTGAACGCTCTACCACTGAGCCACCGCGCCCCCCTTTTTGTTATGAGTTCCGTACCACAAGAATATGTTTCCAATCTGATTGTATTCCTCAATTGCAACCGAAATTATGGACATCAATTAGGACTTTCGGTTTCAATATTAATGTCCATAGAAGAAAAGCATAAGAGATAGTAAGTAATATCTTTTGATATGGATTCAGCATTCGAGTAATCAGTTCTATCTTTGATCTTATTTCTCTAAGTAGTTATAGATATACTATTTCAAGTTTGAGTATTGAATTCACATAGTCTACCATAGTTTCACACTGTGAAACGAAATTAATTTATTTATTTTAATCTATCCATTACTATGCTTTTAATCCAGTGGTTTCCAATCTTTTTTGACTGACGACACACATTACTGACACTCGCGACACCGCGACACATTTGTTGTACTATTTATTTATTTATTCACGAAGTTTCGTACTGCACAAGGGCATTTGGCTGAAACTGAAACATTAATATTGAACACAAAAATAAAAGAAAAATCAAACACAAATGAAAGAAAGTTCATCCATAAATGTACAATATTCTCTTCAGTTAATTTCTAAAGTTTCTTTCAGTAGCAAAAATGTTGAAATCTGTTGAAACTGTGTTATAATCTGGCGCTAGTCTATAAAGTAGGGAGCGCGGAACAATTGATAACCCAGGAGTCTTGTAAGTTAGTAAATTTAGAGAGTGAGTTCGCCGCGGAGGAACACGAAGGTTAATCTACGATAATAAGAATTCAGAATCAACTTGATCATTGATGATCTTGTAAAGTGAATCAGCCAAAGATGGAGTGGGTCAATGGGTCAAGTTTTCTTAGTGGGTCGTGGGTCAACAGTATGTGACCCACTGTGATCCACCACCCACCATGATCGCACTGCGACCCACCACTCACCATGACTCACTCTGATCCACCGACTCACTCTGACTACCGACCCACTCTGCTTACTGCATTGTAGTAGAGAGCATCTTCTGAACACTGGTGAATTTGTTTACGTTTTACTACACATAGTTTAGCCAAACCCAAACTATCACTTAACTCAGTATGATGTGCTAATTCCGTAAAATATACAAAAACTCGATTTAGGGGCCGTTCAGAAATGTTGTGTCCCCTGGTCCAAAAACTAATTCTTGGCCAAGATTACAATCTTTTGATGCATTTTTTTTATCATTCCTAAAATTCTTGTTATATGCACCCAAGTCTCATATCCCTCTGTAGAAAACGGAGATGGTAGTGGTTTTTAATATCGAACCCGATATAGCAAGGACACGGAATGGTACTTCAAAGTTGATTCAAAGTGTCAATATTCTCTCTCTGCCCGTATCCCTCTGTTGAAATTGGAAGCGGTAGAGATCTGCCATTTTGAGCTCCTGGTGTTTATATGGTTAGCGTGCTCGCCTTTGACGTGGGAGCTCAGGTTCAATTCTCGGTGGAAGTTAATGTGGTTCGGATCTAACGTTAAACTATAGTTCCACGTCTCATATAGCCTCGGTGCTGAAAGAGGTGCTAAACTTCAATCAAATATTTTAAGTGTTTTTTATTATTATTATTATTATTATTATTATTATTATTATTATTATTATTATTATTATTATTATTATTATTATTAATTATCTATATTTCGTGGTGACTTAATCTGAACCATATGATCCCGCCATAACTTGAACTGGGGTTTCGTGTGCAGGAGACAACAACCATAACCATTTTAGCTAAGTCCTCTTTTACAAAAGTGTAATTCAATTCCATTTACATAGGGTCAGTATACGCGTATGTACTAATTCATGATACATAATATTTTGTAATAATAACAGCCTACCATCTGTTAGCTTTTCTTCTATTTAGGTCAACATATTGTCTCCCAACTAATCTGTAATCTCTGTGATTTGCATTCCTTGCAGTAATTACATCAGTTGTGCAGTATAATCACCATGACAAATACTCAAAAATCACCTATAAATGTTTTGAGTGCTAGCACGTTTCCTCCTACTGTTTACTTGGTACGAAATTCGATTCCTGCGATATATAAATGAAACTTTCTGCTTAGAAGTTCTTTTAGTCCCCAATTTTTGACGAAGATACTAACAGCTATTGGCTTGATTCATCTGCCATTATGTTTCGGAAGATATTTTATTTATTAACTCAACATTCTAAAATTTTACGAGGCGCATCCAGAAAGTAACCACAGACACGACACAGGAACTTTGAGACATTTATTGTCACATATACATAGTTTACATTACCAAGGAATTCAGACATTTATTATGTTTCAGAATCAATTTTTGTACTGCGATGTCGTAGAAGTCGGCCACCTGAGAGTGGATCCAGTGTGTGACAACCGTCTGCCGCTGTTCATCACTATCAAAGTGGTTGTCAGACAGGAATTTCTTCAACTATAAGTAGACATAAAAATCGCTTGGAGCAAGATCCGGGCTATACTATGGGTGGTCAAACATGTCCAAGTAGAACGACTGCAGAAGATTTGTTGTCACTCGCCGCATATCCCAGAACTTGATCCGAGTGATTTTCATGTTTTCGTACACTTGAGGAAATTGTCCGGTGTACACTTATAATATTCAACTATCAAAATTCTTTAAGGATATTTTGATAGTGACGACCAATTCCAGACGGCTATCGTACACTGATTTCATTCCCAAGCTGCTGACTGTTACGACATGGGAATACAACAGTTGATTCCATGGTATGACAAGTGTCTGAATTTCGATGGTGAATATGTTGAAGAGTAGTGTTATCTGTGCAGTATCTGTGGCAACAAATGCTTCAAAAGCACCATGTCTTCTTTGTGTTTTACCACAGTAGGGAAACTTACTTTCTGGACACCACGTATTTTTAACTAGCAAGAGTTTGTACCTTTGTCTGATTTTCTTCATTTTGACCAGAGGAACAACGACTCCTTGGACAGTGAAGCACAGGATGAATATATTGTATAGAATTATCATAAAGATTGCATTAGTATATAAACAAAATAATAGCGTCTGCTAATTGCGATTATCAACTGAAAACACTTATTAATTCATGTACATCAGGACGAACAGACAGACAGACAGACAGACAGACGTCGAAAAATCACTTTACAAAATTTTTGTATGTTATGTAATTGCTCTCATTGTTCAACTACACGGAAGAGATTACTTGTTCATAATGGTTTCATAATGGATGCCACAATGTGATAATACGAATTAAGAGGAATTTATGAAAACCTTAATAAATGTATAGAAATAATTTTTACCTGTATTTTACTTTTGGTCAACTGTCAAAGATGCAAAATGTACGGTAGTTGGCATATTACGGTCCCTCTCACAGATCAAGCGCAAGAAAATATTGTAGCCTTGAAAAGGAATTAATGTTTAGAATCTTCACCTACCCTACCCACGAGACTGCCCTTGTTATGATTTAACTGTCATCAGACTCTCGCGAACTTAGTAGCTTGAGTCTGCTAATAATGCGCATGTGTTTGGTTGTTTACTAGATAAGTTGGCTTGGATTTAGTGTCCTTTCCGGAACCAAGGCATATATGAAACGTACACACATGTTCAAGTTTTTAGGCTTTTCCATCGGGAGTCGAACTCATGTCTCCGTGCATTAAAGGCACGCGCTAGCCACTAGGACAGCGAGGAGTGCTTAGTTGTTAATTTGATTGATTGATTTTGATTTTTAACGATTTAAGCTCCCCGGATCGTTTTCAACCCAGTATGAAATTAGCCAATGGGAGATAAGCAAGAAGAAATGACACTGAATTCACCAAGAGTAGGTCGAAAACTATCTATTTTCCAAAATAAATCAAAATACAAAAAAAAAAAAAAAAGATAAGGGTGTATATAGGTTAACGTCGCTTTCAGCACCGAGACTGTATACGACGTGGACATACAGCTTAATGTGCAATCCAAATCATATGAGCTCACATCGGGAATCGAACCCTTATCTTCCACACCTTTGTTGTTTATATCAGTATGCTTATCGTGATTTTTTTAAAGTAGGGCATCTAAATATATATAATACAATATTCTGGTTGTTGTGCGTACCCAATATGTAGAAACGCGACGCCAGATAAATTAATGAAACAGAAGAAAACACTAAAAATATCCATTCAAAAACTGTTGACAAATGAAAAGAAATGCTGGGAAAACGACGGAGTTGAAAATTCACGGAAATTGGTTGGCCAGTGTTCAAAACTGGAAGACGAATAGAAGTTGCTAATAATTTCCTTGTCGTTGCTAAGCGACCAATATTCTAGATTTTTTCCTCCCACTCAAGTTCCCGGTAGCAATAAACCATCGCCAAGGTCATCGATGACAAAAGGAATTTGTGAATGGAATCGGTAAAGTGTTATGCAGTGCATTATGAGGTCATTAACGTCGAATTGCGAACATCAATAGAGTAAATTCAATTGAAATTATGTCCATTTGAACCGACGAAATGTAACTAAGCCCGGATCGTCCTTTCTTTGTCCTTGTAGAAGGAATTTTATGCCGCATTGTAGAATACAAGGGGAACAAGGAGCTTTACTGAGTGGAAATGTTAAACAATTTTCATTTTTAATTTTCTTTCCTTGTTGTGATTGTATCATCTTTCTTTCTTTCTTTCCTGGAAATACAGTCGCTGCCAAAGAAAACGCATTTCACGCCATGGCAATCGATTAGAACAGAAGTCCTTGCATGTGCAAAATAAAACAGCTGACACGCTGCTCCAATACATCAGTCTTTCCGCATATAGTCTTCAGTTTTTACCGCAGTCACTTAGTGTGTGTATATGGAACAAATCAGAAATTTTATCATGAATACAGTATTTTTAGCCACATTGTGTTCAACATACAACGATCACAACAAGCAAAAGATATACAGAAAATAAACTGACAAAAACATGAAATCATGGGGCGGGACTATTCTACTCAAATTATTACTTGGTAGATACCATATTTACTTTCACAGACATGCCTATAATATACACAATTCCAAATCAAATCACACCACTTTTTTTTTTTGTATTTTTATACATAAATATTTAGTGCTCACACTCTTTAATAATCTTTTAATTGTGTCTCATTGGCTAACACTTATTTAATCAGTGGTTTTGAAATCCTCAATGGTTACTAAACATAACTAAAGTAGTAGGTGGTGGCCGCATCGTGTCCAAACTCCCCCAAACTTCGTCCAGATCCCCTTCCGTCTTTCTCTTTTGGTCTCTCCCCCAAATAAAAATTTCTTGGGTGCTGTTAAATTATCATTAAGATTAAATATTAGCACATCAAACTAATCTCCATAGACTTATTTCTGTCGCAGAATACTGATTCGTGTTACCAGTATTACGGTCTTTCATATCCAGCAGGAACCCTTAGAAGATTCTTCACGCTGAAAAAACAAGAACATTGTACAGAACTCTCTGTAGTGCAAACATCCTCATACATTTAAAAAAAATAAACAAAAGATCAGTGGTTCTCAACCTTTTTTGACTGATGATACATTTTGCTGAACGTGCACGACATTGTAAAACATTTGTTTGATTTTATTAATTTAATAATAATGTAAATTGTAGTCGCACTCTATGTAGTACTGAGTGTTGTTTCTGCTGCTTGAGGCGTTCACTGGTACACTCTATGTCAAAATTGATTTTAACTAATTATATCTTACTTGTTGATCAACTTAACTTAATATACTTATTTATTACAGTCTTCTAGTTTGTCCTTTACTTTTCCCCCTAAAACTGCTTTATCCGAATAAACAATATATTTTCTCCTCTCTTCCTAATAACAACAGCACCACTGTATCTTGACCTTTTTCGAGTCTGCTTGGCTGTTTTTATGCAGCAAATAGACTCTACTCTACAAAGAAGGAAACAAACATTAGTGATGTTGAAATATGAGATTTTTCCTAATTCTAGGTTCTAGTTTGGGGATGTTTTGCGAGAGGTACAACAATGAAAATTCAAAATCAAACTTAAAAGAGTTTTAATAGAGTCTAATTTAGAGTGTGAGTTTATGTCTATTAGTGAATTGTCTTATGCACTGGGAAAAGCCTAGCACAAACAGGTTTCTTTAGTACATACCTAATAAATTCTGATGATGAGTAATATTCCATTTCCATGCTATAGATTATCGTTCAGTTCCAATCCTCATATAGTCTTGCTTAGTTACGGATTATCTCGGTAATGATAAGGCTAGCAATCCTTTACTAGTCCTGTAACAATCATGTGAAACACCCTTCGTTTTGACTGTGTTAAAGTTTTAGTGAATACTGTTTCACTTACATAGTTATCAGTTTATTTCTGCTGTAGTTTAAATTGGAGTCCATTAAATACAGAATATTAAACTTAAGTTGTGTCCATGATGACGACGGACATAGATCTTGTGTCGTTTATTTTCTGAGTACCGCTGGACGCCATTTTTAAAATTACCCAATATTTTACATTAGGATCTTTGTTGAGACTGATAATTTAAAGGCTCGTGGACGTAACGTACAGACCGTACACTAACAAAACTTTTCTGAGCCTGGATTTCAGAAGTTCCAGAACAAATTTCAAATTTACGAAGTAAGAAATATATCTGTGCCGGCTTTCCATAGTGAACTCTAGTTATGTAAATGAAGCTGTCATCAGCGCATAAGACGAATTCACAGACATGGTTCTATAACAGTGTGTTCAGATGATGATCTAATTCTTTACATGAAATTATTTACAAGTAAATTTAGTTCCGTATTTTCTGATGTTTCGTAAACTTATACCACTAAAGTGAAAATTAGAATTCACTCGAAATAAAATCTAAGATCAGGACAACCACAATGTTAACTAATAATAGAAAGAAAACTATATTCTCATATTTTCTTATAGGGAGCGGGGGCCGCGGTGGCTCAGTGGTAGAGCGTTCACCTCTGGTGCTTGGGGTCCCGGGTTCGATCCCAGCCCCCGCCAAGTGAACTTTGTGGTGGACAAACACCGTGTGCGTGGGTTTTCTCGGGGTTCTCCCGTTTCCTCCCACTTTCTTCATTCCACCATTTCATTCATCACTCATCATCACCGTCTCCTTTAGCCTAACTGGCATAACCGTGGAACGTAAAACTTAAAGAGAGTTCTCTTATAGGGAGCGTTGTGGATCACTCTTAGACCGTTCAACTCCGGCGTTCAAAGTAATATTATGTCCAAAACACACACACACACACACATATATATATATATATATACAGAGTGGTCCATTTTAATCTTTCCACAGAAATATCTCGAAGACGATTGAATATAAATGAACTTAACCAGGAGCGTCACTTCAGATTTTGCTTGGGGGGGCAAGACCCCTTGATTTAAGTAAAATTTCTTGTTTTTCACTGATTTACTACTATTCTTTTGATAAAACCTATATAAATCTCAAACTCAGGGGGGGGCAATTGCCCCTCCCTGCCCCCCTAAATGACGTCCCTGAACTGAACAGAAACTCAAATAGGAAATACCATGGGGCACATCTAATGGTGATGTCGCGTTGCCCCCCAGGGTGTTTCTTCAAGGGAGGCTTGGGGCCCAACTTTAAATTTTTAAATGGAAACATGGGGCGACTGACACCTCGTTCGATAGATCTTTAAAAACTAAAAAGCGATGTGGCAAAAGATTTTTCATATCGGCCACCGTATTCAAAATGGGCGCCAAGATACGTTAACCTGATAAACCTGTATCAGGTAAACGTCCAGTACCACTAATATGAAAAAGTTGAACATAAATGAACCAAACAAAAACTCAAATAGGAATGAAATGGGGTAAGTCGAACGATGTTGTCGCGGTGCCCAAAGCAGCTTTTCATGGGGGCCCAGGCCCAACTTAGAAATTTTAAACGAAAATATGGATTAAGTGATACCTCGTTCGATAGATCTTCATACACTAAACAGCGTTGTGGCAAAAGATTGCCCATATGGGTCACCGTTTTCAAAATGACCGCCAAGACATGGTGTCTGTACCAGATAGAACGTCCAGTACCACTAATAACAAAACGGTTGAAGATAATAACGGATGAACAGAATAAAACTCCTATAGGAAACCACAGGGGGTACTTATAATTTCACGGCTCGAAAATATTGCAACAGAGGAGAAGATGATTACAGTAAAAGTGCAGTAATGCAAAGCAGGAAATATAATACCTAGAATATCATCGTTCCAACACCCTCTGTAAGTGAGGGAAGGGGGACGGGAAGGAACGATGAAATTGCAAATGAGAACCTTAGCTTTTGCAGATTCTATCTACACAACAAAATTATCTGAAATATGTTTTTATAAGACAAAGATGTCTGTAATGGAAAAAAGTAGTTAAAATTCTTGTTAATTGATACCTTCCATTTTGATTACAGGCAATGATTTGTGCAGAAATGAATAAACTGAAATGCGAAACCAATTTGTTGAACAATGCAATTTTAGAACAATGTGTACAAACATTGGTTTTGTTCAAAATTCGTCTGCACAATATTAGTTCATTACATTACCAGTCACTTGTACACCCAAGTGTTTCAGACAAACCATACCTATTGCAAGTAAAAGAGGGGTTCTCATTTGAGATTTTACCAATCATTCCCGCTTCACTCACTTACGGGGGGAGATCGGAAAGATAATTTTCTAACAATTAGTTTTCCTCTTTAGCATTCTGTGACTTATTATTATACTTTAATAATCTTTTTCTCCATTGGATTATTCTCGAGGCGTGGAATAGTAAATACCCTCTGTGATTTCCTGTACGAGTTTTATCCTGTTCATTTATCTCCAAACGTTTTTGTATTAGTGGTACTGGACGTTTTGTCTGATGTCTTGGCGGCTATTTTGAAAATTGGTGACCCATATGAACAATCTTTTGCCAAAAATTTGGGAGAGCGTTTTGGTTTGGTTGATCAAGGTGGCGCTAAGGCGGATACTTGCCCGGGGCGACAACTACCATATTTGCGTCGCTGGTAACAGATAATGTCAAGCAGTTTTTTGAAATCTATTCAGCGTCTCAAGAAAATATCTCGTCACCACTTGCAACATCTACGGAAACCGGAAGTGGTTAAAATTTATCAGTACCATCTATTTTAATGTTGATTTACATAGGGCAAAAACGGTAAAAGATATCGAGAGGCGGTTTTTTGCATTGAATTCATCGTCCCAAAAATAGAGTCCATCCCCTTTGTTAAACCTCTCTTCAAATCGGAAGTCTTAGAAATCAGTCGATTCTGGTTTCAACGTTGATCACTATGGAACAAAAACGATAATAGCGACAAGCGGTTTCGCTAATAGATAGCGACAAGCGCTTTTCAACAATCATTTCGGCGTATGAAGAGAACGTACCATCGTATACGCAACACTCTGCCAAAATCAGAAGTAGTTGAAATTTATTAGTACTTCCGGTTTCAATATTTATTTCCATAGGGTGAAGACGTTTTGCAGGTGTTTGGAAAAGCAATTTTTTTTTATACAGATTCAGCGCCCCACCAATGAGTTTTGTCCCAACTTCTACATATCTGCTTAGACAAGAGGTGGTGGACGTCTACGATTTTTTGGTTACAACACTGATAGCATAACGAATAAAACGGAAATAGATAGCGATAAGTATTTCTGATAAGAATTCAGTACCGAAAGAATGTTTCACCTCTGATTTTATTCCTTTATTGCAACAGAAAGTGATAAACATCAATTAGAACCTCCGGTTTCAATGTAAGCTCCACAGAACCAAAACAGTAAGAGATAAGGAGAAAACAATTACTGATATGGAGTCAGCAACGAAGTAACAGTTTCTGTCTTTGATCTCATTCTTCTATAACAACCTATAGATTATTATTATTATTATTATTATTATTATTATTATTATTATCTTGTTATCATCTCATAGATTTGTTAGATATTCCAGTGTAAATTGGCGTTCAGCTGTTTCTGGAATTATGTTTGTAAATCAAATAAATGAATAAATAAATAAATAAATAAATAGTTATACCTAGGTAGATGTACTACTTCAAGTCTGAGTATTGTTTTCGCATAATTTGGAAATTTACCGTAATTTCACACTGTGGAATGAAACTCGATTGCTGATGTTCAGTATTGATGTCAGACTTCCATATTAGGTGCAATAAACAATCGACAAATTTCAATAAGCAATGTTGAATAATAGTAGGTCATTTATATAACTATTACTTGGACCACAATTCGTGTGGCAGGGAACATAAAAGCTATTCGAGGGAACTCAGCTGCGAAAATAAAGTACCTCCTAATTTTAAGACTTTTTTGTATTGATAGTCTCTGTTTTGCTAATCGCTAATTTGGTCAGCAATCGCTGTTTTTTCGACCATTGTTTTAACAGTCGATGTTTTGTTCGTAAATTGTGTGCTTGATAGACATATGGAGACTTCCCGAGGAGGAATAAAACCATATATATAATATCAGAAAACCACCCTTTCCGGTTTTTCTCCAGGGAGGCGAAGGGATGCTCGTTATCCAGCATTTCGTGTAAGTCCTTATCTCAAATATGTGATACAGTCGCGAAAAGTGGACAACGCAACATACGCACATCTTTTATCTTTTCTTTTAATTGCTGACTTCAATTGCAATTAACAATTAACAATTGCACGTTTTCATTCCCTGATGACTAATTAACAATCGAGGCGTTGGATGGCAAAGTGGCGTAACTCAGTTTTAAGAACGTGAGATGTTGAAACTTTTATAGAAAAAGCGGAGAACCGATATAGAAAAGCGGAGAAATCGGATCTTTGTCCTGGCATTTTTTGGCCTATGGCCAGGTCTTTTAACTCTCAGATACGCAACTTTGTCATCCAACAGGTTGTGGTTTCAAATAGTGATGAGTGCAAAAGTCTTGGGCTTGCAGTTTTTGCAAGAGTCTTGCATGCAAGACCAAGACCAAGACCAGGACTCCCGATGCAAGACCAAGACTCTTGCGCAAGAGTCTTGCACAAGTACCGGCTCAGTGGTAGAGCGTTCACCTCTGGTGCTGGGCCCCCTGGTTCGATCCCATATTACACCATGTGAGCTTTTTTGGTGTATAGAGACCGTGTGCGTAGGTTTTCTCGCGGTTTTCCCGTTTCCTCCTACTGTCTTCAATCCACCATTTCATTCATTTCCCATCATCATCTCCCTTAGCCTCGGTGCATAATCGTGGCACGTTAAACTAGATATTACATCATTTCTAAACATATTAGTGGTATTCTTCTTCTAAAACTAAAGAGAAATGAAGTATTGAACATCGGTAATTCCATACACCATAGGTGCCGACTACATGAGTATGGCCTTGGCTCCAAGGATCAAGTATCCGCTAGATAATTTTAATATGTGCTCAAAAAATTAATATCGAAATAACATTTTTATGACATTGACAGAAACTTAGTGTATGTGACCGCAAGTTTGATTTCATGGGCGGGTGCTCATACGTTAAATAATTGTTTATCAATATAACTTTTAGCCTCCTTAGGTATATGGCCCATATATCACATTACTACCTTTCCATTTCAAACAATATCACAGATTTCAAAATGGTGGATTTCAAGATGGCGGCGGAGGTTCATGATCTACTCTGCCCATTCTTCTTTTGCCAATATGTGAAACTACTACTGTTTGTATTGTCTACCTTTCACTATTTTTACGACTCAACACTTTATTTGATGCATTTCTATAACAGCATAGGCCTTCCCCACCAACTTTGACCCCCTCTCTCTCCGTTTTTTATGGCGCTCAGCAGCTATAACTTTGCACATATACATATTTTCACATCCTCTATCAGACGCACTATGTCTCATCCCGCAACTCGATTCATCCATTTGGAACATTTCCTTGTAAGAGGAATGTAATGAATATTGTAAACGAGAAATCATAAATTTTGAATTTCCGTTCAATTAAGTGCTCTCTTGCTATCTTTTCTATTCTCTGTTATGTGAGATTGAATAAAATTGATTCGATAGGAAGGAATCTAGAGTTTAATTCCTTACCAAGTGATGAGACTATATGAGACAAGATCTGTTGCATAAAGTAAGGTATAGATCACTATTCGAGTTTTATCCAACGCTTGATGCACCCACTGAGGATTGGATCTGTGAAGGGCTGGCCTCCAGTAATTATCCAGTTATAAATGATTTTAAAAAAAGGAAACCGTAGCTGTAAGACGATACTACCTATACATTTTAATTCGACACAATTTCTTTCGAAACTATCGAGACGAGATCGACACTTGACCCTCAAATCTCGCCATTCAAACCAACCACCGTCATTTGATGTACACGTGATTCTTCTACTTGCTGTTTATAGGATTATGTTAGAAAACAGAGGTATGTAGCATTTTTTTCTCGTTGTTCATGAATTAAAAGTTCTGCAATAAGCATATATCATAATCAATTCGTTTAAAAGAATAATTAAATTAAATTAAATCATAAATTATGCCTTTTGGCTAAAGAAGACGGATAATGAAAGTGAATGATTATGAAACAATGTGGGGAAAATGGGATCACCTCGAGATATCCCACAAGCAAGCTGTTATCCATCACACACTCACATGGTTTGTTGCTGATCCTGGGATATCTGGCACAAGAGGTATCACTAAACCATCGTGTTCCTCCATTCTCCAGAAGAATAGATAAATCAGTTACTTTCATTGTAAGGCATCCATGTGCAACAGCCGGCCCTCGGACCGCCGCGGCCCACTGAACTCTTTAATCCGGCCCGCCTGGCTCATCATTGAAAATGAATTTCTTACTAATCCCTTAAACTAACCTCAAAGATTTTCTTGGATAACTAATGTCCCCCTTGAAAATATCCTCCGCGTTGGAACATCCAGTGTAGAGTGTACCACCACCGAACATTGTCAGATTGGCCAGTTGTTCCACTAAAATGGTAAATAAATAGATTTTTCAGATGTTCTTTATAAGTAAATATTTTGATTACTGTTATAACAGTTTTTATGTTCCTGTGATAGTGTAGCAACGCGGTGTTTCTTGTAGTCATAATTTTTGGGGGTGCACTGCCCTTCCCCCCGGAGTTCTGAGAGTGTCCTCTGGAGGAGGGCCGTGTGAAAATAATATGTGCCCCTCCAAATACTAAGTGTCCGCCCCCCCCCCCTTCCCAGAACATTATTTCTGAAAGAAACACAGTGTATGACGAACGATGTTATAAATTGAGTATGGCTATTCAATTCTTGTGAAAATGTTTTACATTGTCTCGCACGGCCCTCGACGCCAGTAAGTCTTCTGTGGCTGGCTCTCCCTGTTCCAACTTGCAATGCCTATTGTAGGGCATAGTGAAGTAAAGGATCAGGTTTAGCTTTCTTTGAATAAATTAGCTGAATTATACTATTGTCATTGAAAGATTAAAAATAGCAACATAGTTACGTTATGAATTTTATTTCATACAACGTTTGTAATATCGGCATTTTAATTCTTCATAAAAATTCACCTCTGCCAGTATTTGACATGTTGTCACGTAAATGAAACAAGAGCACTAAGTTGCAGTAGTTCATCTGTTCTCATGTCAGATGATCCCCGAATGTTTGAAGGGTTGTAAGAACAACGGAAAAAAATCTTGAAGAGCAGATGTGGCAACAGAGAGCATGTGTGTTTGTATGTATGTGTGGTGTTGGATCTTTTCGTTTTAGTAGCACGTGACATTGTAAACTGTGTGCACTGTGATGTGACGTGTGCATATTGGGAAGGCGGGGGAGGGTGAGACTGCCAGCTTCTCATTCTAGCCAGCCAGCTGTAGAAAGGCAGTGCAGGCAGACAGTGGCTCGAAGTGTTTTCCAGATTTTGAAGACCTACTTTGTTGCATGAGCCCGCTGTGGCCAGCCTGCGGATTCTGACCCCTCCCCCTCTCCATTTGTCAACAAAACACTCAGTGCTAATAATTTGTTGATGCCAGAAAACCCAGGAGTCGTTATCATAAGCTTTCCGTGGTGGTAATGCCTGAAGGATCTCAGATAGACCAACCTATCCTTCACAGTGGAAGTTTCCTCGATTGTATTAGTGGTTGTCTGCCATGGGGAGTAATAATAGTGAGGGAAACAGTGGTAAGAAGAAACGAAAGGGTGGTAGAAGGGTCCGAAGAAGGGGTAAATTGTTCCACTTGCTAGTGAAGGTGAATATTATATGTTGTGCAACACACACAGGTAGCACCGACAAAGATGAAGAAACGGATAGTGATTTTGAAAGTAGGTAAGTTCTTGAATAGTTATAGTTCCATAACAATAAAGAAAATTATACTGTCAATGAAGCAGACGCTATACTTTACGATTCAAAGAGGACTTCGTGCAAGGCATATTGTAGCATTGACATACATATTCAATGTCAATTGCGTTATGTTCATACAATATTAGCTAATCAAGAGTTCAAGTTCTTGTTAACACGGATTTTGTGTTGCTAACAGTTTTAATCAAATTCTTATATAAAAGTTATTCGCCCCGGGCGAAGACTGTTTCACGTTAGTAAGTTGACGGCCTGCATTGTGCCTACGCAGTGTCAATATGTGCGTTTCTTCTCGTTCCTTGGTAATGCGGTTTAAATAAAATGATATGTTTCAATGCTTGACCCCAAGACCAATGCTTGAGTCCTATTGCTTAAAAAAAAAAATACTTAATGTACTGGGTAATAAAGGGGTCAAAAATTGGAGAAACCTGGATGAGCTTCTTACATAATGCACAGAATTCATCGTACATAAAGCCATATGGCACGATTTGATGACTTGAATTGATTCCTTCCTACAGAGGATCAGCTGTTCTGAGTGTCTTCAACCCGAGAAACGCACATCGCTATCGTATATGTAAGAACTTACAATTGAATTAAATGGGTGTCATTGGCTCATTTTATGTGAGGTGCTCATGGGTTTCTGGATCTATCAAAGACCATATGAGATTGTAATAAACTAACCATGTTTATTCCGCCAATTTTTAAATAATAATAATCTTGCACTTTACTCAAATTTGCTTGATACTTTGAATTTTGTTCACGGCAGTGCTTCTCAATATATGACACATAGACCATCTGAGGAGGTTCGCGCTACCGGAGGGCAGTACCGTAATCGGTAAAAATAGATTGAGAAATGGTTGAATAAAGCAAAATTCATCTTATCAATAACAGGAAAAACTTTTGTGGTGCATACAGTTTATTGACAAATATTGCTTTCTGTATTGCCTCTGAAACCGTCCAGCATTTGGTGTACAGAAGCTTGCATCAACTGGAACGTTTCAGAAGGTATCTCATATTTTTTTTTTTTTTTTTTTTTTGATAAGGCTGGTTTTGCATTTAAAATATTTATTGAACCTTTAAAGAGAATCGAACCCGAGATTACACACACCGAAAGACATGGAGATGCTAGATCAGCGAGGGTATGGAGATTTTATAGGGTTTACAGAACGGTGCGACAGTTTTGAGTTTTTGTTTAACGCCAGAAGGTTGGTAGCTCAGTGGTAGAGGGCGTGCCTGTGGTACTTGGAGTCCCTGATTCAATCCCGGCTAAGTAAGTTTATAGTATACAACATCGTGTCCGTGAGTTTTCTCGGGGTGCTCCCCTTTCCTCCCACACTTTCATCCCATCATTTATTTCGTCATCATTTACTTGCCTTAATTATCCGTCTCCTTTAATCTGAAGAGCATAATTGTAGGACGTTAAACTTAAAAATTTCATCTTTTGTGTTTTGGTAGAGGGTATGAAGGATGCAACCTACTATTAACATGGACTACAATCCTTGAATCCGGTGTAGTTGGGAGGTACACGATCTTATACGGTCAATCGTAGCACAATGAGCCGTTGCCCACCGCACTATCTCGCGTCCAGGGGAGTAGGATTACACCATCATCTCCAGTTGGGGATCAGACTGGGAAGGTTCTAGATTACTGGTCCCCCATGTAGGTTAGTAGGTGGGTGGGTTTCTTTCTGTACTAAAGTTTATGCATTTAATTTACACAGTATTGCTGAGCGAGCGTTAGCGAGTGAAGGCGGGTTAGAGCCCCGCAGGGCACGTTGTTTTCTGCCTTTATTACTGCTCAATGGGAAGGGGGGCCAGTAATCTAGAACCTTGCCGATCAGACTTTCTTGGTATATTGGAAACTATTTTGCAGCGTATGTCGTGCCCTCGGACTTTTAACACGATTGGCCAAAGCAAGGAGACAGATGACCATTCATTTGATACTACGTGCCATAAAAGTGACATGTAATCACAATTTAATTATCTCGGAGGAGGGGGCAATTGCGTCAACTGTTAAGCTGGGTTGTCACTTTACAAGAATCTTGTAGTTGTCATTAAAAAATCTTGCAACCCTACAATATTTCTTCATGTAAATATAGTCTTGAAAGGGGCATGTAACATTTTTTTTCCATCTTGCAAGGAGTCAAACCATGTGCAGCTTTCTGGGTCTTCTTGATTGCTACCTGCTATCGTCCTCCTGCTAAAATAAAGATAAAGCCAGTTTCGCCGCTTCCGAAACAACGGATTCTTTTGGTCGCGGAGGGGAAGCGCGCCAAAATACGAGCTTTTAATGAGGAGGTTCACTATTTGTTCACTAGAGTGCAGTGCTGCATGTGTGGAGATATCTTTCTTGCTTTCAGAAAGTTGTAATGTGTAAACAGTAAATAAAAGATAGGACTACAAGATTTTTTAATAACAGCTATAAGATTCTTGCGAAGTGACAGCCCAGCTTTAGTGAGGAGCCATTTAGAAAGTATATTGAAAGGGATGCAACAGATAGAGACGGTTAGAAACAGACGGTTAAAGTCTGTACGGTAGAAATGTAGGGTATTGAACAAAAGATTCAGTTTAATTTCGGTGAAAAGTACAGCCACATTTAAAAGTTACACGCTTTCTACTCGTAGCAGACGCTCGATAACTTTTCCTGATACACTAGCTTGTAAGAAATGTTTGAAGTCAAAAAGATTGATCTTTCTTGTTGGAACTATACTGTGCAGTGAAACAGTGTTTCATTCAAGAATGTTATGTGGTGATGGGGTGTTGACCCCAAAGTTCCATAATTCCCTGAAGTTTTTTTTTCTTTTTTAAATAAGATATACGTGTAGCATGTGTGTGATGAATATAGTTTCGTCCTGAGACCTTTATAGACTCCGCACCTCCGAAATCGAGAAGATTGGATTAAACACTACTGTAAAGTGGCATGAGCTCTACAAAATGTTTTTTTTTTTTTTTTAAAAAAAAAAAAGGTCGCTGGATGTTCAGTAATCGAAACAAACAAAACAAGATTAAGCAATATTTTCCCCTTCCGATTCCGCGTGATAATACAGGAAAACACTTGTTCCGACACTTAGCAATCTATTTGGAAAATTTTTCATGCAACATGCAATAAATTATTTCCCTTTACGTAGTATAACCACAAAGTCAGTAGGAAACTATCATTTATTGATTATCCAGCAAAAATTATTCATGTTTATATTTTACACGCGTCCTTTATTGACATTAAGAGATCCGTTTGATATACTAAATGCATTTGATTTGCAGACGGCTCCTTTGGTTCAGCGGAAAGCTCTCTTACAGCACGGAAATAAGGCGATTAATGCTAATAAGAAGGATGGAAGATAGGAACAGATTAGTTCTCAGTGCACAACTACTACGGATAATGGATTGAAATGTATGTGACTGTAATTTTGCGATTAATTTACTCGAGTTGGAGCCAACGCTTATATATCGGTATATGTTGTATAGGGTGGCTTGTAAGTCTGGAAACGGTTAACGAGGGTCTGCACAATGTGTACGATATATTTGTCCTTCTGTTAAATTCAGTTTCGTGAACTTAATCTACCATACGGAAAAATGGCTTGGATACAAGCTTGTCAAGGGGATCAACGTCTACTGCCGTGCCAACTTTGATTCTTATCGCATAAGTTCGGTTGAATAGGAAAAAAAATCAATGATGAAAAATGTCAGACCGATATCTCGAATTGTAGCTATAACTATCTTTTGATGGAAACGGTAAGCTTCCATTAGACATCAAGTAATTGCGTCGTTTCCATGTCGCTCCACACTGGACAGTGGCTATTGACCATTTCGATGAGTCGTATTATCTTTTACGTCCGTTTGTTTTTGGAAAGTTGTTTCAGCGCTTTACACTTCCGAAAGCTATTGTTGACAACAGATCCGTAATGCTGGAATCCTTAAAATCTGTCCTCGGGGAAAGATGTGTTGTTTCATTGCCACGCAAAATCACTGTATGTTAGTTCCGAGTTTTCATTTTCTGTGAGTCATAACAAATATACAAAATTTACCGGGGTTTGGTGGTACTTCTAATATATATATATAATATATCTAACGGGTCTTTCGATGTATATATACTTCTAAACTCCATGTTGTGCGTGTACACAGTTATAGGGAGCAGGGTGCTAACGGTACAGGTGAGCAAAACTGTTTTTATAAAAACCAGAAACCGGTTTCTAGAAATACCGAAAACCAGATCCGGTGAAAAACCGGATCTGTTTTGGAGAACCGATTTCGGTTTTCCTAAACCCGAAAACCTAAAAACCGGTTTTTGTGCTCGCCACTAGCAACAGTCACGTGTTAACCCTGATCGGATGAATTCGATTGAATTCGTATGATTCTACTGTCCTTGACTTCTCAGGAAATATCAAGGACGAAAAGTGTCAGACCGAGATCTTGAAGAGAGGAGAGGTACTCGTTTGGAGAGAGTAGCTATGCCAGTCTTTCGATGGGAGAGGGAAGCTTTCATTGGAGATGAGGTATATGGGGAGAGAGAGGGAGACAAGAGTGTAAAGAAAAACTCTTCTTCGCAGTGGAATGTTTCGACGTACACAGTTCACACATTTGAACACCCATAACTGTGTAAGATTAGAGATACTGTCAATCACTAGTTCACCCATTAATCACATGTCAAATACATGTTAATTGTATATGTAATTAATTTGTTAACTGGGAGCCGCGGTTGCTCAATAGTAAAATGTTCACCTCTAGTGCATGGGGTTCCTGGTTCGACCCCAGCTGTTCTGTACTTTTCGTCTTGTCTTAAAGTCAGGAATCACCTTCCAAACGTTGTCGGTGTTGTTTTGAAACACCCTGTATATGGTATCCTTATTTTCTTCTTCTGCGCAACGATATGAATAGTTCCAAACTGTCACATAGTTTCGTGTTTGCAGAGAAGCATTTTTTTTTTCTAATTTTAGGTATAACCACAGAGAAAAAAAAATAGATGACGCAGTATACGAAATAGAAAATAGTGTTTAAAACTTAAAATACATTGTCTACTACGATTAAGCATTTACGTATTATGTTTTTCTTTCGACATTAGTCACTTAGCACATCTATCTACGTGAAATAAAAAAAAATCTTTTTCTTTAAACTGTGAAAAGCGTATATCAAAAGTTTCATTTCAAAATGTGTTGGAAGAAATTTCTCGTAATTCTGAATTGTCTCAATATAGCAAATGAGTCGCTCAAGACTTTATTAATTTTTAAAGTGAACTTGAGGTTTCCACTTCACTGCTAAGAGTACCAATATCGTAATTAGGTAGATATTATTATTTATATAGTTTGTTTGAAGTTTAATTTTCTGAGCACCCATGGTATATGAAAAGTGAACTCAGATGGAATAAAGAGACGTGTTATCCGAACTACTACAGAAGCTCCCACCGGGTGTTAAGCCAGATCTCTCGCTGTGAAAGCATGTACGCTAGTGTGACGCCCAAGAAAAGGGGACCACGGAAGATCTGCTAATATTCTACTTGCCGAGCCCGCGGGCCGTACTCGGGTCTACGAAGCATATATCACTTCCGGCTCGGGCGGTAAATTATTAAATATACAACCATATTTCTCGGGTCTTTTCGGGCCTAACTTTGTAAATATATTGTTCAATAATGTTTATTGGACTGTTGTTAATGGAGAACTTTCAAAGCAAAACTGCAAAATTAAACCTCTAATTGCTGTAAGTAAAATATACAATTTTGTGTTAAATATTAAATTTCTGTAATCGGGCTTACTTCGGGCTCATTTGATTATCACACGAGCTCGGGCCTAAAGGCTAAAACATATTTCGAATCGGGCCGGGCTCTGGCTAAATATTCTGGCCCGTGCAGACCTGTAATTCTTACTTGGTGTGGAAAACAATATGTTATTCAATTGGAATGTAAATAATAATAATAATAATAATCCTGTTTCCTCCCACTTCATTCCACTATTTCATTCATTTCTCATCATCACCATCTCCTTTAGTCAAGCCGGCATAAGCATAGGATGTAAGAGTTGAAGATTTCATTTTCTTCCTGTACAACTTTGAAAATGGCATACTTTGTCAAGATTGACAATTATATTTTCAAAAGGAAATCAGTAGTTATAGGCTCGATGTATAGGAAAAGCAATCCACTCTGCAATGCATCATATGAATATGGGTTGGCCTCGTTTCCTGTACTACAATAAGTTACTTCAAATACTAGACTAAATATATACTAACATGTAGCTGTAGTTGTTCGGTCAGGAGAAACATAACCAGAGTAGCTTGATTATATAGTATACAACAGGGGTTTTCAAACTTTTTGCAGTTGAAGCTCCCCTCAACCACCAAAATCGGAACGCGCCTCCCCTGTCAAAAATGAAATGTGTCAACAATATAAATACATGTGTCCCTAAAAGAAAGATTATCACTATGATGAACTGTTTCATTTATTAATCACTAATGAAAATTTCTCATTAACACAAGTGATTTACATTGTACACACTAACTACTCCTTTTAATGTTATTAGCCGGTGTGGTAAGTGTTAAAATTGAAAACTACGTGCAGAGAGGGAATTTAAATAATAAAAACCGACACATTTACATGTGGAGCAAAGTCAATAAGAAATAAGACTATTCGTGAATGGCGGTAGTACTTAAGAAAAGATTAAAACTCAAGAATCGTCCCAAAAATAATAACAAAATTAAGAGAAAGAAAAATTCAGCTAACATGGAGTCGCGCGAAATTCCAAAGACATTTAAGAAGACATATTATTCTACAGAGATAAAGTAGACGATCGTTAGTGGGCAACTAACAAGCATTTTATACGCTTAAGCAAAAGATGAAAGGGTCATCCCTGATCGCATGTGGAACAAAGGTGATACAAAGGCTTAGTACGATATGTATTACTAAAGGAGAAGGTTGCAGATTTAAGTATGGTGTTGCATTATACGTAAATAGGTTCCATTGTAGGATCTTTATTTGAAGGTACTCGCGCCTTCCCTGACAACTTTCGGCGCCTTCTGAGGGTGGCGCGCCGCACAGTTTGAAAACCCCCGGTATACAATATGTAACTCTTGTATACAGTTCGTTAAAATATTCACTTTGTGCGAAACAAACGTAATTCCTTGATAAAATTATAGTCGCAATGGTTTAGTCAATGAAGACGCCTCTATCAACAGACAAACCGGTTTCGATCTTTTTGTACCGATTTTACCCTCGTTCAGATGTGACTCTGGGTTTCCCCCAACCTATGTCAAGTGCAGTGGCGTGGGCATAGTGATGGGCAGTGGTAATATTCCCGGTGGGTAGGAAAATAAGAAATGGGAATATTCCCGGGTTTTTTCCCTGGCATATAAATTTCCGGGAAGGAATTTATTTCCATTTCTTTACTTTATCTTCCAAAATATAAGAACCATATGACTAATCACTTTATTTTTATTTATTATGATTTATTTCTAGGTTTTAAATTATTTGGAGGTTAACAAAATTAAAATTCGTTGACTGTACTTTATATAACTAATAATATGACTTTTTAAGTTACATTTCAATTTGCACTAAAAAGTAGCAAACAACTAATTTACAAATGATGAAAAGGGACCAGTTTGTAAAGTAATGTAGAATTTCTGTAGAAATAGAGGTGAAGTAGCATCAATATATCCCGAACCACCGTTAATAATAGGCGTCGGTCTGTCTCCTCTCTCTGACTCGAATTTCTGAAGAGGTACTCAGACTTCTCTTATATGTGAATTAACGCATGACATTTCGAGAAATAGGTAGGAAGAAGGGTTGTAAGATCGTGTGGCAATGTTACATGCAAAATTATGAAGATAAGTCAGTATCTTGCAAATATTGTGAACATAAAAATGTATGCGCAAATGTTGATAAAATGGTGAGACATGTGTCTTCTGGTAGTTACCCAAACTAATTTGTTTATATCATTTAAAAATTTAATATGTTTATAATACCAGTAGTAGAATCAAGTTTAGAAAATCCAGTTACGTATCAATTTAAACTGTTTAGCGGTGTAAAAGTATGTGCAGTTACTATACCATTTTTCCCACATATTTACTTGCATAGAACATATTGTGAGTAAATATACATTTATGCGTACTTTCTAAATAAAATATTAATAAAATAACATAATATCGTTCAGAATATGCATTTTAAAGAATCTTCTGGAGACAACAGTAATAAATACACTGTGATAAAGAAACAAATTTAACTTTGAAATCATAATATAGTAATAGAATGCACTTTTTTGTGATTGCAAATAAATTCCCGGAATATTCCCATTTTTGAAAATATTCCCAGGGAATATGCCCGGGGATTTACCCATCACTACGTGGGTAGAACATAAACTTCAGGGGAGAGGGGACAGATTACCTGAAGAACTATGGTATATGGAATATTCCCAGGAATGCGGGGACTCCGGGTGTCTTCTCTCGGAAAATTAAAAGAAAATAGAATTCGTACATTGCATTTTTGACTTAAAAAGCAAACTTCAAAATTTTTGTGTTTAGTTTTTACCTTTGATAGTCTAGTTTTTGCGAAGAAGGGGATATGGTACTAAAAAATCACACACTTTACAGTTTGTTCGTTTAATGATACAGTAAAATTCAACCTTGTTTAACAATTTTAGTTTAACTGAAATGTTACCATGTGTATGTTAGAAACAATATTTAAAAATGAATGTGAAGTTAATACTCATAAACAATAAAGTTTTGAAAACAAATTTTAGGCCAACAAGCCGACAGCTAATGTAAATGAGGCTCAACAGTGACTTCTTTTACAGTGCCTTGTCGGCCTTTAGAGTGACTGCTTTCCATACTTCTACAACAACAAACCTCCGGGTAATTAGAACTGATGTCAACCGCCAACATTATAGCCAAAATACAGTTAGATTATCTATCCTATTGTGGCATTTGAATCTTTCTCTTTACAGTTCATGGTTTTACTGCCAGAGGACATGCAACTCTTTACATATTTTGTATAAAGTTGCCCCTGAAGTGCAAAGTAACCCCATCTTACGGTAGTGCATGTTAAATGCTTGTAGGCACTAGGCACTCGTACGTTTTTGACGATGACAAATCAAAACAATTTCTAATTGGAAACATACTATAGGTATAAACAAACTCTTTACAACATTAATGTCATATCTTATTACATTTCTGTGATACTTCCATGTTATACTATAACAAAGGAAGGATTGTATTAGGGTTAAAATACAATAATGTAAATCCAGGCAGGCCAGATTTGTGTGAAGACCTGCCATTTCGTATTGACGTCTGTGTGTTTGTATGTATGTACGTACGAATAGATGATATTTCGTCAACGATAAATTACGTAAAAGATTACATATACACACACGGGGCTCTGCACAATTTTCTATTTGGTTCATTATTCGTGAAGTGCCTGACACTTAACAAGCAATATCTTGTAAACGGTACAAGCTACGGTAAAACTCACTACATCAATTAATTTCCGAGAAAATTGTAAATGAATTTGATGTATCACTTGCACCTATTCCCATTTGAAAAACCAAAAGTTTAAAAGTTGAAGTCTGGCGGATCTAAGATGTCAGCCGTGGTGGGTAACGTGTGTCAGACAAGCATCACTTGATCCAATTTGTTTTGCATATCCCCAAATTTATGTCCAATGATATCTAAAGAAATTAAAAGCAATTTTGTGTCCGAGCGTTATAGTAGTGTATAATTGAATTCCGGATATATATATGAAGGCCCATAAATCTGCAAATTACCAGTATAGGCCGCTAAAGTTAGTACAATACACATTGAGCCGCGAAGAATTGCATTCGAATCAATTTTACACGAATCCCGAGGGGACACTTCGCGAATGTAGTACCTTGTTAGGCTAGCGTGTATTTCGATAACAAAGGTTATGTCACTGTTGTAGAAACGGAACTGGTGTCATAACCCGGAGACCCCTGTAATTCACAGGTTATTTTCTCATTTGAACTTTTAGATAAGTTCATTTGCAGTAATGCATTGTATTAACATTACAGCGCAAATCCAGGTTCGTTATTCCGGGCTGTCTGCCCTAAATCATAATTATACAATACACTAAATACGAGAATAGGAACACAATCTAGGGAAACTGAATCTTAATTATCCTTGTCCGCGCTGAAATAAGTTACCATCACTTTGTGAATTTTATGTGCATACAAGTGACATCTGTGTACTTAGAGCAGGATCTCTTGCTTGGATTTTTTAAGTGAAAGAGTGTATTGATTGAACTCCGGGAGATGTATTACAGTTATTATCTAGTCACTTGGTGAGAGGCATCATAGCGTCGCTAGGAATTCAGCTCTGATGAATTATTATTATTATTATTATTATTATTATTATTATTATTATTATTATTATTATTATTATTATTTTGTCTTTTTGAGAGTAATTAATTTTCCCGGCTGCAATGAAATTGCACACACTTTTCCGGTTTTATCAGTTCTTTCTGGTAAGCCATTAACAAGCTGTCATTACGTACAGGATTACGCACAGAAAACTTAAGCAATGTTGTCAGACGGAAACTATTTTTTCTTCTGTTATGTAAATCAGTAAGAAAAGAGCAGGGGAATACCCGAACCAAGGGCCGAATAAAATTACTAGGACTGAGCTAATTTAGAAAATAGAGGAATTAACACATAAGGATAGAGAAGCTATATACTGTATTCGAAAAAAAAAAATTCACACCAGTTCGTCCGAGAAATATTAGAGGCTGTTCAGTAAATGATTGAAAGAGAAGTTGAGTTCAGTTATGATGAAGAAAAAATTATATTTATAAATGAAGAAACTAAGGTTGTCGTTCTAATTGTGCGAGTAACATTAGGTACGAACAATGATAGCATTTACTGTACATAGTCATAGTGTATGCAATAAAACTATGTATTAAATGTCTGTACAAAATTTCAAGCATCTATCTTGAATAGTAGAAGTGGGAAAAATATAAATAATCCCCACAATGCCCCAGATTACCGTAAGAGACCCTGATCTCAGGTAGAAAATTTCCTGAGACATCCCTATTTATCCTAGCATCATAGTTCGTCCATTTTCTTCAGAATAGAATTGCCTTTCAAACGGTACCATTCACATGTCTCCATCATGAATCTTAGGTGGGAAAATCGCGAAAAAAGGGATTTTTTGGTAAAAAAAATCCTCTTTTTTTTACCTTTTTGCCCCTCTGGATCCTCCTTGTGATAACGCAGAGATCTGAGAAAAAATTGATAAATACTACTCTGTGGACTGAATGGTTGTGCAAAATTTCAATCTTCTAGGTGCAAAAGTAAGCCCGCCAAAAAATAATGAAAATAGGCCTAACAAAAACTGTTTTTTAAAAGTTACGACGTTATCACCTCCTATGTCTCGACGCAGGAAGGCGCGAAAACCATACGTAACGTGTTCTACAATGCCTCTAGACTTGGAAAAAAAAGTAAAAAGCTTTATTGGTTCTTTTTTTAATCGAATAATGAAGACGCTACTTTAGTACCTCGTAGAAATAGGTGCTAGAACTCCAAAGGGTTAAAGGTAATACATGTTCAGGATATGAGACAAGAAAATTTTAACATTGGGATTGTAAATTTGGAGGTATCACGACTTCTTGTATCTACTTATCAAATTATATTTAGTTAATCCTCAATATAATATGAATTTTGTTTCTAATTTCTGTTTCTATCCTAGTCAGAAGGAAAACCATGTTTGAGCACAGATTTTGAATCTACCATTGTGGCAACGTTGGGCAAAAATCTATATTCAGAAAGGCCAACAGAGATTTGTGTGCAATTCGGGATCTACAGTGTGCGCAATCCAGTTGCTCCCAATTTCCCCTATTCAAATTATGAGAGTAGTAAATCCACTTCCCAGATCAGCTTGATTGATTCTATAGAGAAAATATTGAGGAAGCCCTACGAAGTACACACAAATTTACCTCTTGTGTTCTTACTCTTATATTCACTGTTAGAGGTGGAAATTAATATTTCTTTGTATTATATGTGCATAAAGAAAGTTAATGGGCCTACTTCTTGCTACTGATTGATGCACTTATAACAAAACTCTCTTGATGTCACTGGGAAGTATCTGGGCCTTTTTACTCCTACTTTAATGAAGTACTGGGTACTCCTTTCATATATTTCATTCGTTCAGTAAGTTGCTATTAAATCGTCACAATAGTTTTAAATCGGAAAATTGTCTGCATGATAGCGACATCTGTTAGTATGAGACGTAAACTATAGCGCCGGTAGCGATATCTGTGAGCCTGGCACACCAACCCTTGTCGTTTGTACGGCGACTAGCCAGTTCATATATCCCAATTCGAAATTCAGATATCTTAATTTCAAAGAAGTTTCGCTTTTTGAATATATGGAAAGTGAAAAGGGTATACTGCAAATAACGTCTAGTCTTGCCAACAAGAGGAGAAATTTCTCGAGTGTCGTGGGCAGCATAGTTCTCCTAGGTCTTATATCTCAAACATTGTTTTAGTGATGCATGATTCACGTGGCCTTACGAACAAAATGAAGAGCGTTTGTCAATGTTTAAAGATAAGCAAGCCATTACACAATATACTTCAATAATAGTTTAAATGTTATATCACACTTTTCTTGGATCTCTCGTAGGATTCTGATTAATTTGTAGGTGAAATTAAGAAATTTAGAAATCGAGAAGAGAAATGTTTTGAGACGAGACGAGAAAAGCTTCCGAGAATGAAGACGAGACTTGAAAGAGTTCTTTCAGAGCCGTGACAGTACGATAATTCGACAAAGAATGAGACAAGGGGTATGTGATTAAAGTGTAAACGGCTGAAGAATTGGTGTCGGAAGCGAACAAGAACAAAATTCATAAACCAAGACTATAAAATTTATTTAATTTTATTTGTTCATGCTTCAAGTTACATTGACATAACTAAGTTCTATAAAACAGTTTTTTTTGTATTGAAATTGTGGACCTCGGTGGCTTAGTGGTAGAGCGTTCACGTCTGGTTCGATCCCAGCTCGCGCCAAGTGAGCTTTGTGATGGACAAACACCGTGTGCCTGGGTTTTCTCGGGGTTCTTCCGTTTCCTCCCACTTTCTTCATTCCATCATTTCATTCATTTCTCACCACCACTGTTTCCTTTAGCCTAGCCGGCATAAATGTGGGACGTAAAACTTACATTTCATTTCATTTATTATTGAGATTATAGTTTGAAGTGCTGCTGTTCCTGAAGAACTAAAAATAAGTGTTCCGTTTTTGGCATCAACTCTTCAATTACTTTCTTGAATTAAAAGGAGGTGGGTAACAATCGGTCACTTTTTCGTCCATGATACTCATAAAAAGTAAAATTGTTTATAAAAGCCAGTATACCGTATGAACTTCAAGCAATAAACGTTACACCTCTGTAAAATACATATGAAAAATATAGCAAGTCACATAGGAACTCTGCAAACAAAGTATGGTTGTTTATATTTTGCAACTTTAGACGTTTTCTCCAACTTTCAACAATAACTTTGGTACGAGGCGCTTCATGAACCACACTACACGACTGCTTCTTGAAAAAGTTATTAGGCCTTATACTGAGTCGTTTTCATTTATGATTAGCGTCATACTAAAGAGTTCTACTCACATATATTTCCTGCAGTAGTGAGGTCTTTAGTATGATGCTAAGCATACGTCAAAACGACTCTGCATAAGGCGGATTAACTCTAGTCTTCACGATAACGAGAAGTATGATTCGTATAGCGCCTCATACTAAAAGTGTTGCTTCAAGTTAGGGAAAACGTCTAAAGTGGCAGATTATCAACAACCATGCTTTGTTTACGGGGTTCTTTATGTAACTTGCTTCAATATGTTTTATATGCATATTACATAGATAAAACGTTTATGCTTAAACTTCAAATTCATACAATATACTTTCATGAATATGGCTTTTATGAATACTCTTAATTTTTATACCAATCAGACAGAAAAAAAGCGATCTTTACCGACTTTCTTTATTCTCAAATTCAGAATATGTTACTCTCCAAAATAAACGCTTCCTACTATTATTCTTGTAAGACTTTATTTTAGAATTGGTTCAACAAAGGGAGAGGAGTCTACAGGAGACACAGACTTAGGCATGAATATATTAAATATTTTTTTAAAGCAACACTTACGGCATTGGAAGCTGAGCTCGTTATACGACACGAATGGATACGACAATAATTTTAGCCTTGAAAGTGTTAGGTTTTGTTAGACTTAAAGTAATTGTAGTTTGATTTCATTAACTACTTCGTGGTGATTTTAATGTTCTTTGTTTAGTAAAAATAAGTTTATTTAATACGAGGGTCATTCACATGAAAGCAAGCCAAGCGTTTTCATATGCAGCGGACGTATAATATACACTCTTTAAATGTCCCATTATTGTAAGAAGATGTACTGTAGTAGTCTTTAAGCAGTCATGTGAACAATTCCTCGTTTCAGTGGATGTTTCGATCGAACAAGTTGGTGTCATATTATTTGCATTATTACAGTCGAATTCGTCTGGATAAACTCTAGATAATCAAAATTTTTAAAAAGCCGGGCTTTTTGCATGGAGTTTCTTTTTCATAAAAGAGCAGTTTTTCTTTTTAAAAACTGATTTTTATTTTTGGGGGGCGGGACATAATTTATTTACTGAAGTACTGCTTTTGTTCTCCTGTAGTGGCTGGATTCTATAATTAAAACAATGGTTTTACAACGTTTGCTACTTCTGAGTCATGTGTTCGGTCCGAAGCTGGCTGTCTTGATTTTTTAACTGACATTTCATTGGTAACCACAATTGCAAGTTATGCAACCCAACATATCACAGCAGTCGTGTTAGTTGCCGAACCATCTTATCAAGTTCCGTATTTGTATGTATTGAGCAGGTTGCCTAAATTCATACCGGCAGATAAGAAAAAAGTATCGTAAACTAACAAACCCATATTTGTTTTAATATATAATTTAACTTTCATCTCGTTCTCCGTTCGGGAAACACTTTATTCAGATATTCTATTAAAATTTAACAAGAGTTCAGTTTAAAAATTAAAGCCACAGATGGCCATTTTGGGTATGATGTTAGTTTAACGGTAGAAAAATTTCATTCTTTACAGAATTTATTATATCTTTCGTTATATTGTGTCAATATATTTGAAATAGGAAACTTGGGTATAGCCTTTTTAACCTTCTCGTGGTCGAATTTTAACAGTCTCAACAAATGCTATGTGTACATAGATATATGTACTTGTCCCGCGTAACCTAACTCCAAACAAACTGAAGTTTTAACTGAAATGTATGACTGGTGTGACTAAGTTTTAACTGAACATTGGTATGCATAAACTCTTAAGTAATTATTTTGTTACACTAAGTCTAATTACTACATTTTCAAAACAGTTATTGCTAGCACTAATACATTTTCACTAAATCATTTTTGTTGTAGAAGATTACTCTTAATACAAGGCGCATCCACAAAGTAACTTTCCCACGCATTCCATAGCTAGGAAACCGTATGTTGCACGGAACGACTGTATGGACGTGAGAGAGTAAGGTCCTAGCTTGACACATGCTCCAGCGGAACTTCCCTACAAATAATGTTGTCAGTAGCGTCGTGGTAGTAGTTTTAGATGGACCACTGTATATATAAACAATCTAGTGCGATCATATTGTTTTTATAGAATATCGGTGGCAGTACCGAACAATTGCTTATCGTCTTTTCGGGTGCAGTCTAATATTCGTTCAAGACTACGTATGTGTAGTGTCTTGTAGTTGGACCCCTCCCAAGAAAAAATCCTGATGCCCACCTGGACTGTAGTTACACGTATTTCGAAGGGGAAGCTATCATATAGTCTCCTGCGAGCGATGAATCTTGATAGACTTGTGACACAGTATGACAAAATACAGTCGCGCTCACAGGGAACTGTGGTTCTTTTCAGATTTCAAGTTCTCATATACGAGTATAATCGAATTTAAGTTGGCCACAGTTGCTTTTAAAAGAATTTTCTCATTTGGGATAGATGGCAATTTGTGAGTAGTACTAATACGTAACTGTGTTATTCACATGATTCTACGAATATGAAGAATCAAACAAATTCTGAATCTGTAGATGTGAATAACTCAGCAAATTTACTTATTTATTGTAATTATTAATAACATATTCATGTATATGTGCTGGGTCGACATGTCGACAGAGAAACAAGCTTTTGTTTTTCTTCCAGGAAATTAACATCGGTTTGTGTTAAACCTATTTTTAAAAAAAGAAAGTCCCAATATAAATCAGTGAATGACATTTTAAACATATTATTTGCGGTTTTGTTCGTGTCGTCGAATTAAAAAACAGAATTACATAATTGACGTGCAACTGTCGCAGAATAACAAAGTTCTACATGTTTTTACTTGTTTATAGTTGATCTCATGTCAGTTACATATAAAAAAAGATATATATATATATATATATATTTGTAGCTTAACCTTTGTGTTTATGTTTCACTTAACTCTGAAAAACGTGTTCAATAGTTTTGGGTGTTGTTGGGAGTGTTCGTGATCGTGATGACTGATATATAATACTGAATGGTCCATTCGTTGGGAGAAAGGAAGAAAAAATACTAAAGAGCAAAGCATATGTTGTTACGTGTGATGTATTGCAGATGTTTCGTCAGATAATTCTCTCCTCTCTTCACATGCAGAGAGATTACACTGTTACGTAATGGAATACTTCTATTTTTTTCTTTTTTCATTTTTTAACAACGCATGGTTTAATTCGAGAAGCTCTGTTCTCAAATATATGGAATGGCACCGACTTATTTCAGGAATACTTACAATTTCGGTTTATCCCATATTGAATAATTTTGCTCTATTGCAGGATATTATTATGTTGTTAGTTATGGTCAGTGTTGGTTGTGTTTCTTGGGGAAGTTGTGGGCGGGAGACCTGGGGAGTTGATTGTAGAGTATCCATCTCTGATGCAGGAGACATGCTTCGATCCCATTGTCTCCATTCTATTGACTCTTCAGTTATTCATTTACTGTTCGTCTGCAAGACATCGTCGTACCCAGCCTTTTCTAAGCGGATCGTCGTTAATTAGTATCACTAGTTGTTGCGCCTGACTCTTCGACCTGCTGTTCACTAATCATGCTTAATTAAAACCTGTAAATGTTTACATTTAACTTTTTATTTATTAGTTTTCCCACCAACCATAATTCGGTTACACAAGTACGTATTAATTCTCAAATTTAAACATGGTTACGTGCCTTTTCCTAATAAAGAATAGCAAAAAAGGTCATGTTCAATATCACTATTCATTTTCAAATAATAAATTGGAGGGTACAGATTTTAAGTTGCAATTGAATCGTCACAATGGTTTTAAATTGGTAAATTACATTCACGCTAGAATCTCGTATTAGCACCAGGCAGGCAATGGTACCTCTTAGCGTGATTTTTACTATTAGCAATTAGCGTGACACACATAATGAAGGACTGAGAAGCCTCCGTTTTATAATTAGAATGTTATATGCTCTTCCTCTCATCCACAGAAAGAACTATGGACACTCATTCTTTCCAGTAGGGGGGCGTATTGTTTACGTCGGGATGCTTGTTTTTCATACCCAGGGTGCCTGAGTCCTTCGGAATCTAGAAAGAATAGATGAATAACACTGCATTAATCCTGAAGACCCTGGATAGGGACATACGCAGGATTTTTTTCGGGGGTTTGGGATCCAAAGTGATTCATACAGTCGACACATAAGCTTAGTGAACAAGCACTTTATTCTATATTATTATTATAATTATTATTATTATTATTATTATTATTATTATTATTATTATTATTATTATTATTATTATTATTACTATTATTATTACACCATTCTCAACACGTTTCTTTAAACATTCCGTTATGTTACTTCGAATTTGTCGGAACAAATAAGGATCCGCAAAAGTCATTCTGTAGTGATTAACCTCTCTCGTAGGTGATTCAAACAGAAGATATGCTCCACATCAAAATTACCCATATGGCAAACTACTAGGTTGAAGCCAAGTGGCTTTGCTCTGCATTTTGCAGAATCCTTTTTCTCAATTCCGCGTCTGGAAAGCATTTCATTCATTTAACCATCAGCACAACTTTAGGTGTCTTTAATGTTTTCAGTCGTGCATTAGATATGCAATACAACTTAATTAAAAGTTAGCTGCTGCTTAAGCAAGAGACCCTTCTTTGGTGTCTAAGGTCGATGTAAGCTCTTGTTGTATGGTACTAGTTATCTTAAGTAAAGCGGGATCAGCTACAGGATGTTACGAATGTAGTGGACACGTTTGTTTTGTTCCTAACTAAAATCTTACTTATATATTTTATAACAGATAGTTTTACAAATATAAAAAGGTTACAGATACGAATTATGTGTGAAAATTAATATTAAGCATATGGCTACCATTTGTCACAACAACACTAAGAAATACGACTTATGTTTGTGATATTGCCACTGTATTTGGGAATAGAGTATAGTCGTGATGTCGCGTTCAGCATTGTCTTATCGTAATTTAAATAGAATTCAAAAAAATGCATGGAAGACCCCCCTTAAAAAAAAAAAGCAAGCCAAGTCCGAAGTGTAAATAGGCTGATGAGCCAGATTAATGTTGTTTGGATAGGAAAACCTGAATCTGCTTCTGTATAAATTTCGCGATCATTTTTCGTATATGCAAATCCTCTTTTAAAATGAAATGTACTATGTAAGTGTTAACTTGGGCGACAAGTTCGACGGTGACGTTCCTCCTGTTATTTCGGATGTTGAGGGTCCTCGGAACAAGATTCACCCTCCATCCGACGTATGCCCATCTTCGAAATAATTGTATCATTCTTTGTGTTGTCTGTTACCTGTAACATCCGTTACTGAAAGCTTAACGTTCCGAATCTTGAGTATCACTAGTCTTGAACAAAGCAATATCGCTGTTCAAGTCGTTTCGTTCGTCATTTCACGGCAGCGTTATTTCGTTATTTTACTGCATTTTTTGGAAGAGCGTTATTTCACTCACTCATTGGCTGACTGCCGGCGGAAAAAATGGTGCATATGCATAGTGACCTACAAATACACCTTTAATGCTTTGTTTCCGAGAGAAGAAAATAAGATCAAGTAGTTTTCAAAAGACTGTTATTTTTAGTTGGCTTCATGCTTTCTCGGCGTAGGGCCTTTTAGCTTCAATCGAATTATGTGATTATTGAATTATAGGCATACTTTTGTACTCCTATTGCTCAGTCACTTATTAAACAGAGTAAGTGGATTGATCTCAGGCACCTGTGGTATTTAAAATTGTTTAGTTTGCGTCAAAACTAACCTAAATAAAATTTAGTTGTATCAGTTACGGGATCCGTATTATGCTGCTTTGCTTTGCTGGCACTCTCCTTGAATGCAGTCATACAAGTATTTATATTTTAATAATAATCTTTCAGTGAAATACTGACCGAAAACTGATATACTAATAGCTTTAGTAAAGGGAATGATCGTCTGGTTTAAGTAATAATGATATACATAAGGAAAAAGTTATATCGACGGTGTTAAGGTAAAAGGTCGTAACCCTCAAAAAATTGAAAATGTGGATTTTTATCTTATTCAGCTTACTATAGGTCAGGCCATAGTTAAAAAAAATATTGTAAGCTTGTGTGCATTATTAAGGCAAATAAACCACTTTTTATACTTGTGTCTTGCAAGGATGTAAATGTAAGTTAGAGATTTTTTTCTCCTGAAAAAAAAATTGGAAATAAGGCTTACTATGTTTTGCCTTAACACCGTCGATATGTTTGTCAAAATGTGAATTTTTCAGTAATCAAACAGATATGATTTATATTTTAATGTTAAAGCATAATTGTAATTAATACAGTAATAAAATAATAATATTTTGACTATAATACATGGAACTAATTAGTTTGACCTCGTAGCAATATTTACTACATGAAGGATTTCTCAGAATACATAGGTTGAGGGTATTTGATAAGCTCACATCTACTTTTTTAAAATAATGAATAAAAAAACATGAGCCAGATAGTATAAAAAATGTTGAAAGTGAGTTTGATAGTATCTGCAAGGTACTATGTTCCCTACAGTGCGACGCAAGTTATTTCCTATGAAATCCACAAGAAATAGTTTACTCTTGAGGATGTCATTTTTCGCAGTTTTCTTAAAATCTGTTCGCGATTTTGTAATATTTCATTAACAGCCCTACAATATGACAGTATAGCATTTCTCATGGAAATTTCACAAGTAGTAGTGAAACCCTTACACGATCTATGGTACGTTTTCGTACCAAGGGGCATTTCTCTCTTTAACAGCTTATTTAGGTCCTATAACAGGTATTTAAGCCGTTTTATTATTATTATTATTATTATTATTATTATTATTATTATTATTATTATTATTATTATTATTATTATTATTATTATTGGTCAAGTCAGCCATGGAGCAAAGAACATCCCAGATGGTGAACTTGGGGCCCCAAATGGAGGCCGTGGGGTGTGACATTTTTTTTAAGGCAATTTCCTAGGGCAAATAATAATGCCGCAGTGAATGTTTACATATTCGATTGATATTTTGTATGCGCAATGTATACGTCTCTCTGTTTTTTTTTTTTTTTAGATATATACATCGATCCAAGCTCTGACTCGGGGGACCGAAGGTTCCAAAAAGGGATTTTTTCGGAAAATTTCCCGGATTTTCTCTAATTTCCTGTTTTTGGTGTATGATACAGGCATGCGAGTAATAGCCTTTGAAAGGTTACTTTATTCTGAAGAGAATGAGGTATAAATCATGATCTAAAAAAATCCCGCCCAACGGCAAGTTTATCTTGTGCCACACACTGTACAGGCAACAGAATTACTGTATGAACAAGTTGATTACTGCACAATATCCATTGCTCCTTTCCGGAAGAGAAACTGGGATCCAAAGGTGACCGATGTGAAAGGATGGTCCTTTCCCCTCCAGTACTGCGAACAAATTTTGAACCTGTAATGGTGACTAGGAGAATGCTAATACCCAGTAGATTGTATACACAACACACATGTATGCTGCTAGTATTAACTTTATCTCCGTGGAAGTTTAATAAATCAACCGCAAAAATTTACAGTCGCGTTCGTTTTCCTACTTTTTCCATTCAATACAAAATCTCAAGACACTTTGTCTATGCACACTACAATCGGTCATTAATTAAAGTAAGTATCTGATAATATTGAGGGAAATAAAATGTTTTCATATCAGGGTTTTACAATCATTTGTCATAATATTTTGGGAATAGATTCCTCACATCAAAATAAGAAAATCGTATGGTCCTGTGGTCGGAAGTGCATAGTTTAGTAGTTATAGGGTTCGGAAAACATGAAGAAATGAACTTTAAAGGTCCATAGTTCCACTACTATAGGACTGATCGTAGTCGGGACAAGATATCAGTGAGGAACTAGTATATGAACTGTCCAAATATCCATCTTTCAGAACCTCTGGTACTTGCACAATCATTTTAGAGAGGCTGTTTGGGAGTACCTGATCACTCCCCACTTACCTATCTAAAATTTGGTGAGCAAGTACTGGAGTATTCTTAAACATGGATATTTGGATAGTTCACATACCAGTTCCACAGTGATGTCTTGACCCGACTACAGTAGGTCTCATAGTAGTGGAGGTATGAACTTTTCACGTTTTCGACACTCTATAACTCCGGAACTATCCACTATTGAGCACAGATCCATATGAACTTTTTTTTTGTTATTTTGATGTGAGAAATCCGTTCTCAAAATATTGTGACACATTTTTGTAACACCCTGTATATTTGCCTAACGTCAAAATTAATTTTCAGCATTAATAGTCTTTGCTAAGCTCAACTTAATAGTGTATAAATCTGGATGTCCAAGAAATATGGCGTCGTAAATTGTGCAACAAAATTTCCGGGCTAAAACAAAAGGTCTTGGAAAGTATTCTTAGTCAATTTAATAGCATTTTGTAGATATTACGTTGATCACGTTTAGAAAATTTGTGATATTTTTTAATTGTCTTTAAGTGATTAATTAAAATTTGGAAAGTAGCGGTTAGCTGAGTGAAGAGCCTGAACCTTTCCTTACGCGCTAACACAATCAGGCCAATTTGGATGGCAAATTGAAATAATTTTAAGGCAATTGAGTTGATTTGGTTGTGGCATTTTATTTATTTATTTATAGTTCAATTTCCCTCGATTATGATCCGAAGCTAAGGAAGACTATGATGATGATGAACAAAGTGATACAATTAAGAAAGTGGGAGGAAACAGGCAAATCCCAGAAAATCCACGCACAACGTGTTGTCAAACACGGAGCTGATTTGTGCGAGGTGGGATCGAGCCAGAGACCCTACGCACCAGAGGTGTGCATTCTATTACAACTGAGCCACAGGCATAGTTGTTACAAAGCAGGCGACATAGGGCTAACTGAAGTTGTTAAAAATGTACATAACATACGTTGTATTTATTAATAATAACAATTATTAGCAAATAAGATTAGGCCAACTCATTCATTTGTAAATATTGGAAAGTATAAAGTTCTAATTTTGCACATGGTTGCAGTATGAATTTAATTGGGCACTCAACCTGTGCGATTTTCTTTATTATCAAGTGGGAGTGTAGTAGGAAGGGGACTAGCACTGACACTCCTGTTTCAATCTTCCTTTAGCCATAAGTTTTAATTTCTATGAAAGTATGCAGATGCAGTGAGGATTATACACAAGTGCTTGAAGTGGAACTCAGGTTTAAAGAGTGCAACGAAAATCATGCGAAACTACATAGTGCTATATAGTAATTCACATTTTTCACAGGATAATATACTCAATAATATTAAAAATACTTTAATGATTCGGTCATGTAAGGAGTGAATGATTGTTAGTAGAACGTTTACGTATGGTGTGGAGGTTCAGTCAGTGTGTGGTGCACAACACCGTATTGACGAGATATCTAGTCGTAATATTGGCTCTTTGCTTCATCGCGCTTTCGTGACGAGGTGACACCAGATACACTAACTTTCCTTGCTATAATTTGACACTACGTTGATTGGTTCTCATGATTGTGGTCTCGTTTTGTTGGGCAGATATCAAGCTTTCAGATGATATGTTGCTTCAATAGATGGAGCTAGTGGTTATCTGTAAAGAAAAAAGTTCCATTACTTTTCCGACATACTGTGTATATTTTACTTAGTGACCGGATAGGTTGATTGATTTGTTGGTTTAGATTTTAGTGTCCGGTACTTGATATGAGACAGCTTAACGTCGGATCTGAACAACATGAGGTCCCATCGGGAATCGAACCCGGGTCTGGCCACGAACCGTACTTAAGAGTCCAGAGATGCAGCCTCACTGAAAGAGACATTGAAATATCTGTTTAAACAGTTTTCAGGGCTTGTGTATTTCATTGAAATTTTAAATGTTATTTGTTTTAACAGTTTTCTGGTCTTGTGACTTTCTGTTGTTATTGTTCCCTGCGACGTGTTTTATGCGTGCGTTTTATTACATCACTGAATTTTGTGTCTTTATGTATGATGTAATTAGTTTTGATACTGTTGTATATTCACACTTGAAATTTGTACGTTTTTTATATAAAAAAAACTTGCGCCTTTTTAACCAGAATTTTGCATCTAAAATTCCTGACTAGATATAAGCGTGTCCTTATGGTCCTTGGCAACTTTGCTTTTGCATTGTATTTATTAGTAGACCCTAACATTTTTTCTCTAGTTGTCCAATACTAAAATTTGATTTTAAAAAAATGTCATAATACAGAAATGTCACAGAACGTCAACAAACTTTTACAAGCTTATATTACATCAGTACTGAAGAAAAAGTTGAGCTATAATTAATCAATCAAATTAATCATGTTGATGCAGTTTGTTTATTTGTTGCATGGGTAATTAAATGCTGTTAAGAACATACATCGCATGCTTTCAACACGTGTTGTTATTACAGTGTTGCTTGTTGGTTTCAGCCTGTGGGTTGATAACATGTTGGAAGCATGTAATTTTCAAAGTGCTGAAAGGAACGTTAGTTTTCAGGAAAGATTATTATTATTATTTAGTATTCTGCCTTTCGCCAGGTCCTGGGACTAAGGAGTTTTTCTTCTTTTTTTCTCAATTTTAGATTTGGGTTTGGAAATGTTTCTTCCACGTTTCTCGATCTCCAGCTGCCTCTTTTAACTCCCAATATTTTCTTCTATTTTTCAAATAATCGATCAGCTGTGTTCTTCTTCTTCCTATTTGTTGCTTTCCTTCTATCTTTCCTTCTATGGTGGTATAAAGACAATTTCTTCCCAAGATGTGTCCAATCCGATTGGCCTTTCTACGGAGGATGGTGGCTAGAAGCGTCCTCTTCTCTCCTATCTGTTTGAAACATCTTCGTTTGTTACTCTTTCTGTCCATTCTATCTTCTCCATCTTCCTCCAATACCTCATTTTGAAGCTGTCTAAATATTTCTTTAACTTCCGAAATGTCCAAGTCTCTGAACCATAAATTCCAATACTCCATACTCTTGACCAACTTCTTCCCTAGTCCAATATTAGGGCTGCTGGTTAAGAGTGACCTTTTCTTGTTGAATGCTTCTTTGACTATGGCAGTTTTCGACCTGATCTCGACGCGTCTTTCGTCATTCGTCAAAATGCTTCTCAGATACTTGAAATGATCGATCTCTTCAAGTTTTCTTTGTTCTACCCTGACCCGTAAGGGTACGTTTTCACAGGATATTCTCATGACTTTCGACTTTTCGATGTTAATTTCCATTCCATATAGTTTCCCAGTGTCAACTATTTTGTTAATCATCTCCTGTAGTCCTCCTTCGGTTATAGTTTTAATAACCATATCATCTGAATACCTGATCTTGTTAACGATGTTCTCTCCAATCTTGAAGTCTCCAATTCCAATTAATACTTCCTTCATTAAACATTCACTGTAAATGTTGAATAATTGTGGCGACATACTACATCCTTGTTTGATTCCTCTTCCAATCTCCACACTATTGGTTTCTCCTTCATTCAAGCGCAACTTCACTCGTTGTTCTATGTACAGGTTTTGAATGAGTCGTCGGTCTCTCCAATTGACCCGGTCAAAAATTTCCTTTTTCAGTCGATGAAATACAAACACACCTCCTCCTTTACATTCGCACATGGTGTTACGTTTATAAAGGGCTGTGGTCGGCCAGACAGCTTTCAGTTGGATGATTAGCACGTTGGCTATAACTACCGTTATTTCGTTTTATTTTTTATCGGAGTTTGTTATCTCTTAATTGAAATAGTTTCCCAATTGTTTCATAGTGCTGGAGTAACACCAAATTCGTTTCAGCAGTAGAAATCGAACTGTGGACCCCAGGCACATGCACCGACCAGAATATCTGTAACACACGAAGCTAAATTTGATAGCATAGTGGTCTAGATACTCAAAGAAAGAAATAATATATGTGGTATATCCTGAGATTTGTATGTTTTGAAATTATTTTAGCTGAGAAAATAATTCATACACGTAATAGGACGTCATTAAGTAATTTCTTATTTCGCAGCTATGAACAATATGTTCAAAATTCATTTAACTTTATGTGATGCGTATTTTATTTAGTTTCTGAAAGTAAAATGATCAGGATGTCTACTGATATCGGAAATATTTGAATTATACTGGAAATTAATTTTGATACTGGAAATATACTGGAATTTTGATCCACATACTGGGAAAATCGTTAAACTGATAATTTGTCAAGAATACTTTTTTGTAATTGTTTTAATGGTCTTAGAAACAATTTTGTATCCATTGAGACCGTAAAATTTTCCAAAGCAATAGTTGTATACATTTTGTAATGACATTTAAAGCAATGGGTGGAGTGGAAGACTGCGAGGGTAGTTGGGATGCTCTTTAAAAAATGTTAAAAAAAAATCAAGGCTAACTAAATTTATTAAAATATTCTTTTGATGGTAAAACAATTACAAACCTGAAATCATCAAGAGTGTGATTATTCCTAAAGAACTTTAAAAATTCGTTGTATTAGGTCCTGGAATTTTGCTGATAGTTATACTGAATATACTGGAAATATACTGGAATTTTGAAAACGAAGCTCAGTAGACACCTGATTATGCAGTTTTTACTTGAACATATCCGTAAGAAGTGAAAGGGGGCTTCTTGTTAACCATATTCCATCTTTCACGAAGACTTAGGAAAGACAATGTAATCGAATATTAAATTTAAACTTTCAGATAAATTATGGCAATATCAGGCTTGATGTTTAATGCAATTCATGTGATTTCTGATCGGAGCCTTCAGACCAGTATCGTACACAGAATGTCATCAAGGGGGGATGATTCAAGCACCCAAGTGCATATTGCTTCAGGACATGTGTGATTTCTTTTTATATGTATTACGGTAAATTGTTAAATTTTCCATAATATCTTGCATAAAGAGTGGAGGGTTAAAACCCGGTAACTTTCCTTTGCGTACGCCACTGCTTCAGACTAGTGCTTAAAATTTAAAAAACGTTCAATGAAATATTTTTTTGACACTTGTAGGAAGTTACGTAACCAGCAATCAAGCAAAGTAACAGAAGTTTTGAAGAACAATTGTTCTTTGAGGTTAAGAATATTCACCTGTCTTCTTCCTTTTTGTACGTTCGTAGAAAACTTCAGGAATAATAATAGTCGAGACAAAGTTTGGTATAGTAGAGTTTTAAAAGTATTTCCACCGTAAGGTTTTTCAGATGTTCCTCATTGTTTGTGAAATAAGCTTCAGCAGGATTATGGGTTTAGGCGTTGGGTTAATTTGAGGCATGGCGAAGAAAATATTTTGAGAGCCATTTGAATTTATGAAAACGTGGGACCTTAAACTTAACCCTTTTAAGTTCTAGTACCTATTTATAGGCCCGAAAGTAGTGTCTTCACTATTCGATTTAAAAAGTACCAATAAAGCTTTTTACTTCGTTTTTTTTTTAAATTCAAGCATAGATGCATTGTAGAACACGTTACTTATGGTTTCATGCCTTTCTTCGTTGAGACATAGGGGTGGTGACGTCATAACTGCAAAATTTTTTAGTCCTTTTTTTGGAGGCCTTACTTTTGCACCTAGAAGATTGAAATTTTGCACAAACATTCAGTGCACTGGTTAGTATTATTCAGATCTCTGTGCCAACACAGGTGGGTCCAGACGATCAAAAATGTAAAGAAAAGGGATATTTTTAACAAAAGTCCCTTTTCTGTTATTTTCCCGCCTCAGGTACATGGCGGAGACATGTGAATGGTACCATTTGAAAGGATGTACCATTCTGAAGACAATGAAGTAGAAAACATGAACTTAGGATAAATAGGGATGTCTTGTGATTTTTTTTAAACCTGAGATCCGGGTCTTTTGTGGTAATCTGAGTCATGGTGGTGGTCATTTGTAAATATTTACCCCTTACTATTCAAGATAGAAGCTTGAAATTTCGTACACACATTTAGTATACCCATTACTATTTTTCAGTTGATTTTGAGATCTGTACATTAACATTGGGGATGAAGTGGGGATCAAAATTTTTTAAAAATCTGAAAAATTCCCGATTTCTCTCAAATTTTTCCGCCTCGGGTACATGATAGGGAAATGTGAATGATACCGTTTGAAAGGCTGTTTTATTCTTAGGAGAATGAGATGCAAACGATGACCCTACAATAAATAGGGTTGATGCTCTAGCTGCTGACTGAAAATCTATAATTTATCTTTAAAAAGCCAGAATTTAAAAGTGTTAAAGATTTAATTTGTGAATTGATGAACAATGCTCTATTCATGAGTTTTTTTAAGTCTGTCGTTCCACTAGTTTTTTCATTTTTGTCACTTGTCTTCTGTAACGTATAAATATAACTGTGGATTAAAGATTTAATTTAATTTACCATTTTATTAAATCGTAGTTTAAATATTCTTGCAAAATTCCGTTGCAAATTTTATAGTGCAGTGAGACTTGTCTGTAAATGAAGCTGCCATCAGCAGAATTCTGTGCTTCATAGAAAGATGTCCTCCCAATTTCGACGTATCACTTTGTACAAACTAAAATTGCAAAACGTGGAAACGGAGAATGCGAGTATGTCCGTAATGCAGCACGTTAGTTTATATTATTATTATTATTATTATTATTATTATTATTATTATTATTACTGAGTAATTGCAAATATTTCAAAATAGTAACTGACCTGTCATAAAGTATGTTCAGGTGTACAGAGAGTAGGGTGATTCTTTAATGTAACAGAATGAACCTTGTATTTCTGATCTCTTTAACCTATTTCTGGATCCCAGAAAATAGTTTCCAAGAAATCTCTCTTTTCTGTGTTTATTTCCCAAAACTTCTTGAATTTATTTTGGTCAATGATATTTTTTTGCGACTGAATGTCCAGACAATTTCTGCAGTTACTAGTGGTGTCCTCGATTGTGTACTTTATTAAAGCTATTCTTTAAATCTGTGTCCCGATGGAGCGTAGTCGGTAATTTCTCTTGCGTTTGATGCGAGCGGTCCCAGGTTCGATTCCCAATGGGAACATTCGGGAAATCTTTAATGTTATTAAAATGAATCTCACGCAGATTTAATTTTTGTTTTCAAAATAATCACAGACAGAAATAAAAAGACGTACTACAGCTTAAAGTACTAGGAAGTAGAGTGGAAAGTTAATTTTTCTAGTTTACAACTGAGGAAATGTGGTCATGACGTCATAATGTGATCACAACATAGTTCCCAGCTGTACTGATATAACTTGTTTTTACCACTGTATTGCGTAATATTTTATATGATTATAGAAAAGTATGTTTCTTAAATTTTAATGTTGTCTTTACTTGTATAGTTATTTTGAAAGGAGCAAAATGTTTTTCATTTTATCTTGGAATAATTCGAATGTTTAGGGATTGGCATGCTGCCTCTTCTTGTCATTCAGAGTGTGTTTACAGTTTGATCTGGAATATATCCAACACTACGCGCCGCCGTTACATTATTGTTTTATTTTTTAAGAAAACAAATAGTGCTATCCAAACAAATTCGACTTTTTTCACATTATTATAGTACATTTGTTGTACATACGTAGTTGTTCTAAGGGGACCCGGACAAATCCGCCAAATGACAAATCCGCCAATTACCAAATCTGCCAATTACCAAATGCGCCAAACGTGAAAATGACCAAATGCGCCAATTGTGAAAATGGACAAATCAGCCAATGGACAAATCCGCCAATTACCAAATCTGCCAATTACCAAATCTGCCAATTACCAAAACTGCCAATTACCAAATCTGCCAATACCAAATCTGCCAAACGCGAAAATGACTAAATGCGCCAATGACGAGAATGGACAAATCTGCCAATTGACAAATCCGCCAATTACCAAATCTGCCAATTACCAAATCTGCCAAACGCGAAAATGACCATATGCGCCAATCGTGAAAATGGACAAATCAGCCAATTGACAAATCTGCCAATTACCAAATCTGCCAATGACCAAATCTGCCAATTACCAAATCTGCCAATGACCAAATCTGCCAATTACCAAATCTGCCAATTGACAAATCTGCCAAACGGAAAACACCGAACTCTGTTTGTATTATCATCAAATAACTGGATAGTCTAGTAAAAAGCATACAGAAAGAAAGTATTTATGAATATCAAGCAACAAACTAAAAGTAATTAATAGAAAGTAATCAAATCATAGCCCAGATATTTGAGGATTTGAACAAGGTAACCATTTACAATAACATTAACGTTTACTCAGTATATGTTAAAAAAAAAGTTGGTTATTTTATGAAGACCGGAGAGACATGATGTAAAAGTTCAATAAATCGTACATGCTCTAACGCAATGAGATAATTTGTTTGTTTTTATATGTTAATTTTGATGAATTTATAACTGTTAAAAATGAATGTTCTTGTTATTTGCTGGAGTGATTGCCCCCTTTCTGCACTGAGGTTATATTTTTCGGGTGCCCGACCTCTTGGACATTACACTATACTTGTTACAGTTGGCAATACTTCTTAAAATGACGTAGTTGCGAGAAATTTTTAAAACGATCGTTGTTTGTTTTCGTACTTTTGACACTTGACCAACAGTTTTTGGGAGTCGTGATTACTACATATTCTCCTAATTTCACGACTTTTAGCAGTATTGCCAACATTAACATTCATTATCACATCTCCTAAACCATGTAAAATATCAAATTGCTATTACGTGTTATTTGCCATGACTCCATTCTGGCGTTGTTTGCCACGGTATTGTTCTCTCTAGCTTATCTTATACCACAATCGTGAAGACTTATACAAAATCGACTTACAAGCTAAGGGTTGCCAGATGAGCATATTATAATGATCAAATCTATTATATTATAAACAGAATGCATACAATTCGAAATGTCCCAAGCACGTTATTGGGTTACTACGCTATCAGCTGTTCACGCCACAGTTAAATTTATTCAAGGTGAGTTCAAGCACTCAATATAATAATTTCTTTGCTTAGAAACTCTCCAAATGCATTTTCAAAATTGATATTGCCTACAATTTGTTTGTGTTCGACTGTGTAGCCAACGTTAAATCTAGGCATATCATTAGGACTAACAATAAGGGGGTATAGGAATCCCGATAAATGGGGACCCAAACCTTCTAGAGGGAGCGCGATACGCGAGATATATATATGTATATATTTCATAACCTTTCTAGAGATCAAATTAAAATTAGATTTAAAAATCTGGATTTAGCGATCTTTTAAACACCTTTGGTGAAAGGAGAAAAATTTAGTCTATTGGTAAAAATTTAGTGACTTATGTATAGTTACTGGGGTATTTTCAAGTCCACACAAAGACCTCCCTAGTGGATGAGCGGTTAGCGTAGGGACCCAGGTTCGATTCTTGGCGGGAGCTTATTTGGTTCGGATTCCACGTTAAATTGTAGGTCCACGTCTCATATAGCCTCGATGATGAATGGGACGCTAAGACTGAAAATCAAATCTGTCCCACAGAGATTATTAAAATACAAGGGTCGGCAATCCCTCCATAGCATTTCTGAAACAAGATGGAATGTACACGAATTGGAGTGGATTTGAGTTAAGCATCCCATTCAGCAGAAGACTATGAGCCTTGGGCCTACAACTTAACATAGTTTCCGATACACATGAGTTTCCGCCGGTAATCGAACCCAGGTCTCCCATACCAAAGGCGCGTACGCTATCCACATAGCCACAAGGGAGCCATGTGTACGATTTAAGACTATAAAACCTATGGCAGAAGAAACGGGTAGGTTATATTTCTCTAAGTTACAACCATTAATTCTTCCGGACGTTTGAAGATAAAATCTAGATCATATCAATGTAAGAAATTGAATCCCGCATTTGATACTGAACCACTCCGAGAAGAAATCAGAGAAGAACAATTTAAAATATTGGCTTTTTGATGTAATCGTACACAAGATCGTATCTCAGGTGGATTCTCGGTGTACAGAAATGAGATATATTTACTTGACTTTTCAAGCAATTCTCAGAGTAAACACTTTGGATGACAGTGTCACAATTAAGAAATTAATTACAATCTACTCTGATGACTTCAGTTGTAATTTTGTCAAAGAGAAACAAGTATATAAGTCAGTCTCTATGCAGCTACTTTCTCGGATCTTCACAATAAAAATTATAAATTGATGTTATATTTGTGTTTCCTGAACTTCAGAATTTCCTCACGATAAGCGGATTCTGTGGTGGACAAACGCAGTGTGTCTGAGGTTTCTCGGGGTTCTTCTTCCTCCCATTTTCTTCATTACACTATTTTTCATTCATTCTTATCATTACCATATCCTTTAGCTTACACGGCATAAGGGTAGGACGCATCGGCGCAAATCTGTCTTCAACATTGGTTGGGACGAGTAAGACCGTTCTCATATATATATATATATATATATATATATATATATATATATATAAGCGATGTTCAAAATATTTATGAAGTTGAAAAACAATGCTGTGAAGAATCAGAGGAGCAGAATTGTCTTCAGTGGCGTATTTAGGAGGCTATCGGGCTCAAGTCCCCCCCGCCCCGAAATAAATTTGTTAGTTTTTCGCATTCCACGTACAACAATAATCCTTCTTACCACTTCTAAAAATGCAATTGACTTTCCATTTTCTTATGCTCTTTGTTCAGAAATAATACTGTATTTGTCAAATTTCATTCCATGTAAGAACTGCGTTCTTTTGTTCTTTCTTTCGTCCTTTCTACTTTTCTGTTTCTTTTTCTGGACGTTATTTTCTTTCATTTCGCCTATCATACTTTATCGACCGTTGTCAGTTGTGATTCAAGTCGGCCGTCATCAGTAACACCAAAACTAAGAGGAGTTTGTAAGCGAAACTGGTGTTCCACACCAACATGCGCGGATATCAACATGAAAGGACTTTAGTTATTATAATAAAGGAAAAAATATATCGTTTAGTTATTTTTAAAAGAAGGGAATATTTGAATTAAAGAAAATCAAACCGGGGGAATAATTAGTCAAGGAAGTTAGGAAGGCCAAGAGGATGCTTCCTTTTTCTTGTATGAATAGAATAAAGGGTTAGATTCACTCATAAGTTTTTGTATCATATCATATATAGGATTTATCGGTCTGCAATTCTTGCCACTATAACTTCAATTTATGCATAAATTAAAATATATTTAATTCTCAAACTCAGATGGGCAATTGCACTCCGACTTCCTTCCTTGTGTTGGGCATAGCCCCTCGAAACAAAATACTAAGTACGCCTTATTCTAGAGAAGGGAGATGAAACTCATATTACGGTAGATGAATCTGATCAACTGTTGTGGAGTATATTATATATTAGGCGATGTAGGTGAAGTAGTTGTACATATCAGTATTACAAATTACTGCCGTGAACACATTCTTAAATCTGAATACACGCATATTTATAATTGGTATATTTCTAATTAGGCATCCACAAAGATCAACGTTAAAATTGTTTTATAATAATATAATAATATAAATGACTTCCCCAAAACTATGAAGAAAGAATATCAATTATGTATGACACAACAATACTGTTTGAGCAAAATGATGATAATCTCAATAACACTACATGAATCGTTACAGAAATCTGACGCATGACATATACTCTTTAGTTAACAGATGTAACCTTAAGATTATGGAGAAAAATATTCCAGCAATTGAATTCTTTTCTTTGCTTACGAAGCATCCTCTCTCAAAAGTAAAATTGGTACACGGAAATACGTAGGAACAAACCATGGTTCGATCTAGCAGAGAAGAGAAAACAGGCAAAATTATGTTGGCTAAAAAATCCGAATGAAATAACTACACAAAATTTCGTCGATATCAGGCGAGAAACTTCCAAACAAAGAAACGCGATTTTTTTAAATTAAAATTTAAGAACTTGAAAATTATAGTAAAAATAAAAACGTTCGAGACATGTATAAAGAGATCAACGGATTTAAGGAAGGCTATCAACCTCGTGCTTATACATTAAAGAAAGCTGATGGAACAGTTTTCACTGATACAGATAGCATTTTAAATAGATGGAAAGATTTCTTTGACGATTTGCTTAACACCCAGTCAAAAACAAATGTGCGTGGAGAAAGGGAGATACTCACCGCAGAACCGTATATTCCAGAACCCAACCGAATAGAAGTAGAAATCGCTATAAAGAAATTAAAGAAACACAAATCTCCGGGTGTAAACGAAATTCCGGCTGAGTTAATTTTAGCTGGAGGCGAAAAATTGTGGAACAAGATACACAAACTCATTCTCCTTATCTACAACAAGGAAGAATTGCCACAAGAGTGGAAAGAATCAATCATTGTTTCAATCCACAAGAAAGGCGACAAAACTGACTGTAATAATTATCGAGGCATCTCTCTTCTGTCAACATCCTATAAAATCCTTTCGAACATTCTATTAGCAAGATTGACCCCATACGCAGATGAAATTATTGGAGATTATCAGTGTGGATTTAGAAGAAATCGATCAACTATCGACCAAATATTTACCATTCGCCAAATACTCGAAAAGAAGTGGAAATACAGTAGCCCGGTACATCACCTATTTATTGATTTTAGAAAGGCTTACGACTAGGTTAGGAGAGAAACATTGTACAACGTTCTTACAGAATTTGGAATGCCGGAAAAGCTAATTAGATCAATTAAAGCATGTTTAAATAAATCCCAAAATAAAGTCCGGATAGGAAAATTTTTGGCCACGAGCTTTCACGTCGAGAATGGCCTGAAACAAGGAGATGCGTTGTCGCCATTATTATTCAACTTTGTCCTGGAATACGCTACAAGGAAAATCAAAGATAGCAACCAGGGCCTAGAGCTGAACGGTGTTCACCAGGTTATGCATACGCTATTTTTTACTGTAAAACAATCAAAATTAAAATCTTCTTTATGTGGTCACATACAGAATAAATTTACAAAAGTTTACAATTATTACTGGAAATTGAAGCGGTTACCCATTTCGAACATTTCTTTTTAAACACATAGTTTCAAACATATTAAAATTTCATTTCTTCTAGATAGTATGAAACGTAAACATTGTAAATTTTCATAACTGTTCTCAAGGTGGATCTGTGTACAGCCAGAGGCAGTTTTGTAAGTTCAACAAAAAGTCCAAAATAAGCCTCTTGAAAACAGCTTTTATTTGTAAAAGAATAGAGAATGATCACTTTTGGCTGTTGCAATAATCTGTGCAACCAGACAACAGCTGTTTGTTTTATTTGTAAAAAAAAAGAAAAGAAAGAAAAAAAGAAAAGAAAAGAAAAGCTCGATAAGGTGAGTGTAGGGGCGCCGAAGTCTATAGCTACGGCTCTGTTTTTCATCCCCCTTCTAAACATTTGTCTAGTTTACTGACACTTATCGATTCGACTGTGATATTCCTCATTGTTGTAATATATATATATATATATATATATATATATATATATATATATATATATATAGAGAGAGAGAGAGAGAGAGAGAGAGAGAGAGAGAGAAAATTTTTCGAACATTTAACATTCCCCTTCACCGGACGCAAATTCTTATTAATTAATACACTGAGAAAAGTCGGTTATCCGGACAGCGATACATTGTACAAATATACGGAATCATTGTTTACGACAGGAATCTGCAAGGAGCACACGTTATCCATATGCTACAGACTTTCCTCACTTAGATGCTACATAATGCCGTTTTAGGATGTATGACATCTAACAGTCTTCCATGTATCACATACGTATACGTATGTTACATACGCCAGCTGTATGTTACATGAGTATTTCTGTATGTGACATTCTGATCACTTATATACAGTTCTTTCGTTCGTACAGAAAGTACGTTTATTCGAAATATTTATACGGAAAGTATGTCTTAGTTATACTTTTTTAGTTATACGTTTTTTTAGTTCTACCTTAAGTCCAAAAACTACAGGATTTACACATGTAACCTACGTTTTTACGTACGCCACATACATTTTTTCTGAGTGTATAACTTCACAATACGCCCTATGTCCGTCTCTCATGTTAGTGTATAAGATATAAGAAATTTACAGCATTCAATGTAAGGTCTACTGAAAACATTTTGACACAGTAAGCTGACACATTTGATCGATGTAAACCAACTTTTAAATTGAAAAATTATTGATTCAAATGACTGGACTAAACTACATGTTCAAATTAAATATAACAAATTTGGTGTTTTTTTTTAAATTATTTAGTTAACTGTAAACAAATTAATTTAAGTTGTTGCCCAATGCAATGATTGTTAGTGAATATTCTATGTTTGAACGCATCGTTGGATGACTAACAATTAATGAAACTATAATGAAACTAATTGTAGATCTGAAGTGAAGTGATTCAAATAAAAGCGTATAGATATAATTATATACTACTAAAATTATTCCTCAACAATGTCTTAAAATTCAGTTAAATTGGGAATAATATTAACAAGTTTGCTGTCCATCGGCGATTAGGTGCGTGGAGGTAATTGCTGCTCTAACTTTTTTAGCTTTACACTATAACCTAATTACATGGCCCCTTTATATTAGTAGTGTTTTTTCCCTCTTTTTAGTGTTCATACCCAATTGCCGTACTTTCTATTACAAGTGAATGGATCTGTTTTTGCGCAACTACAATCGATCACGGAAAGTAAGATAAATTTAACACTTTATTAAAATTGTTATAGTTAGTTAGTATACTATATATTGATTTTTTCTAAAAAGAGAGGTTTGCACGTGTATGTTATATGGGAACAACATATAATAAAATGTAGGGTTGTTACAAATCATTAGAGCTGTTTCATGTATTTGGCGTAGATATGATATTTGGCATATTATCACGAAGCTTTACCATAATATAGACCTTAATTTAGGGCCTATTTAATTTCGAATTTATAGTAGTCAAATTCCGTTCAAACATTAGCCATTCACAACTCTCTATCCTACAATTCAACTCAGATTAGGTTATTTTCAAACAAAGTTAAACTATTCTGAACTAGTAGTTTGTTTAAATTTTACTACATGTTGGTACAAACATCTAACTGCTTAATTAAATGAATTGAGAACTTCCCAATTTTGGTTCAGATTTTTTCTTTCAAATGTTTAAACTGTTAACTCATTAAAGACACTTTGAACAAATCCATTCGTTCATTTAAATTTATTTTTTTACTACATTTGTTTCACAACTTATGAACCAATCAGTTTGAAGGAATCTAAGTCGAAAGAGTTTCCATACTGGTTCAGAAAATAAACAGGTTTGTTTTATTTTAAATTTTCATTTCTCTCAGTGTAAAGATCCCGTCGAATTGTATGTTTTTAATACTCATAGTTCTTATATTCATTACATAAGGCATATTTCACTGTAAGAAATCGTGGTTATAAGGAATTAAGGAGAAAGTAAAAAGAATAATGTAAACAAACTTGTATGTTATACGAAACTGAAAACAATTAAATATCAATTAATTTCGAAGCTCTAGTAGTTAAAATACCACTAAAATAACACACTATTAAGTAGGAAGTTGCGTCAATTATTATATCAATTCTCCTGACAGTGATGGACATGCTACTTACAAACATAGTAAAACGATATAACTTGAGTTGATTTTGAGTTTAACGTCCCTTTCAACAGCGAGGCTATATGATATGAGACCTACTGATTAACGTGGAATCCGAACCACATGACTCCCACCAGGAAGCGAACCCGGGTCTTCCACGCCAAAGACACGTACACTAACCGTTTAGTGACATAGGAGCTCAGTAAAACGATTGAGTTGTTCAGGAAAGAAATTATTTAAGTGTCAGGTATTCATTGTTATTTAATATTTTGTGGTAATATACCTTAAGTTACGTTTGCCTGGGAAAGATTGATAGTAACCATACCACAAAGGTTGAGAAATGCTTTGATGGAATACTACAAATTAACATGAACTATTATGAGTGTATTCCTATTTCCTGCAAATGGGTGTCATTTAAATTTTGATGTTAGGTATGTTCTGTTTTGAACCTACATAAGTTTTCAAGTAAGTGGTGGTACAGTCCCCATGTTGAAAAATATTCAACATAGCTGGTATCCTGGATTGAACTAGAACTTTTATCACTGGAAAGCAAGCACACTAAAACAAGCGGTACAATGATTCTTCTATTTATACTTAGTATGTGAGCATTAATAGAGAAATAGGATTATTAGGTCTATTAAATTTAAATATGTATACATTCTGAGGTTTGAAATATGTCTAATACTCAAAGAAAGAAACATTAGGCTATGTATTGTGGTTTATCACATTTTCTTTTTCACGAGTAAAGTCACGTGGAAAAAACTAGTGACTTTTTGAACCCATTTTGCTACAAGTTCTTGTAAGATTGAGAAGGTACTTAAAATAACAAGCAGCAGGTGGTCGAAATAGCAAAAAACTTTTATCGAATTTTGATACTCAAACGCAAATTTTTGCTCAGTTTTATCAGGCAGATATCGAGATAGTATCTTGTTGAAGGTCAGGATTACTACTTTTTATCTTAAATATACCTAGTAGGTTCCTCTAGCCTCTATACTGGTGATGATTTCTTCCAAAAGTATTGTATGGGTAGCGTGGGACAAAACAAACTATCAGAAAGCTGCACTTGGACATTATTTGGTGAAGTGTTCTTTACAAGAGTGAAATGTAATTTATCTTTGCTACTGGGGACATTTTTATTCATATTCGACTGAGAGAACCAAGTGCCCGAAAGTATATCTGGAAGTAACATTGCTGTTGGTTGCCCTAACCTTCCTTCTACCCCTTCTCTTGCTTTCTCTCTCTTTTATAAATAGCGTGACATTTTCAGTTTGCCGAGAATTGGTCACACCCTATTAAAAGTCATGTTATACTTCTCTTTTTAATAGCAGAACATGAGCAATTCTAAAGGTGTGACTTCATCTTTATAACCATCTCGACCTCTGTGTCTGTATGTGTGGGGGGGACTAATATGCAAATACTAAATTTAATGTTAAATTCGTAGTCGAAAGACATCATGGTCGATTGGATTGGGTTTTAATTTAGCGACCTCTTAAACAGCGAGGCTATATGAGAAGTGGGATCCAAACTGCATGAGCTCCTGCCGAGAATCGAACAGGATGTCCCGCGCAAGAGAAGCGTACGCTGACCATATAGCCACGGAGGAGCTATCATCATTTGCGAATTCTGATTAGGAAGTATTGGATTTAAATAGCTTTTTCTCTATGTACTGAAAATTAATTATGAATTTTAATTAGGAAATAATATCTCGTTTTGTGCAATAGAAAATATTAATTTAGCCGAAATCATGTATTGTATAGAAAGACTGAAACTAGATTGGAATGATGATTTCTGGTGAGTCTGCCAGCAAACCTCAGCAACGATCCGTGAGGACAACACAAGAACAGGATTCTCTTCTGAAAACAATAAAACCAGAACGGGGAGAAGGCCTGGAAAGGGCAAGAGACCACCTGCTGCTTGAAAACTCTTTCATCTGAGCCGTTTTTACGCGCCGTATTTACGGTCGAAGTTAAAAGCAGACAGACTTTTCCAGCGTATAAAAATTCGTTACGTAAACTTACGCCAGGTCCCATACACTAACGTATTGACAGCTGCTAACAAGATTAGCGTATGAAATTTTATGGTTACGACCGAAAAATACATCAATGTATGGTCGACTTAAATGTGCAATTCGCATTTCCTGAGCAGCTGTCAGTCTCTTAACTCGCCCCAACTGAGACAATATTCTCTGTAATTATCTTTTAATTCTAATTGTACTGAATGAGACATGACAGAGACACGGACACAGAAAGATCGAGGGCAGTTAAAATCACAGAGAATCTCCACTGCGGATGAAACCTCGGACCCATACACCAAAAACCCACCCACCAGCCACTATACCAGCTTAATTTCCTTTAATTAGTTGCAACAGCGACACCCGACTGTGTAGTCATCTTTTTTGGTTGCAATTCAACTTAAGCATACACGTTAGTGACAAACAGAAATGAAATGGACAGTCCAAATCACAAAGTATCTCTTACCAGGAATCAAGGCCGGGACCCCTTATACAAAATGCTCACGTACTAGCGACTAGATTAACGCGAAAGCTCAAAGGGAGGGTTTATAGATATTGTAGATAAATGTGCAAAAAGGACTTTCAGAAGATTACAATATTAGTTTAGGACCATTTTAACTCTTATATACTCTGAGGATTACAATATTTGCTTTAGACCATTTTAACTCTTATATCCTTTGATGTCTGCCCCCATTCAAGATAAGTACATAGAATTCATTCATCTATACAAAAGCTTGCTCAAAAGAAGAAGGGAAACTTGGTGTTCATGACTGCATCACTTGCTCGCATCAGACATAGGTTATAAAGGCTGTAAAAAACGCATAGTACTCATGTTAATATCACCTTCCAGCACAAATACAAACTGATATTTGAGCAGGTATATAGTCTTAAAGTAGCTAGGTGGTGGTCGTAGGAAATGCTGTCATAATCATGTGTCTGTCAGAATCGCATGCTAGGGCTATGTTTGATGAACCAAGGGTAGGTTATCAAACGAGAGTAGAAGGTGTACAGTGACTAGAATACACCTGATTCATGTTATGAAAATGTGTTACCCTCTTCGAAGATGAAATCGCAAAAAGTTGTTCAAATATTTATAGAGATGACAATTGAGGATGAAAGCACCCATAGCGGAACAACAGATGTGTGAAATATGTAGCTTAATGCCCTATAGTAAAATTTTGGTATTCATCCTATATGCGAAATTCATACACACTCAATAGTCGTCATTGTGTTAAAGGGTAAAAGGCCAATATTATCGAAATATCAGCGTCCTCCATGTGCTAGTCAATGACGAAGATCCTGTAAGCGATGAACAGATGGAGAAAAATCGTAGGAAAAGAACATAAACGTGCGATCCAATAGTAGATTGGTTACTGTTCGTGCGTTCACATGGGCCCACACATGTTCCAATGAAGTTGGTAGTGATCGTCCTATCAATTATGGTTATCCGCACGTGTCTTTCTTACGACTTACAGCGAATAACTATATACATCATTACCCACGAGAATGGTCTATAAATAAATACGTAAAATAGTGGTAAAATTCAGAGCAATATTATAGTTTACCTTTAATAATTCAAGTAATAAATTACTTTCTGTATAAAGGAAATAAATATATCTAGAAAAATTATCTTTTTTTGCTTCAGAGATGAAAAGAGTTGAAAATTAAGTATATGTAAACAGTTACTGTAAGCAATAATGAAAGTGATGTTTAATTTTGTATAGGTGAAAATTCTTTGCATCTCCTTAACATGCACAACGATATGTTCAAAGAATATTTCTAACGTTAAATAAACCACCTGTAGACCTTGTAAACAAATTTTATATTTAACTCAATTGTCATGACAAGGTACAGCACTTTTTAGTAAAAACACTGTATAAAATGTAAAGTTTCAATACTATAATAGTATCTTCACCAGACTTAACACACTTATCTAGAATGTTGTTTCTACTCTTTCTACATCTCGTGGTGTAGCTCAAGGTTGTGGTTGCATTGAGATATCTAAAAGAACACCAAAAGCGATGCAACTAATGGGTCTAGGTCAAAACCCCCACAGCCAAAATCCCCACACTCAAGAAATGTCAAAACGCCCACACAAGCGGTCATAACCCCCACACAAATGGACAAATCTCCCAAATACACGAACGGTCATAACCCCCACAGCCAAAACCCCCACACTCAAGAAATGTCAAAACGCCCACAAAATCGGTCAAAACTCCCACACAAATGGACAAAACAGCCACACATAGCAACGGTCATAATCCCCACATAAACGGACAAAACCCCCACACAAATGATCAAAACTCCCACATGGAGAAATTGTCACAACTGCCACACAAATGGAAAAAAAAACACACAATCGGACAAATCCCCCACACTCTGAAATGATCGTGATTGAACGTCTTTGTTGCGGCTCTTTATGACGCCAACTTTAGTGTTTCTGTCATTAGAAAACAGTGCAAGAAGAATTGTTGCAACATCAGTTTAAGTGGAATAAAAAATGTTATTAAAAAGTACAAGGGCAAGACATACAACCAGGATCATTTCAGAGTGTGGGAGATTTGTCTGATTGTGTGGTGGTTTTGTCCATTTGTGTGGCAGTTGTGACAATTTCTGCATGTGGGAGTTTTGTCCATTTTTGTGGGGGTTTTGTCCATTTATGTGGGGATTGTGACCGTTGCTATGTGTGGCTGGTTTGTCCATTTGTGTGGGAGTTATGACCGTTGGAGGTTATGACCGATTACCAGTGTGGGGGTTTTGGCTGTGGGGGTTATGACCGTTCGTGTGTTTGGGAGATTTGTTTATTTGTGTGGGGGTTATGATCGATCGTGTGGGCGTTTTGACATTTCTTGAGTGTGGGGGTTTTGGCTGTGGGGGTTATTACCGTTCGTGTATTTGGGAGATTTGTCCATTTGTGTGGGAGTTATGACCGTTTGTGTGGGCGTTTTGACATTTCTTGAGTGTGGGTGTTTTGGCTGTGGGGGTTTTGACCGGTTCCCCAACTAATGTAATGTATAATGCATTGCCCTTCTTCCTAAGACGCCACTATTGATACATAATGGGTTGTAATAACTTTATCAAAAACGTGGTATGTATAAGCTTTAATGTATGACATTTTAACGAACATTTGTAAGACATTATAATATTTATATGCCATTAAATTGTATCATTGTGACTCTATATTACGTTTGCAATTGTAAAAAAGACACAGTACATTTTTTCTAAAAGAAAGTGACTGAATGAGAAATGGAAGAAGAAAACATGTTGATTTCGAAGTTATGACTACTTACTTTATAAATTTATAGTTTACAACTATTCTCAGGTTATCGAAATGAATAATGAAAAATATATAACTAGTTAGTAAATCAAAGAAATATGAGTCGAAATGTTAAGTTTTGTATGAATAAATTTATAAGTACAGAAAAGGGAACATGTCATACACATCGTTATTTTAGAGAACCTAACCTATTTATTGAAAACCATAAAGTAAAAATTGTATTTAAGAGAATAACACTTACACAAACAATAAGAGAATATATATACTTTATATATGCTGTATTATAAGTAGGCAATTTGTGATACTTTTATTGAAGTTATAGCATTTGTTCCAAATGATCAATCTATATATGCCCATGAATATATTATAATGAAAGAAATACAAGAGAATACGAAGATAAATATGTGAGTAATGTGTTGGCTTATCGTATATTATTTATTCTTAAAAAAAATCTAAATGTATGTCGAGGAAATATTATCTTGTAAAGGACAAACTGCGTTTCTTTACTAATATGACCGCAAAGGGGGTAACCGTGGCTAATATTGTGGAAAAACGGGTCTTTGGGGAGCCAGTTTATTTCTTTTCTTTGTTTATTTTGTTTATTCCGTTATGAGAGCTCCTCCGTGGCTAAGCGGTTAGCGTACGCGCCTTTTGCGTGGGAGACCCGGGAGCTCATGTGGTTCGGATTCCACGTTAATCAGTAGGTCCACGTCTCATATAGCCTCGCTGCTGAAAGGGACGCTAAACTAAAATCAACTCAACTCAATTTATTCAGTTATGAGTATTTCAAGTTTGAAGTTACCGACGAAGTGCCTGTGGTGCATCATCATATAAGTAGCTCACTATGAGAGGGATACACTTTACACAAAAGCTCTTCCAATTTTGAAATTTAAAAGTAGTAGAAGAAATAATAAAGAAAAAGGACTTGATCCATATAAATATTGTTACTTGACTATTTCAACAAAAACGAAGTTGCAACTGTGCTGACGACCTTTACGGGGATGGAGATTTCACAAGTTTGGTTGGACCTCGCATAGAATTTGTGTGAAAGACCATGAAATCTACGAGCAGCTCTGTCTATGGCTGACCTAATTCATTAAGCGGATGTCTGCTTCTTTTTTAAATTTTCGAAATAAACCAATATATGTATTCCTTATTATAAGTAGAAAAATGCAGTCGGTAAAAGTTAATAGTAAAAAGTCTTCAACAAGAAGCTATAATCTTTAACAGAAAATGGATAAGGAAAGTAAGAAGAAACGCAATTATTTTAGCAATAATAACATCATTAATAAGTAGGCAGTAGTTAGTATAATCATGACTTGTTTGCAAACACGTATCTTGAGATCTTTTTTGAGTACTCTATTTAGAACGTTTAGAAAATATATATATATATATATATATATATATATATATATATATATATATATATATATATATATATATATATATATATATATATATATATATATATTATATATAATTTATTAAGTCAGGTTTGCGGGGTTCTTAGATTGTAGGAACTTTGCCCATATTACAAGTAACTTTTGTCCTCTTGACCTGATTTACAGTCGTGAATTTTAAAATCGAAAGTTATAACAGAAAAAATTCTTTTACAACTATAAACTTTGGTATTTATTTTTTATACGATCTTGTACTTGGTGAGAAATTCTAGTTTGTAATTGTGAAAGTTTTGAATATTTGAAAGAATGTGAAGAAATATTTTCATAGCCTTGTAAAATATAAAGTAAAAATTTTAAGTAAACACTTTTGTAATTTTCTTTAAAAAGATTCTAAAGTGACGGCTTATATTTTGATGTCCCTATTCAAATTACCCGTTCCGAAAACAGGTTCGTATTCATTTTAACCAATTTGAAAATAGTTATTACCAAGACTTTTTAATTAACTTGATTGTTATTACCTACGATTACAACTAGCTATCATGTTCGAAAAAGTGTATGTGTCACCTTACGAAAAGACAAGGAAACTGCTAGTTCACTACTGCCAGGACAATGAATGAAAGCTATCACTGATTATTGGCAACGAAAGATACAGTTGTTAGTGCAGCATATATTTTTTTTATAAACTAAACTTGTATTCGAGCACCTCATTTTATTTGGTTCGATGTGATTTATCGATTTATACATATATAATGTGTTTGACAATGTTATTTTTAAAGGAAGAAAATCAATCAACAGTGTGGACTATATCTCATTAACTGAGTAATGTAGTCTTAGAATTGGTGTAATAAAGATCTTAATAACAGCGACGACGACTTCTCTATAATTTTGGGGATGCATTGAAATATGTGTATTTCCTTGTCACAAATTCGAATAAAGATATCTACATTCAGGAAGGCCAATCTCCAAGATCAGTGTGCATGGTTAATGACGATGTAATTCAATTTCACTTTTATATCAGTAAGTAGCTGTAACAGAGCATCAATGTTCATATCTACGAATACGATATTTTACTACATGTTCTAGAAAAGTTTACATGGGTTTTTACACGCATGTATAACGTTTTGTTTACCTCAATATTATCAATGGAAATATATATGTCTCGTCATTGGAAGACTGTTAGAACTACGCGTTTCATTCTTGGAAATATGTGTGTCAGTGTTAAGAGGAAATCAAGTAACAAAAGGTACAATCCGATTGTTAACAGTTAATATTTTTCACTTTAGAAATCTGTAATCAGGATCACAAAATTATCACAAAATCACTAAGCATACAAGTTACAAAACACCAGTTACTAATGTGTATTTACTAATAGATGCGAAGTGAACTCAATTATACTAATTTTCCTTTTATATGAACTAATCTTGGATCATATCCAATCCACTTTAAACGTATTAACTACATAAAGAGAAACTTACTCTGAAAATTATTTGTTGGCTATCGAATAATTACAACAAACATTAGTCTTTTCGGGTTCGATTCCTAGTAAGAGGGCATTAAAATTCAAACGCGTTACTTCACGTCTCATATAACCTATGTACAGCAATGGGATACTAAACTCCAACAACCAACATCAGTAAACATTCATTTTGAAACATAATTGCGAATTAATTAAAGTAAAACACATCAAAATTAAAATACCCTTTTCCGCTTTCTTTCATAAATAATTATTCTTCTTCTTTTTTTTAATATTGTAGGATGATGATTGAAGAATACATCTAAAATAAAATGATAGTTCGGTGACTTATCCTTTGGCAGATTTGTCCATTGGCAGATTTGGTAATTGGCGGATTTGGTAATTGGCGGATTTGGTAATTGGCGGATTTGTCAATTGGCAGATTTGTCCATTGGCAGATTTGTCCATTGGCAGATCTGTCCATTCTCACGATTGGCGCATTTGGTCATTTTCGCGATTGGCGCATTTGGTAATTGGCAGATTTGTCAATTGGCAGATTTGTCAATTGGCTGATTTGTCCATTTTCACAATTGGCGCATTTGGTCATTTTCGCGTTTGGCGCATTTGGTAATTGGCAGATTTGGTAATTGGCAGATTTGTCCTTTATCACAATTGGCGCACTTGGTCATTTTCGTGTTTGGCACATTTGGTAATTGGCAGATTTGGTAGTTGGCAGATTTGTCAATTGGCAGATTTGTCCATTGGCGGATTTGTCCATTGGCAGATTTGTCCATTTTCACGATTGGCGCATTTGGTAATTGGCAGATTTGTCCTAGGCCCGTTCTAAGATTAAGCATCTCAATGTATTCGACTGACACTAGAATCTTGGATGACGTAACATTACTGCAATATGTACACCATGCCTTTATTGACTTTTGTTTATGAACACTCCAACTTTCTAGCTATATCAACTCACTTTTTCCGATGCGATATTTGGAGGTACTAACAAGAAAAGCTGTTCTATACACTTACATGGAGGTACTCAAACACAAGCTCATAAGCTCCCAACTCGCGCCAAGTGAACTTTGTGGTGGACAGACAACGTGTGCGTGGGTTTCTTCGGGGCTCTCCTATTTCTTCCTACTTTCTTCATTCTATCACTTTACTCATTTCTTATCATCACCGACTCCTTTAGCCTACCCGGCATAACCGTGGAACGTAAAACTCAGAGATTTCATTTCATTTTCATACAAGCTCATAAGCTAAGACCTCAACTTGGAAGAACTGATGAATACATGTTGTATTTTGGTAAGAAAAGTAAGGTCGCAGGAAGAGCGAAACTAATTCCTTGAACGCAAAGTGGAATAAGTTTCGGCAAAGTGGAATAAGTTTCGGGTATTCATCGACTAAGTTGTGTATAACCAAAAGGTTTTGGCTGAAACCAGGCTCTGTGTTTGCGTTTCTTCCCACTTTCTCCTTCCACACCATTATTCGGTTGCATTTATCATCCGTTTTGTTACCCACAGACTATAAACCTGGAACTTTAAACGTTATTAAGTAGATTATCATTTTTTCTATAACACTTCAAGCGCCAAGGCCCAAAATTAAATGTTTTACTCCGGGACAAGCAGTGTTCACTTACCTAATAATATGTGAAATACACAGCGCGGTTAAAGTGTTAAATCAACTTTACGAACTTTCCTCGTATGTAGCTCCTAGTTTAAAGGAAAACAGGAGCAAAGAATGGGATATTCCTTGCAAGTTGCCCGAACCCATACTATTTGTAAAGCAGTAAGTTCCCAAATGTCAACGAAAAGGCTTGGCGCTAGTTTTCCCCTTCCCACATTCTCTATTCGTCAGCCACTCCACAGGCCGGAGGCAGATAATGATGGTTGTGTTATTGATTGAAAGTCAGTGCAAGCCAAGCGGAATGTTGTGACGTCGAAAGAATTCCGGGAGCGAGTGAGAGAGGCGTTCTTCTGCAGAGTGACGTGGGAGACGATCTATTGCTATGTTGTTATCTTAAAAAAGGTCTGAGCCAACGCTAGAGGGTCGCGCAGAGGAGGAGGACAAATCAATTTCATTTTCTTGGAAGTGGATGCTGAGAAATAAATAGTAGTCAAAACACAGAACAAAAACACATTTCCTAGGATCGGAAGCGCTTAGTGCGTTTTGGCCTTTTCAGACATTAAAAGTACATTGAAGCAAACAGCTTTCGGAAGTACTTCAAGGTCATGATGTGTCTGTCAGTGTCTATTTATTTGTGTCGAAATAAGACAAAGAATGATGCTTCTAGTCGTGGGCAAAAAATAACTGTTCTGATGCTAGGAACAGGAAAATGCATAATAAACGTCAAAGTGATCGATCTACATAGGTCTTCCTTGAGCGTCGTTGCGGCAACGTGACTGATTCCTTATTTTAAAGTAAAAAAATAAGTAGACAGTAGTGGCTCACAACCTTTTCAAGTTCAGGATTAACTTCAAGGATAGTGAACTTTGCATACACGATAAATTAACTTCTCCCTAGAACAACGTAATTGTTAAGATTGAGTAACTTGATGTCGTTGATAGTTTACGTACCACCAAGTGTGTCAAGAATTAGCGCATATTTATATGACGAGCCAATGGAGATCGTTACACAATTCAGAACTTCACAATTACTACGTGTCACCAAGTATCATTAGAGTAATGAGTTCGACATGGTTTAGGTACGTTGATTGCATGAACAATGGAATGGGTGTAGTGTTCAAGTTGGAAACTGAAAACACACAACTTTGGGTACACAAAGAAAGAACGTAGAAAGATATTATAAAATTCATTTCGGAAATGGGTAACATCATTCCTGACAGAACAGAATTGTTTCGGCATAGTGTAGGATCCAATAACAAATTTTCGTTTCAGCAGGGATAAGTCTTCGAGTGTTTTAAAGCCAAAGATTAGTTGGTTTAGAATTTAGCGTCCTTTTTCAGTGTCGAAACTACAATAATGTGAGTCTACAGTTTATCATAGAATCGAATAACCGCTGCTTCACCAAGGATCTAAAAAATACGTATTCTTGTAATGTAGCGCAAACTTACATGATGTTCTGCGTTATAATGGGCAGTCTTATGTGAAAATTTATTGCCAAATAAAAATACACTTAAATCGTGATCTAAAAAATTGATTCTTGTGATGCAAAAACGGAGCAAACAAACTGTTTTGTTTTACTCTTTTTATTTCTAATTAAACATCACTGAACAATAAAATCAGTTTTTCTTCTGAGCGAGATATAACGACACTGAAACATGAAAGTAGGTTGACATTTTGTGATGCTCTTCGTTATCTATTATTGTTTGTAGTTCTAATCTTTTCAGCTTTGGCCAACTACGAGATAAAGATGCTTTTGGAATGCAATCTGAATAGATGTGCGTAGTGTCTCAGTTACAACTTGGAAAGATTGTTCAGATGTTACTATTGTAAAGGCACGTGTATTTCTTAAACATAATTCTCAAGGCATTAAAATGTTTAGACTTACTATGGAACTGATACATAAAAAAATGTCATATCTTTCAAGTGAAATGATGTTTAGTCCATTAAACTAAATTTAATTGCATTGTCAAATTATTGCGGATTCTCATTAATTGCGCTGACTTGAAAATTATTTTTGTTCAGAAATAGAAAATTATGGGGAATATATTAAGATCTATAGTTGTTTGATTTAACTAGATTTAGGTAAGACTTCAGAGCGTTTGAAAGGAGAATGTGCAGCTAGGCTTTTATAAATCAAGACCGTATAGACGTGAAAAAGAAAATTACTATTCTTCTTCGCCACAGTTTTACTAAAAAGTTACGTTATCCAAATACGAAAAGATCAGTGAATTTTCGGAAACGATATGAAACGTTGCTGGGCAACGTGCTTAATTATACTGTTCTAAAAAAATTAAAATAAAATAAAATGTCCTATTTCTGAAGAAAAAATGTTTATTCCTATGAACACTTGAGAGCTGAATTCAAATATATGTTTGGTTTTCTGCATCGGGGATAGTTCACTTATATAGTGAGAGATATACTAATTGAAATTCCAGAAAAAGCCTACAACATTTAAAGAGTAACAGAAGGTAATACTTGGCACAGCGTTCACATATTTATTCAGTTTTTAGTAGCCTAACTATTCTAAAAGAATATTTACAAGAAATAGACAAAATTTAAAGAGAATGTCTTCGTCCTTTCGTACTGAATGCCCTTCTTGTACTAAATATATATTCTAGCAATATCTGCTGACATTGTGGGCATCGACTTCCCTGATGAAATCTTTCCCCGTAACCGTCTGATATATTACTGCAACTTTCTGAAAAGAAGTCTAGGTTTGAATCCCTAAAATGTACTCTCAAGAACGTTACATCATAAACCTTTGTAAGCTTTGATCCCTTTATTCACAAAATCCTTGTATTTGGCATGTCCTTTTCTCCCAAGAAAGTTCTGTTGTACTTTATTGAACATACTCATGCCGGCTTTTCTTTATCTGCTAGATATGCTTCAAACCTTCAATCTTGTTGAAGATATCGAACTTCAGAACCCATAAATATACCATCTTTAAATTTAGTATCTGATAAACTAGGCGAATTGTCAGCAAGGTATGCAAACCCTCTCTGCCTGTTGAATCCATAGCCATTGTTTAAGTAGGCCCACTTACATGTGAAACATGCTATAAGTATATTTCTATGAAATACCAGATTTTTTGCTGCATATTTTCAAACTACTTTCCTGATACTTACAAACATAAAGAATTCAAACACTAAAAAAAAGAACTCATAGAAATACTACCAATGCATAGTCTAGGCTAATTCGGGCACGCAAAGAAAAAGTCTTACCTTGATAGTCTGAGATGTTATTGCATTTAACAGGTTTTAAAGTTCAGGACAAAATAAGAAAGCCGTATCTTGTTTTTTGTCAAAAAAAAAAAAAAAGGAAAAACCAAGAAAACAACTCTGACCCGAAATACAGGCCCCTAAAGATGGAGCCATTTCTCAGGTGCGAATATGGACAAAATATTAAAATGCTCCATATCTGGAACTGTTCAAGATATGTTGTTGCTTTTTCTTTTATTTGAAGAACAATAATCTACTGAGTAAAGTGATATCCTTCGTTTGGAAATATATGTCCAAGTTCTTGTGCTGCAGCCTTCTAAATATTTTTTTTTTTTGGAAAATATTTTTTTTCTTCAAAAATGCCAATCCTATTTAGTTTTTACTGTTGATCAGTACCATGCGGTAAGGTACTACATGTCCTGTAAAGGAAAACTTTCACTTTTGAGTTGAATAGGTTTTATAAATACTTGAAAGTTTTGTCATATGTCCCATGAAATCAAAATCTAGTCTTATTTGACATGACACTTTAATTCTGTATAAAGATGAGTGACACACACAGCTTTCAAACATTTCAAGGTTCCAAAACGCATCACCTCTATGCCCTTCGCTTAGAACTGAAATTAGCAATGATTCAATAAACTAAAGGGTCGAGATGTATTGAATTCAGAAGCTCCCAGCGTGCAAAGTTCTGGAACACAGCCTCTGTTGTCGAGCCGAGGACGTCCCTATCCAAATCTGGCCACCAAAGATAGCGACATTTAGTCCTTAATTGATGATGGCCTGCTTGCGCACCGAGTTTCGTTCAGATCCGGCCAGTAGTTATCAAGGAATAAAGTACCACATACAAGGCGAGCCGAGCCTGTCCCCAGCCAAGCCTGATCATCAAATGTAGCAAGCGATCTTTATTTCTTGCTTAGACGATGGGCTACATGCTTACCAAATTTAATTTAGATCCAGGCAGTAGTTACCGAGAAGTTGAGCTCGGCTCATTACATTTTGATAGCTCATATCTCACATTTCTTGTTTTGTTTACCACGTATTTTGTTGCAGATGAAATATGGTGTAAAATTTGTACTGTTGAAAAGGACAATGAAATGATTATTAGAACTTGCACTTTTCATTATAGGATTCTCACAATTTAACAACTGAATTGATGTTTGATATAAATTCCTGACAAGTTTACAACCTTCTTTTGGTTCATTTTCTTCTGAAGATGGAATTTCCTCTTTGAAGACTGTTCAGTTCTGGCTTTTTACAGTACTAACTGCAGCCTCTATAGCTGACAGATTCAGGAAATATAACTATTTTTCTGCGAATACAAAATCATCATCCACATCATGGAAGACTTGTTGTTCAGTTGGTGTTATTGTTGATATTCTGTCAAAGTATTTAGAACCCAAAAAGTCGTCACTGGAAACATCTCGACTTTGAAACATAATCCTGAATTGAGCACTTATATCCAACCTGAATGAAACATGTTTTTTGGTAGTATATAACTCTTTTATGGATATGCAAATGCTTCACTCTCCTGTGGCTCCAGTTAGACATTTCAAACTCACTTTTTTCTACAAAACACCCTACAACTCAATCAATCAGCAGGATCCTCCCAAAAGCTTACAGGTAATGTTGAACCACATATTTGCGAATGTTTTCTTTGTTTCCCGGTTGACAACAGTACTGTGAATTCATATGTCTTGTGTTTTATATTCTAGGCCAAACACACAATTATATGGATGGTCCCAGAATGTTTTAGGAGGTTCTGTTACATTCTGGAATAATATGGATGTTTCAGATTGTTCTAGAATGTTCTATGACATTCTGGAATTATGTAGATGCTCCTAGAAAACCTTTCATGATTTGGAAAGTTCTATGTAAAATAATAATAATAATAATAATAATAATAATAATAATAATAATAATAATAATAATAATAATAATAATAATAATAATATTTCACCAGTTTCAAATTTGTTTAATTTATAGCTCTTATTCCATCACAATGAGTACATTAGTCTGAGAGTGGAGTTTTTCATAAAATCATTACTAAAAATTCCAGAATGGATGTGGCATGTTCTCGTTTTCAGTCTTAGAGATACAACTTGTGTACAGTTCTAAGAATATTTGAAATAGACATATCTGGGACAATAAATACCTAGGTGAATAAATAAAAAAAATAAACTGGAATCAAGACATTAGCCATGGAAGTAATAATTAAAACATTAATATTTTTATAAAACCTGTTAAATTTAAAAGTGGGTGTTCTTTCATGGCATGTAGTACTGATCAACAGTAAAATAATAATAATAAATTGGATTGGGAATTTTTTAGTTATTTTTGATTAAAAAAACAGAAGGCTGATGCACGAGAACATGAACACATATTTCCAAACGGAGGATCATTGGAATCAGTAATTATTATCTTTCAAATAGAATTTTAAAAAATTTGAACCGTTCCATTGATAGAGCATTTTAATATTTTGCTGAAAACTGCGTCCGAGGCGCCGTTGTACGCGGCCTGTATTTCGGGCCAAGATCTTTGCTTTTTTGTTTTTGTACGTGTTTCTTACTTTTTCGTGTATTTTAACGTGCGTTTAATTCAATAACATCTGAGACTATCAACGTGAACCCCAACTTTAATTTATGTAGACTATCCTATAGTAAATGCAGAGAAAACTAAATACATGGAAGTGCGTCGGGATCGTAATACGGCAAATTGTGGAGGCGTTAAAATATTAAATAATGCTTTTGATAAAGTGGATACTTTCAAATATTTAGGATCAATATTAACAGACGAAAATCATATTCACGAAGAAATTAAATGTCGACTAAAAGCAGGGAATTCGTGTTACTACTCGGTTCAAAATTACTTGTCGTCGCGAATTCTGTCGAGGAATTTGAAGCTTAAAATATATAAAACGATAATCATGCCCGTTGTTCTGTATGGTTGCGAAACATGGTCGCTTACTCTGAGGGACGAATATAGACTGAAAGTATTTGAGAACAGGATCCTGAGAAGAATATTCGGACCCAAGAGGAACGAGAATGGGGAATGGCGGAAGCTTCATAACGAGGAACTACATAGTTTATACGGTTTACCCAACATTGTTAGGGTCGTCAAGTCTAGGAGGCTTAGGTGGGCAGGTCATGTAGCTAGAATGGAAGAAAGTAGAAACGCTTTCAAAGTCTTGACTGGTAGACCCATAGGAAAACGACCATTAGGAAGACCTAGGCGCAGATGGGAGGATAATATTAAGATGGATCTCGCAGAGATAGGAATACAAAGTAGAAACTGGATGCAATTAGCTAAGGATAGAAGTCAGTGGAGAGCTTTTGTGAACGCGGCACTGAACCTCCGGGTTCCATAGGCCATAGAGTTAGTTAGTTATATATATAATATAAAATATTGCACTGACTTTGTATCTCTAAGAATCATAATCAATTTACGTTTTTAGAAATCGATGCTTTCTCACTTTGACTTTGAGTGTAACATACTACGCTATCTGAACAGCAATACCAACATCTGAAAACGTTAGAAATGTAAATCTAATGTTGACAACTATACAAGTTCACTATACACGGTATTTCAAAATAACACCGACAACGTTTGGGAGGCGATTCCTGACACTAACATAATAAAAAGGTATATAGCAACCTGGGTGCACAAATGCTTCCTTTCGGAGTTATAGGCTGCCGAAAACATGAAAAAATAGAATTTAAAAGTCCTTAGCTCCAAAACTATAGGACCTACCGTAGTCGGGTCAGGACTTCACGTAGGAACTAGTATGTGCCCTATCCAAAAATCCATGTTTCAGGATCCTAAGGTACTCCCGCAACAATTTTTATAGAGGCAGTTTGGCTACTGGCATGTAATTTGAAGTACTCACCAACTGTCTATAAAAATTGTTTCGAAAATACCGCAGGATTCTGGAACATGGATATTTGGATAGGGCACATATTAGTTCCCAAGTGAAGTCTTGACCTGACTACGATAGGTCCCGTAGTTTTGGAGCTATGGACCTTATGTTCTCGTCAGCCTATAACTCCGAAAGGAAGCATTTGTGCACACAGGTTGGTCTATACTTTTTGTTTTATCTTGATGTCTGGAATCACCTTCCAGACGTTGTCAGTGTTGTTTTGAAACACCCTGTATTTGCTACAAATACGCATTATCCATATGTTCAAGTTACTGGAAATCTATTTCTGACAGCGAAATTCTGATTTCAAATTTAAATTTACAGTTGTAAATTCCGTGAGAATTACTCATTTTTAACCTAGAAATAGTATTTTTGTAAAGTGTCATTTTACAACGGGTTGTGGATGAGTGAAAAATTGAATAAATTCTTGGAAATTTCCATGTTCTTTGAAAGAAGTCGAAAATATTTTTTTCAGTTTATCGAGTGGTTTATTGTCCCATCGTTACGCTCTGAAGGCATTGATGGTTTTTAAAACAACAACAGAGAATCATTTCTGAAGAATTGGTACACACTTACTTTTTATTGTACCAGTTATTTTATCATAAAATGTTGCAAATGTTTATCGAAAAACATTCTGTGGATATAAAATCATTTATGTGATGTTTGACTGCAACTAGTTAGAGGATCTCCGTGGAAGTTGTACCTGTTGGTTTGAAATTCTTGCTGACACTATTTTCCCATCTGTATGTAATACGAAACAATTTTAAAACCCATGTTTACTAGAATGTGTCGTTTTAAATTCCATTTGGTGCAAGGAATGCTCTAAAATGTTTACCCACATTCACTTGACGTTACGTCTTTCTTACAAGTCTAGGATTAGCTGTTTGGTATAATATTCATGGAGACATCTGTAATTAAGTAAATTAAATGTTTGGTGTTCCATCCGCGTTCTACTTATTTATTTTAATTGACATTCATCAAAGGCAACTGACAGCCTTTATCATCAGGGTTGCTTTAATTTAGGAATTGTTGTTCAGTCATTGAGGCATACTTTTAATTTTTACATTTTATAATTTTTTATTTCAATATGTAATGATCAAACGTTATTACAATTTGTAATTTAATTCGAATTTATAATATATTGACAGTTTTCTTCATTTCCTTTCTCGTTACATTTTTATTCCAAATTTCACTTAATATCAAACCTTGGTCTCTAAGGTGCGGGGCCGCAGTGGCTCAGTGGTAGAGCGTTCACCTCTGGTGCATGGGATCCCTGGTTCGATCCCAGCTCGCGTCAAGTGAACTTTGTGGTGGGCATTTGCGTGGATTTTCTTGGGGTTCTCCCGTTTCCTTCCACTTTCTTCATTCCACCATTGCATTCATTTCTCATCACCGTCTTCTTTAGCCTAACCGGCATGACCATGTAACGTAAAACTCAGATTTCATTTTCTATTTAAGGTGCTATCACGTGATTTCATTTCTGTTGCTTCCCTTTAATAACTTTCAATATCTATGAAGTAATAAAAATGAAATTATGTTATAGCACATTGAATAGAGAGGCTCGTGGGAGGAAACGGGAGCACCCCTCGAAAACCCATGAACATAATGCCGTACACCACAAACTAAGTTGTTCGGGGATCGAACCAGGGATTCCATGCGCCAGAGGTGAGCACCACCGTGCCCCCGAACTTCATTGCAAAATGCCATACTTTGCCTATTGCGAGAGGTAATTTTAAGATTTCTTAGCATTTCCCATTTTTCATCTTTCGTTATACGTAAAATATGTCAAATTTGGATTATAGTATGAAGTTCCTCACGAAATACAGAACAGAAAAATAATGAAATGATTCCCAACGGTGAGAACTTATTTGGTTCAGATCTCATGTAAAGCTGTAATCCAAGTCTCATACGGTCTGTGTACTGAAAGGGACTTTAAAATACAGACAACACATTTAAAGTATCTTTGCAGTGTAGCACTGTCAGGGTTAGAATGGAGACCGAAGGCTCATAAGAAAAAACCTAAATACACAAACAAATAACCGTTAGAGTAGGAAAACAAAAGACCGAAGGGACTGTGATTAGAATGAGACTTAGATAGGGATGTTGCCTTTCATTATATAATATCTATTCAGAAAAAGGGCTGAAGAAAAGGCTACACACGGAAGATACTATTTTGGTAGCATGTAGAAGGACTAGGGATATATGATTTACAGGTATAACTCTTGTTGCAGAATTTACACATAAAATTATATGAGGAAAACCATTGAAAACTACAGAATGAAAAAAGAAAACATAAAAACAAAAACAACATTGATTGAAACAGATTTATTTATATCAACTTTAAAAGCAAGAGGAGAAAATGAAACAGAGGCTAGTTATTGGTACTTAAAGTATTACTGAATATACGAAGTGCCAGAGTAAAATAAAAGCAAGGATACGAATGGCGAAAACAAGCACGGTGGTTCAAAGGTAGGTCGTTCATCTCTGGCTCGAGAAATCCAAAGTTCGATCTTAGTTTATATTAATAACATCATATCAATGTTTTTTTTAGGTTTTCCCTTTCCCACATTCTCATTCTACACTTTTTATTAATCATTTGTCCCTTTTAGCCCAGAAAGCATAATCGTAGGACGTTAAGTTATGGATTTCATTCAGGCCCGTATCCTGGGGGTTTAGAGGGCGGGCCCCCTTAAATTTTCACGATAGGCTTGCAAATGAACTATAATATGGTGATGAACTATAATATGGTTGGATTGTCCCTACCACTACATTTTTGGGCTGGCTACCGGCCTGATTTCATTTCATTTTTGTTTACGAATATCGAAGAAAGTATTTGTAAGACTAGTTTCTGAACTTTATAACAGATGGCAGCACTGGCCTGCACTCGCAGTCACAGGGAGCAAGGATTTTCTTACGTCAGTGTGCTAAGACATTGTTCTATAAATATATGAAACTCTGCAACTTATGATACTCTCAGCACACACGTTACGCAGTCATAGGGAGCACTAGAATGGCAGTGTGGAATTGATTGAACAGACGATGATAGTGTAAAAGGCAAATTGTTGGTGCTCGGTTAGGTGGTGCCAACGTGACGAAAGTGGTTCTGTTGGGTGTGTCGCTAGGGACAATACCTAAGGTGATGACAGCCTACAAAACTGTCAGCAAAACCACATCGGCGAAGAAAATAGCGGTCGGAAAAACGCTCTCAATGACAGGTCCCTCCGAGCATTAAAGCAGATTATCACTCAAAAGTATTGTAGGAGTGCGGTACATGTGACGGAGGAACTCAAACAGCACCCTCAACAACCTGTATCGACAATCATGGTCCGTCATGAGTTATATGACGTAGGCATACGGGTTCCATGGGCGAAACCGCTGAAAAGGACCATAACGCTTTATCATGACGCCAATGACTCTGCAAACATGCAATATGGACCGCTGATGACGGGAAATATGTGATATGGTGCAACGACTCATCCATCGTTTACCTTATTTCGGACCACTGGCCGTGGTTATGTGTGGCAGACGCTCCAAGAGTCGTATGATACGCAATGTCTTCGTCCAATTGTGAAACATGGCGGCAGCTCTGTGATGCTGTGGGTCACTATATTCTGGTTTACAGTAACTCCTGTGCTAACATTTACCGGTCATGTTACTGGCCGTGATTCGCGGACCATGTGCATCCTATGGTCTATAAGTGGTTCCAGGGCAATGACACCGTATTCACATAGCTAAAGCTGTCACGGCGTGGTTTAAGGAACATCGAGATGAAGTTTTACTTCTTCCTTGTCGTGCTAAATCTCCGGACTTGAACATAACTGAATATCTGTGATTCGTTTCGGAGATACGAGTCCAGTGCAAAGTCCCACCTCCATTCTCTCACATGAAACTGAGTGATGCACTGTACGTGGAATATTGTAATACTCCACTTGCTACTATTTGCGACATCTTGATTCCATTCCACGTCGCACCAGAGCTAATCTTTAGGGTAGGCTATTTGAGAATGCGTTTCTGAAGCGTTACTCCCTGTAGCGAACGCGACAAAGGTAGCTATTCGGTAATTTTGCTTTCTCCAGTTATAAATCATACTGCGAACCAGTCAGGATTTCCAGATCTTTTTTGCTAGGTCCAGATCTATAATAGCGGAGTTCCAATACTCTGCACAAAGCATCTTCCAAGCAGCTGTTTCTTGCTAAAATCCCCTTTCCTATCAACACCTCTTTCCTTTTTTCCTTCCTTTTGGCATCTTTTAAACAGCAGGCGGTCTATTGTTGCGAAACGCAACAAATACGCTCGAGCTAATGTTTTCTCAGCGTTTTTATTGCTTTCGCGTTTGTGATTAGCCATCCACATAATAAATACATGGTCAGCATATTCCAAGCGTATGCATGAGTAATAAAAACGCGTGGCGAACGCTTATGAATAGCCATGGGCTTATAGTCGAAAGGTTGTCCAACACCATATTAATATGGTCAGTTGCAATTTTTTTTTTTAGGTGGTTCTACTAAATCCATGATTATGTGTATATTATCCTAAATCAACAGCTGCAATTTGTAGAGGTAGAGGAGTGATCCTTTGAGTCTAAAATCGTATCTAAGGACAAAGTCTCTACCATAATTCTGCCCCTTTTACACCCCATCATTATAGATTGCCCTGATGAGGAAATTACTTGGAAATGCATTTCAAATATGGAAATACCGTAAATTACCAAGGTCAAATATAGTGTTTAAACATAGAAACCATATTTTCACATGTTGAATTCATTTTCCTCATCTAATTTTTTCTTGCTAAAATATCCAGCTTGAGAGAATATCTTTTGATTTTATCAAAGCAGCACCTTGAAAGCCTCGTTGTCACGTGAAACTAGTAATCTTTGGACTTAGCCGTAGGCGATGTGGAAGTTGGATCAGGGACGAGGAAAGGGGGAAGTCGCTTAGCAACCAGTTATCATAATCTCTTATCAGAATACGACAGAATAGGGTCAGCTTTTGACAATAGTGTAGAAATCTTAATACGGTGTGGCGTCAGTTCAAAATTTACTGGCACTTTTTCCCCGGTAGTTTTTTTTTCTTACTTGTGTATGTGAACGGGTATTTGTGCGTGGCCACTTTTTCGTTGCTGTTCTTTCTATGTCAAGTGTAAATACGTCTCTCGTGTAACAATGACGCGTATAAATATCAACCATTATGTCTCTCAAGATAAACCCGACCCTAATACGGAAAACGTTATCATCAGGTAAGAAACATATTTTTGGTGTATTTGCCATCCTGCAAGTGGATTTTATTCAAGAGATACATAAAAGGAAAAAGAAAATATAGTACAGATGGCCAAGAAAAGAGTGTATTTTGTGATGTAAAAAAGTAGAATGAACTACAATACAGAGCCATTTGTGTAGAAAAAGCGTAATTCCCGTAAGTAAAAAAAAAATGACGTTTGCATCAGAGATCCTCTTATACAATCGCTTCACCTATTGACATAATTTTTTACACTGATTGTGGATGGTTACTGTAGTTTGTGTTTAAGAAACTCAATAGTAGGAACTTCGTTTGGGGAAGAAGTCCCATTTTCATAAAATGCGGTCTGCTTGCGGTTTTCGGGTACAAGCAAGGGATCTGGCTAGCCAGTGCTGGCAATACATATTTAAACTGAATACAGAAACGTAATCATATACATTAGTAATGGCCAACTAGAGGCCTGTGGGCTGGAAATAAAAATGATTTAGTATTATAACGGGAGTTTTTTTTTCAGAGTGTTAAAAATATTTGCTTTACCCTTTTAGTTACAAAGCCCATTCTGGAAGGTCAGGCCGATTTTTAGAAAAAATGCAGCAACTTCATAGTCACTTTTGGATGTTCTTAGTTCGGGCCCTAAATTGCTTGGACATAGGAAACAACATGTATGATACGCACTAGAGCAGGGTTTCTCAAAGGGTAGGTCGCGACCCATTGGTGGGCCGTGGACCGTTTTTCTTTTTTTTTTGTGGGTCGCCAGAAGTTTTTCCTTTTTAATTATGAAAATTTTATTTGATGCAGAAACATATGTTGTAAAGTAAGTACTATTCAGGAAATGAAAATTGGAAGTGTTTGTTAATGAGGTGAAGAGTAAGTGGTTACTCAGAGCCTTGCCCTGTTCTACAGTCAATAAAGATGCTGGGTTTGGATGCAAAGAGAATGGGTGAGTCAAAATTTGTTAAGGGGTAGGACATTGCGTTGGGAATAGTGTTAGCTCTGTATTACCTTTATATGGAACAATTAGAAATATGATTTACAAAATTTAATTGGTTTGAAATACACCACCATTGCGTAGAACGACAATGTATATTTGAATAAAAGTAGGTGAGCCACAAAATACTTTTTAATATTTAGTTTGGGTCGCGGTAACAACAAGTTTGAGAACCACTGCACTAGAGGAAAGAAATATTCCTAACGAATGCAGCGAACGGTCGTTTCAGTGAAGGAAAATTTGAAACATTGTCCCGAGTATGTTTTTTATTAGGGCTCATAAGATTGTATTGTTGGTACGTATGTACGTTATTCCACACGATATTTCTTAAACGGAAGAGTTTTTTTTTTTTTTTTTTTGCAATAGGTAGCTAGTGATTCCGCTAAGTTTGTTAATACACTGAATTCGATAACATCTTCACCAATAACGGTGGCTATGCATATCCCATTTTCTACTCTTGAAACATAGGTGTATAATCATGGGCGGCGATTAGGGGGGGCAAGAGGGGGCAGTTGCCCCCCCCCACTTTTTTGAAGTGACCATTTAACTCTTTTAAATTATATCATCTATTTTTTTGTGATAGGCTAGAATCTTCATTATTCCATTTAAAAAGTACCAAAAAAGCTTTCTACTTGTTTTTTCTCAAGCCTGGAGGCATTGTAGAACACACATGCTTTCACGCCTTTCTGCGTCGAGATGTAGTGTGATGACGTCATAACTTAAAAAAATATATGTTGTTATGACTTTTATATTACTTATTGCCGGGCTTACTTTTGCACCTAGAAGATTGAAATTTTGCACACACATTCAGTGCACCTGTTAATATTTTCCACATTCTTTTCAGATTTCTGCGATAAAACAGGGGGGTCCAGAGGGGCAAAAAGGTAAAAATAAATTAATCCTCCAAATAAATTAATCCTCCAAATAAATTAATCTAGAAAATAAAGAACTAAAGACAACATAATTGCTTGTAGTAATTGCACATCAATTTTAACATATACTACTAGAACTCTCGATGATAAAGTACTTTTTCCACAGAAAACTACATTATCTCGGTAATGAGTAATGGATAGGACAGCCCTATACGATTATTGCTTAGAAAGTACATTTAGTTGAAGTAGCACCCAATTCGCCCATTACACCTCGACTCTTCGGCTCCACAGGAATCGAATCCTACAGTATGCGCTCCAAAGGGAAGAAGGTGAATTGAAATGACATTTCTAGCCTAGTGTCCCATGATAATGAACCTAAGCGAAGCGAGACTGTGATGGTGATGGTGAGATGAATAAAATAGTGCAATTAAGAAAGTGAGAGGAAATGTAAGAACTCCGAGAAAACCCGCGCACACGGTGTTTGTCCACCACAAAGACTACTTGGTCACAGAAAATTTTGTCCGGGAGGGGAGCAAAATCAACTTGGGAGAGGCTTGTACTGGGATACTATTTACTAAAGGACATACTGTGCACAAAAGTACTGTATATGTATTCACACTCTAATTTATCGTAGCTCCGGGGAGCGGTTGTCTAACACAGAACCTTTGTTATATGGAAGTCTCACTTGTATTATATTATTTGATAAATGCCTCCTTTGGCTTTATAGCAGGAACGTCATGAACTTTGCTAAGTTTCTGTAAAACTATTCAAGAAAAGTGTAAGTAATCTTTGAGGGTGCGCTCACTAAGGTTTCAGGGTCGTTATCCTCATGAGGCTTGCATTCACTAAACTGATTGCAGGTCGCTGTTAGATTCGCTCTACTTTAATCTCTCTCTCATTGAAGATTTGGGCTCGTTTTCCTCAATTAGACTCTCACTTGCATTGAGGCTCGCGTTTATTCAGGTGTGCCCACAAGGGGGGGCTATGACGCAAACTCCGTCATTGAAATATTTGGGGGGTTAAAAATCTATATAAATATGTTTGATGGGGGGGGTAAAATTAATCGAAAAGAAGATTTTTTTCATGGAAGAACACCTACGGATAGACAATTGGGGGGTGCGTCATGGACATAAGGGGGGGGGCACCACTGGTTTATTTGATGTTGAGGTTTGTCTCCCTAGAGGACTTGTGCTCACATGGGCTCACACTCATTTATTAAGATCGAGGCCGATTGGCCTTGCGAGACGGGTCATAAGTTTGAACATTTTTAGAATACAAAGAGCTCAAGCTTTTTATTATTTTATTTTATTTCGAAGTCCATGATGTATGATGGAGGTCGTCATATTCCGCCCATAAGCAGAATATTTGGTGATGTGATTACAGCAGTTGTTCCCAACTGCTAGCCCGCGTTCCTCCAGGAGTTCGTGGCATCATTCACACCTCATAATTTATAAAAGATACAAACAATGCCGTGGACCACCTGTATATTGTATGAATATAACCTAAAAGTTTGCAATTTAATTGTTGTAAATGTTGTTTCTACCCCTAGACTACTATTAGTAAGTATATACCAAAATTTAAAAGTAGGAAGTGAGTACCTTGCCTTAAAAATAAAAAGGGGATTTACTACTTTGAAGTAATTGGCAACCACTGGCCTATATTTTCTTGTTTTATATATCAGTTAGGGAAAGCATGCTTTTCTAAAATCAAATATATGGGAAAAAACAAGAATAAAAACCTCCCTGGCTAAAAACCTTTCAATTGGGTGTTAGTGAGGTCATACGTCATTTTCCATCGTTTCTCGCTTCATTACAGCTTTGAGTACTTCGTAACTCAAGTAGCTTCCCAATGCTCTTATGGTGAAGGGGTCAGTATCGAAAACCTAAGGTACCACCAATAATCAAAACCGGGACCACGTTGTAGTCCCCCATTTGGTTATATGAATGTGTAGATTTAGAATAGGCCTTCAGATTAAAAAAATCTTTTATTTTTCTGGTTTAAACTAATTCTTTAAGGAATTCTGCACCGTTATTTTGTTGGCACGTAAGCAGATAATTGCGTACAGATTTACTATACATGTGCAAACCGTTGTACCATGAAAGCGATTATTCATGCAAAGAACATGCACCAACATGTGCTACAGTATAGTAGAGCAAAGTAAAGTAGGATAGGGTAGATTACGTTATTAGAGCAAGTTCTGTTAGGTTAGGTTACTGCTTGTATGTTGTTTACAACTCGCTTAATGCCGGTTCAGCAGTCATTCGAGTTCCTGTAGCACTTGTAATGATTTGACAATAGTGACGCACCACTTGTAAACAAAATATAGCTATTTTACACTGTGCAGAAATACTCGCCGGCTGAAATTAGTATCCAATACATGCTTCTTTCATATGCACTCAAATATTTTAATAGTAAAACTAGCTGAACCTGCGCTCTCTACACAGCGCATCATTCGCATATATCTCCTTCTCATTCCTCACAACATCTGTACATGTCCCTTTACAGACACAAGTGAAAGACGTATTGATTTTTTTTTAAAAAAAAAGCCAAGGGTTATCATAAAGGGGAGACTTTTTTGGTTTTTTTCTCAATATCTCGCACCGTTTGCAAGGTTTGAGCCTACTTCCGGTTGGAGTTTCTAATTCATATATGACCAGTGTTTTCTTTCTTCTTGCTTGCAGTATGTAATAAGCAAACACATTACGTAAACAATCAATTATAATGTCAGGTATATATGGTGTTCATTGGGCAAAACTCTAAAAATAAAGGTTCATCTTAGACTGGAGAAATGGTTATTCTTCCTTTTTCATTATTATTTGGCCATAAAACAAACGCCTGAGACATATGCAACCCCTATGTACAACAATGTGGTGTTGGAATGTACAATGCGTAGGATGTGATGCTTTAGTTTTTTTTTTATATATTTTCAACATTTCCAATGTACCCGTAAAAAATGTAATAAAGAAATATTGGTCATGTTTTTTTATATATATATATTCCATTAGAACTGGACAATCTACATGAAATTTGCAATCGATCAGTGAAAACGTCATCTTTCTGGAGCCTGTAGTTTCCGAGATCTCATTGTCGAAAGGACCACAAACATATAAACATCCACAACATATAGTTTAAAAGAACTCGGAAGATGGCAGCACAATTCACCTGCTTTGTTTTTAGAGAAGGCTTATTACAATACAAAGGCTTTGAACAATAATTTTAAAACATAAACTTTATGAAAATGATGTATTTAACTAATTTATTTAAAGTACACATACTCAAAATGTTATGCTTGTCTCTGTTAAACGCGAAATCACACATAACCGTAAACGAAAGACTTGAAAGCCAAAGTTATAGGTTGGAGCTCAGTCGCTTGTAATTGCTATTGTAGCATTTTAATAGATATATTACCTATTCTCAATCTCCACCTATGTGGAAATATAAATAATGTAGGTTTCTCATTTGATTGTCGCTAGGTACACAGAAAAATGACCAACTTAGGGAAAAGCTCATAACCAACCATATCTGCAGTAGGTCGCATTCTGTAGGTTACGTTCAAGTTATGTACCTAGGTAGGTGACCAAATTACACTAGTGGCCAATTTAAGTTTCTCTTTAGAAGATTAAAACAACAAAGTTTAGAATTTTAATTCGAAGCAAAGTGACATGAAACTTGAGTATTATTGGAAACTAATAGCTATCTTGTTTGCTTTGTTCAAGGCAAATAAAGAGCTTTCATAAGTTTGTTCGAGTTTTAGTGCGCTTCGGTGCTATCGTATTTTAGGGAGGCATAAATTTGTAAAATCTACGGAAGAAATACCTTATCTGATTTCACAACAGAATTGTGTAAGTAATCAAAACATAAAAGCGTCTTACCTCTTACTTGTATAATAAGGTAGAAATAGGAAATACTATATTCTCTATATAGCGTACTAAGAAGACATAATGAAGTGCTATATGAATACAGTGAAGAAAGTGATCATAGAAATGTCGAAAAGCTGTGCCTCACACAAAAGAGGAATTTTTATGCCATACGAAGTGTTCTTCTTCTATCCTCGTTTATGCGCATACTCATCATCGCTGATGCGCCTGTTCTTTAGGGCTATCATACGAGCCACCTGCTGCACTCCTGCTTGGACTGTTAAATAACATTCCTGTTATTAGTGGCCACCTAACACAAGTAGGTCAATGTTTTAAAGTTTGTTTGTTTTTTATACTTTGCCCGTCTACAGTCAATCTGCACCCAGTAGTGCAACTCCTTCCTTAGAAGACACCTTCTAAGACAGTAATTCGTGCTAAGAGAAGTGAATACTTCATGAATGTAAGTTTGCACCCTTAAAATAGGATAGTACTCAAGATTCAGATTGGTAGTTTACTATATATAAATAGTTTTCTGGAAAATTTTGACTTAAATTGGGTCAAAATAGTTACTGTTCCCTTTTAGAAGTCTTATAAACCCTCGAAGATCTATTACGAAGCACATGGCGCATGTTTCTTGTGATGAAAGGTCGCAGCGTATATCACAACATTTGTAAGTTCAACCGAGTGCTATACAAATCCACATCGGTGGCTTGGCATACTTCTAGATAATAAGGAAAGAGCCCTTACACAATTTAGAATTTTCCTCTGGTACTTCAATACTATAATATTCATTTTGTAGTATTTTCAAGGAATATCTTATGGTTATTGCTTACAAAAAAATAAATACATATATTAAATATAAATAATTACAACTTTTAAGTAAGCACGATTTCAACCTTTAGCGTGCAGCGGGTTGAAAGCTCGGCCGCTTCGTCTTAGGTAGCCTTCACACTAGTATCCTGTGAGCTGCTACTAGATTTACATTGTCTTAAATGTACGCATTCACACGTGCGCTTCGGTGCAAACGAGCTGCGGCTCTCAGCTGATATGAAGATCACTCCCACCAGTAGCTGGCTCGAACGGGCTGGTAGTGGGGAAGAAAATCATACACAGTCTTATGAGAGCCCTTCACATGTTAGCGTGAACTCAGTTGGAACGGAGAAAAATGTACATATATTTGATATTGAAAATTTTCTCATTCTGATGTTGCTCTGATGAAATGCACACTTTACACTACCACTACAGGTAATCCCACTCGTAAGAGGCCCCGGGAAAAGTGCTATAAAAATTTTAATAAAGGAGGATATGAAACCAAATTTGTGCATAAACCTTCACGGTGGAGAGGTGAAGGTACACTCATGCCCCAAATGAATGTCGCATATCTATATCTGTTTTCTTGTAAAAATATAATTTGATAATGATTTTGAAGGGTACTTTTAATACTGATACTATGTGTATAATCGGAAAATGTACGTATATTTGTGGTAAATTCCTTAGGAAAATAATTATAAATACGAAAATTAGAATGAGTAAAACAAAATGTTGCTAGATGGACAAGAAAGTTTTATTTTCCTTTTATTGTTCTTATTTACTGCTCTTTTGACATGAAATTTGCCACATACATGTCTTTGCCGATTATACACATACCAACATCATAAGAAATACCGAGCGAATTCGTTATCAATTAATATTCCTATAACACCATATTTATAAACATGCGACAATAATTTTGGACATGAATGTACATTAGAAGAGGTGCTGGAAGCGACCTCCCCCCCTGTATACCACATCCCGACCGCGGTGGCTCAGTGGTAGAGCGTTCATATCCGGTTCTTGGGGTCCCTGGTTCGATCCCAGCTCGCGCCGTGTGGACTTTGTGGTGGACAACACCGTGCTCGTGGGTTTTCTCGGGGTTCTCCCGTTTCCTCCCACTTTCTTCATTCCACCATTTCATTCATTTCTCATCTTCACCGTCGCCTTTAGCCCAACCGGCAAAAGAGTGGGTCGTAAAACTTGAAGATTTAATTTCATTTTTTTTCTTCTTTTCCTTTTTTGTTGAAATTTATCGCCAGAATTAAAGCTACAGCTTCATCTGGCCCTAGCATGGCTGCCATTTTGGTATTATGATCCTGTGAGCGCCTCAGAAGTATTCCATGCCTTCTACAGGTGCACATGAGCCGCTCACAAAATTGTAGTATGAAGACAGCCTTAATCCACAATAAACTTGTTTTGTTACGGGAGCAAAAATACACATTTAGCAAAGTAATTGTTACATTTTAAAGTAACATTGCATATCCTTGTTGTTGGCCTTCTAGTTTTGTCCGATTTCTGTCGAAATAAGGACATACTTGAGTAAAATAATATTACCGACATCACATGCATTAGTAGGCCTTTACCTTTAACCAGGGTGCGAAATCATTTGAAAATGGTGGAGGGGAAGAAGTTCAGCGATCCACACTAATGCTTCGTGGAGCCTCCAAAAAATTGAAATATTAATGGATTATTATTATTATTATCATTATTATTATTATTATTATTATTATTATTATTATAAACTTTATTTTACGTGCTGAGAACAGCTAAAATACAGCACTTTGTCTTATTCTACATTATTTTAGCAATGAATATATAGTACTAGTGATAAAATTATGTTTACATCTATATCATAAATTATTAATAATAAAAACATTGACAGTGTAGTGTACGTCAATTATTAAAACAAAGAAGTGTCAAAAATTAAAAGTAAAAAAAAAATAAAAATAAAAACTACTAAGTTATATTTTTAAAATTCTAAAATAAAGTCATATTTTAAAATATGTTTTCTATTATGCGGTTGCAATAAAATTTTTGCCCTTGTACCATATGTTGGAACTTTAAAATCAACATTTCTAAAAATATAGTCTGAGGTATATTGGTTGTCAAGTAACTTTCCTACAAATACAGATTCAATCAATTTTCTCCTGTCAGCCAGTCGTTCCAAATTAAAATACGTTATCCAATGTTCATACGTGCTAGAATAATAGTCAAGTCCTAACTTAAAACGAAGTATTCTAATAAAACACTTTTGCACCATCTCGAGTTTGTTTACGAGAGTTTTTGTTAGGCTCTTCCAAGTCACTGATGCATATTCTAATTTCGACCTTACCAGTAATCTATATAAGAGTACATATGTATTTGATTGACAGAAAGCAGGCCATTGATTAAACAGGTAACCGATTATTTTTCTTGCTTCATTACATACATTTTGTATATGATCACCAAAGCGTAGTGACCTGTCAAATGTTACACCTAAATCCTTTATTGTGTCAACTTTCTGTATTACAGTACCTTGTATTTCATATTGACTTACATAGTATTGCGATTTGTTACTGTAGGTCATGCACTTAGTTTTCAGACAATAATAATAATAATAATAATAATAATAAATGTTCAAACTAGTCGTAATTGTTGTTTAAAAATACTTTAACGTTATTTATTCATTTAACCAAAATTGGTAACTTATCTACTGCATTTAATATACACTTCGGTGCGTATGGTCCAGGGTTAGACTCTAGTGGGAGCACAGTACCCTTGTGTTTACCATTATATTGAAGATTACATTCGCGAAAATAGCAGTAGAGATATATAAGTCAGAAATAATAGTCCCTGAGAACCGATGTCCTAACCAAGCATTAGAACTACTAACTTGAAGCGCTCCACCTGGCAAGCCATAGATCCTCATGAGCTGTAGAGTCAGAGTATAGTTTTTATTATTATTTATGAAATTCTCGTTTCTTCGCTACGTACGTAGTGTTTCAGTTTGGTCGTTCAAATATACGGTCACCTTTGTAAGTCTAAATAATACTATGTATCTATATTGTATTATTAGCAAGAATATATTATTATAAATAATGATTTCAATACAAATACTTGATAGACAACAAGAAGCCGTGTTGCCTCAGTGGTAGAGCGCTCTCCTCAGGTGCGTGGAATCATCGGCTGGATCCTAGCTCGCGCCAAATTCTGCTTGCGGTATACAAACAATTGTGTGGGGGTTTTCTCGGGGTCCTCTCGCTTCCTTCCATTATCCTAATCAACCATTATAATTCATCTCATCATGACCGTCTTCCTTAGCCGTGGTGAATATTCATAGGACGTTAAACTTTAGAAAATAAAAGCACAAACACTATAATAGATTGATTTGCTGATTTAAGTTTAATGACCCTTTTCAGCAGCGAGGCTATGAAATGTGGACTTACAGTTTAAGGTGAAATCCGAACCACTGTAATCGTTCAAATTTTTGTCCTGCGGCATCTGTGACTGTCGCGATACTTTTAAGTGTTGCAGCTGTAGATGACTTACTAACATGCAAAGTTGTGAACAGCATTCACAACACCAAAAACTCTTTCAGAAACAAGATCAATTCGATGTGCCATGCAGTGTACGCTAATTAGGCACGGGTTGACAATTCTTCTAATTTGAGCAGCAACACCTTCGTTTCTCCCAGTAAACACTGCATCCCCGTCCGAACTAAATCCAACCAGTTTTTCTTTAAGATTAAAAATATCTATGCCATCTTCGGAAAGTGCTTGAATAATTTTCTCTTTAAGGGATTTTTCATCGCCATTTTCTACAGGCACTAATTTATAAAAACGACAACAAGGTTTATTTTCTTCGTCCACATATGTTCATATAACAGCAAGTGCTTATCCGCAAACCTGTTTGTAGGTTCGTCCACTGAAATTGAAGAACAATCTGTTTGTTTGAGAAATTTTACCAATTTTGCATGCAACTGGTACGCTAGAGAATAAAGGTCTTCATCTCGTCAACAACCGAAAAAGTTAAACACCTGATCCTTTTACAAATAAACTACGTTTTTTAAAACAGCATGCATTTAAAATTATTGTTTGTCTGAAAATTTTCTTTATAGACCTACTTATATTTTCCTATTAAGGTGTCCCCCCTTACAGATTTTGGTGAGGAGGAAAAGCAAGTGTAAAATTTTTGGTGGGGGGGAAATCCCTCCCGTCCCCCCCGGGATTTCGCACCCTGCCTTTAACATTCTTAGAGTACTCTGTTTTCGTCTATACGACGTTGTGTAATTGAATATGCTGCCATGATGCTTTAGACAGTTTGGTGAATACTAATGTTGTTCATAAGTAAACTAACTTCATAAGTAAAATATTAAAAACAAATAGGTTCCATTATAAACTAGTAGAATTTAAAATGGGCAAATGTTACTGCTCTGTTTAGTTGAACGATCTCACTGAAATATTGCAATCTGATTTTCTTTTACATTAAACTTATAACCAGATGAATTTGAAAACAACAACCAGTGTGGGCAAAGACTCTACGAATATTTTTGTGAAAAAATAAAATATCAAAAAAGGAGCGAGAATGGACATTGGGAACAGTTACATAAATCAAAATACAGTTATATAAATCTTCTCTAAGCTGCTCATAATAAATAAATAAATAAATCAAGAAACTAAACAAAATTATAAATTAAATTGATGGTATTGAATGTTACAAAAGGAAATGCTCGAACATATGGAAAAATCAGAGAGGTGTTTTAAAAAAATCCCTCCGTTTCAAAACTTAATGCCGGAAATTTCTCTAGGAAATCGTTAAACAAAGCTGACATAGAAAGACAAGATATTGATAAATTATATAATATTAAGAATTTTACTGGATTATTATTTCTTTTCTTTTCCATTAACCTTCTACCTAAGGGTAGAGTTACAGTTTATTATGGTAAATATTACGATTATTAAATTTATGTAATAAAGAAATACAATTTTAAAATTAATAGAACATTCTTGAAATTGCTCTTAAGAAGAGAAAAACATAAATAACACTTCAGATTTCCAAAGAATGAACGTCAGTAACTGGGTAGAACAACAACAACAATGAGATAAAAAAAAAAAAGTTACTGCACTATGACAAAACTACGAATATTCCCCTTCTTGACTTTAGTTTTGTTTGCTGCAAGGGCCCTCACGTAGAGCAGCTAAGTGGGATTTAGGGAGTCCCCTAACAGTGTGAGCTATACTCTGCTGACCTATTATCACTACTGTATTTCTTAAAAAGTTTGATGGTTGATTGTGGAACAGTTATTGGGCTCTCAATTACAACTTAAAAGATGTGAGCTCGTGATTGGTTCATACATTATTTTTAAAGAGTAGTACCTTTTAATATTTGCTGAAAAAATTCATGTTGAAATAAATAAAACTTCAGGAAAAGCACTACAGTTAGAGAAATGCAGTATATTATACTCTGTTACAGTTTTGACAGTATAGCAATCCTTTTATCAATCCTATCATTATATTGAAGCGTTGTTGTGTTTCTCCAATTGTACTGCTCTGATGTTTTACGCATCTGAAGTAGAAGGTGTGTAAATTTTCAAGATAACTGTACTGCCTAATTTTAAAAAATTTAGTTCATTTTTCCTAATATTGTGTTTGGAACTGTTTTGGTAAAGATTCAGTGCATATTATTCACAAAATGTTAGACATTTTGAAATTCATACTCCAACTTGAAAAAACCACAAGTGTAGCTATATCTACGAATTTACATCCCAGTTACTAGTTCATATCTGCAATTTTATGATTTATGTGAATTTTGTTTGTCGAGATTTTTTTTCACTTGACCACAACTTTTTATTTGTTTCAGCATGTTATGCATTCAAGAAGAGTTGGGGCAGCTAAGTCTACAGTCACCTCGGGTTCCATGTTCAACACAAGAATTATCACAATGTCAGCATTACCCTCACTCCCAGTGCCAATCTCCACCGTCAGAAACTTTAGACTCATCCAAATCTGGACTGGATATTGGGTACAGAGATGGAAATAATCCTCGCGTCGGCTGGTTCGATGGACTTCTGGGTTGCCTTCGACCTGTGTGGACGATCATTGGAAAGGCGGCAGCGAATGAAATCAAGGGTCAAGGTGAGCAACAATCAATCAGTTGAAGCTCTTATTGTTATATACTCAGATTTTAAAATTTCTCTTTATATAGTCATCATGTTGTCTCACAATTTAGATTATTTATTATCATTGGTATTACAGATAAATTACATAAGATTATATTATTGATGCATGCTTTTGAGTGTGGATTATCCTATCGAACTGTAGCCTGTCCAAATAGCACAACAGATTGAAGCTGTTCCATACTTTTAAAGCTAAGGAGCATGTACCGTCAAAAGCAGATAAACGAACGATCATGTAAAATGTGAAATTATTCCATTGAGAGTTACATTGTAATTCGTTATCTGCAGAAGCTGGATTGAAACACCCATAGCGCACAGTTTAGTAACAACAACAATGAAATTAATAATATATTTTTAAAAAAATCTCAACAGAGATTGCAAGAATAAGTGACAAGCTTATTAGGTTATGCTACATTTCCGTTTGTGGAGAATTTTCAGAAATTTTACGTGTTTAGTAAGTTTACTATTTTAGTACAAATTGATGAGCTACGAGGGAAGTACGATATTATTATTATTATTATTATTATTATTATTATTATTATTATTATTATTATTATTATTATTATTATTATTATTATTATTATTATTATTGCATTTTTACTAGTTGGGTTAGTAGAACCATAAACATTTCATCATATTTTGTTTCGGATTAATTTGTGTGCTTTACTTACGTTTTTGATGGCCCTCGTTTACCTCCAACAGTAGCGATCTAACACTCCAGTGAAATAATGAAGGATTCAGCACGAGAGTATTTCCAGCATACACGGTGTTTTTAAATGTACTTCATTGGTACTTATTGGACAACCTACATCTAATTAAATAACTTAAACAGTGTGTCATTATTAGGAACATAAATTGTGACCTAGAGAAAAAAGAAATGGGACCAGACATTTCAAATAATGTTTGATGGTTTTTCGCTTTGATCATGTGTGTGGGAATAGTCGAAACGAATCCCAGTCTTCATTGCTTTGCTTTCAGCAACCGTTAAATTGTTTTAAAATAATGATAATAATATAGGAAGAATCCTCTTAAATTTAACTTGCAGAATGTGAAATCACCGGACAATTGTTATAGCAAAATTGCACAAATTTAACATATAGTTGCATAATAATCAAATTTGTTTGTGTAAAACAGGCGTGTAAAAATTAGATTAGGCACAGTAAATATTAAAATATTTCTACTAAGTCATAAGTTTATAGCTTTTATTATTAGATCATACTTTTGGTAAACATGTTACATACATTCAGCGAAAACTAATGTGTATGAAGTACTAAATTCATAAACATGAAAAGTAATGCTTGTTATAACTTTACAATAGTACAGTAATATTGACAATAATAATAGTATTATTAATTTAGTTAGATTATAAATGCAAAAATATTAGTTACTGTTATTTTAACTGTTACTTCGTATTTATAGTGAAAGCAAGCGTATAACATGATCGTGTTGATTAATAGCTGTTTTTCTGGGGAAGAGGATCGAAAAAGAAAGGTTTCTTTTCTAATCATGAAATTTGAACAAATTTCTGTCGCTAAAAATCAAAGGAGATTTTGTTACATCTCGCTAGAGGTATTATTATGGTTATCCAATTTAAAGAAGAATCATTATCTCTTGGTATACAGTCCATAGTTTTCACTTTTGCAAGTATCAGGTTATAACGAATAGGAAGAAAAACAGCATGAAACGAACGAAAAATATAACTGTTACCATTCCGTTTACCTTTACAAGTTTTAGTGCTTCTGAATTGAGACTTTAAATTTATTGAATGTGTGTCTGAATTTCGCATAATTTTTTTCAGATCATATGCAAATTTGTAGCATTTAACCTTTTGTAGGAAATAGTGTATATCAATGGATTAATTCCGTAAATGATAATTTACTTAACTTGTTAAAGAACCATTTGAGAACTTAAAGAAATTTATTTATAACTATCCTTCGAAAGCGTACTTAAGAAACTAAATCAACCCCTTCGAAAAGTAATTTACTGGTTTAGATTTAATGTCCATTTTCAACACTAATGCGAATTAACAGCTTCATATGGGCTTCACCTATATTCACTATAATGAAGCTGTTTACTATTCAATCAGAAGAAGAGTTTAGGCCAGCTATTAAGAATGCCCGTTGGGCCTCATCATACTTGTAAATTTCAAAGAAAATACAGTAAAATGATTTTCCAACATAATTTACGACGTTTTATTAAACAATAAAAAATCCTCTCAGAAATACTTATTCTATTAAGTGGCTTTTGAAACTTTTCGTAAATTGTCTTGCGAAGTAGCAGTATTTTGTTTTCTGAAATATTTTGAATGGTGTAAGTGTTCGCAGAATCGACGATAGAACTTACCCAAAATGGCCAGTTATTAGAAGCGGGAAACGAAGATTCAAATTACTAAAACTGGTCACGTATTATATTTGTTGATGTGTTAGGACCCTATCTTAGTATATATATTACAAATGTTTAAATATTTGAAGCAAAGCCGTTTTGTTAGTTCAAAATGAGCGAGCAAAATATTGAACTGACACTACTTTCTTGCTTTCACAGGTCTTTTATTTCTACAGAGGTCTGTATACTTCTAGATTTTGTTTCGATTTTTCTGTGTAATATTATAAATGAAGTGTAGCGTAATGTGTTAGAAGAGAAACGGAGTTCTAGATAATATTGTAAAAAGGTACGGGAAAACTTTTCGTTGAATTCCTGAGAAATGCATTCTCGGTTCCCATCTATTTCGCGATTCTTTTACCATCATACTTTAGGAACATGGTCAGATTCCTGGATATTTTTAAAGGGATTCTACTATGTTGTGCATATTTTATGTAAGAATTGTAAAGCAGGATATTAGGGTTCGACTCCCCACAATTCAGCATTTTTTTGTTGTTGTTTTCTTCATTTTTGAACTTCGTTTCTACGGACAAGACTACCTGAAAAGTAATAAGATAATATTGCACTTGATAAATGAATTTTCGAATCACAATATGATATATGAGAACGTAGAAACTATTTATTCTGTTGTACTAAAGATTATAAATATAAAGTAGATTGAAAGTTTTTGATCATCCTTAGGTAAAAAGAAGGAAGGAAGAGAAGAATGAAGAAAAATATTTGAAAATCATGTTCAATCCCAAACTAAGTTACTGAATTTTGAGAACAACAATTTACTATTGTTCATTCCTCTTTCTCGAGAATGTATAAGTGATGGAAAGCTTTAAAATCAAATTTATTAATTCTTTTTAAGGGTGTATTTTCGTAAACCACGTACTATATGTTTGATTTTTTTTTTTTTTTTTATTCTACTTCGGAATTCATTTGCATACTAAAATAACACCTCTTAAGTGGTAATGCTACAAACCAGAAAATATGCTGTTCGCTTACACGGCACGAAGCACACTAAATAAATAAAACTACGAGGCACATTGACAAAATAAGTGTACTAAGGCCCTCACTGGTAGAGGGAATTGGTTATTGTTATATTGATCACACTGCCGTGTAGCTTAGCCCCTACCCTTTTCAGCGAGCCAAATCACGCGTCAGTACAACCAAAACTGTGACCATAGTAATGTCTCCCGTGAAAGATGTCGATAAAATTTGCCACCAAGTGCAAGGTTCACAGCGTTATCCGTTATCTAGTTGTGAAAAGAAAATCTTTGTCTGAACGAAAATCAAATCAGGTTATGGCGAAGGAATTACGAATCGTACGAGTGTGTTTAAGTGGTGTCGTGAATTTAAAAATGGTCGTAGCGGTGTGCACGATGAGCAAAGGAGTGAAAGACGGTCGATTTTGACTGATTCGCGCATTCCCCTGACCTGGCACCTTCAGACTATCATTTGCTCATCTCCCTAAAGATGCACATTTTCATGCAAGGTGGGAAAAATTTTTCAACAGACAAGGAAATGAAGGTAGAGATGCAGAATTGGGCAAAAGAGGGGCGGCAGACTTCTCTGACCAAGACATAAAAAATTGATCCCTTGTGTCACTAAGTGCATCGAGAGGGATGGCGACTGCATGGAAAAATAGTTCGCATGTGTACTGATGGAAACATGTACAAGTTTTGTTTTAAATAAATTTTTTGAAGCCTACAAAAATCTAGTACATTTATTTTCTGGACGTGCCTCGTAACAGGCAAATTTACGTAAAATTAAAGTTGGTGTTATTCATATGGTTGTATAGTCATTGTTGTGACTTTTGTCGTATTAGAACATAACTAAATACATACATAAAAGATGAAGATTCGTTTCTCTCTGGTAGTTATGGTATCTAACATTTTTTATTTATTTTGTAGCTGATGATTGGGAAATCCCATTCGAAGCTATTAGCGATCTACAGTGGCTAGGATCTGGAGCTCAGGGTGCTGTATTCAAAGGGAAGCTCAATAATGAGATAGTGGCTGTGAAAAAGGTGAAGGAGCAAAGGGAGACCGAGATTAAGCATCTCAGGAAGCTGAATCATCCGAATATAGTTCAATTTAAGTAAGTTTTCCTACCATTTTGTAGTTTCATTTCGTCAGACCTCCTTGGAAGATTATTGAAATGCAATAACATTATTCTTGTATAAGGAGTCAGAGATATCAGTATATATGTAATCAATTTATTAAATATAAAATATTTTAGGCAGCCTGGAGTTAATTTGCTCTTGAGCACAAAACAAATATTTGCCAAAACTTTTCATAAATGATTGTAACAAAATTCAACAATCTTACTAATGACGACAACGATAATAAAAATAATGAGACGCAGTCAGATTTATTATTTCACTGAGTATGTGGCACATTCTTAGAGAACGTTTTAGAACTAACTAATATGGGTGGGATTTTGAGGGATAACTCTGGTTTTATTGACCTACCCTGGCACGTATTAGTGCTATTGAGAGAGTTAACTTTCAGAGTTTCTTATCAGACTTTATCTGTTATGTTTTAGTATTATTGCTACTTTTGAGTTGTTTTCTTATATTTCTTTCCTATTTTGTCGTAAGTTTTCAACGAGTCGTGTTTCTATTTTTTAATTTTTTTTATTTTTTTATTTATTTATTTATTTTTTTTTTTTTTTTGTTCTTTCGTTGAACTTACGTTTAATTTTCATTTTGTTAGAAGCCTTATTTCGATCTTTTATTGTATGAATAGCACGTGTTCGCTTTGGTCTTACGTGACGGTGACATGTAACCTAGCTGCTAACGTTCCCAATAAACCTCAATCAAATTTATAAGAATATAAGTTTGTAATATGGAACGGAACACATGTCTAAACAAAATATGATTGTGGTTGAATCAAGTTCTCTGTATTGTTTAATAAGCCTAGTGAACAGAGAGCGTAAACGATTGAAAACTAGTTCGGTATATGTGAAGTAGATGTGGGTTCCGTATAAATGTAGTTACTCATACAGTATATATAGAATTTGTGAACATAATTGCTGATTGAAGCATAAAAGTCCATGAGTGACTTTTTTTTTTTTCAGACACTTAAAGTGATTGGTTTTCATACGTCAATCTGATTCTTCAATATTGAAAACCGATTAGAACTTGTGTTTGCTTATGGTTCGAAACGATCTGAAATCTACTTTCAAATCCGAAATGTATGAAACGATCTGATATCTATTATCAGGAATAAAAGTAATGATATATTAAGTATAAGTAGTGTTTTGTAATCAGATGTATAATTCTCCTTGCATTAAAGTTTTCGTGACTTTAAGTAATCACGTATTTGTGGAATCAACAACCACGCCTCGAAGCTACACATTGTACAAGTCTTCCTTTCAGTTTTCATTTTAATTCCACTTCCTTTTTCTTCTTATTCCTTCTAAAACTTGAAGTAGAACCCCGTGTAGATTGAAAACATTGATGTTGTCATAAAAATACACGGATAGCAAATGTTAGGATAATTATACATAAAAGAGAATTGGTTTACAAAGATCTGAACAAGTTACGTTTTAGGATATGTACACTCCTGCATTGATCAAGTATAATACTCTAGCTTATAGGTTTATTTGCTTCGGCTGCTCCGAGCTTAAGATGTAAGTAAAAAGACATTAAGAACAAATAAAAAAGGAACTAAATTTACCTGATGGATAACAATAAGAAATGATATAAAACGCAATGAGTTGATCAGTACGGGACTGTGTACCTACTTTTGGGTCACCCGGTATTAATACCTTTTCGTAGGTACAGATTAAGAATATGGGTGCCAATTTTTAGAAAATCTAAGGTAATATCTGTTAATTCGCAAAGGAAGAATGATATTTAACGAAATTATTCATGTAGGCGACCAATAAGCGATTCATATATTAACCGTGTAATCCATGTTCACAACTGTAGGATTAGTAGTCTGAAACCAGTAAAAATGCTACACGACGATTGAACGTATATGAACGTATTCCGTCGGAGTATTTCCGTACAGTGTACAAAAGCTGGTTTTTATAGAAGAAACAATACAATACACTATGTTAACAACTGTAGCATTACTAGTGTGAAACTATTGTAAGTGCTATAGGAACTCGTATGATTGCGAAACCCACATTAAGATAAATATTCATTGGAACATGCAATCACTAACCTAACCTAACCTACTTACCTAATTGTTACTTATGGGACCACCTAGCACAATTTGGTGCGCTTTTTCGCATGACTATAGTTTCATCGGCATGTTATCGATCTGTACGAAATTATTCGAGCATGCACCAAGAAAAGAAAAGTGCAGAGTGCATTAGGGCAGTGGTTCTCAAACTTTCCGATAACGCGGACCCTCTGTTCATTCGGAAAGTGATCTGCGAGCCCCCTTTCAATGCTATCTGAAATTTCACATGGTATTAAAAATATACTATTTAGAATTACCACTGACAAGGAAAAGATCAAGAAAAATAATGCAATAAGTAATTTATTCTAAAGATACATGATTGTTTCCTAATATGAACGAAATTTCAATTGAAAATACAGTAACTTTCAAAACTGAAAGTCATTATTTTTTAAGGAAATCTACTTGATAAACAATGTTCTCAAATGTGGGGTCACTAATGTGAGGAATGAAATTCTTTGTATTTTTCCATAATTGCATTGAAATCCAGAATAAGTTTTGTCACCACCAGTCTTAGATCCGATTCCACATTAAGACGATTTCGCTTTCAGGCTTTCATACTGCAAAGAGCAGAAAAGGTCTGTTCAGTGGTCGGGAAAGGCATCAAACATTGCAATGCGTTTTTAGACAACTCTTCATACTAACAGCACACACGCAACCAAAAGCTACAAAGTTCATTTTCTTTGAAAACATTTGTCCATGAAACATCGGAGGATATTTCCAATCAGTGGTTCTTTCAGTAGATATGTTACGGGGGGGGGACATACTTACTATTCTGGGGGGCACTGCTGATACTATTCTATTTATTATTATATTAAAGACGTATTATTTGGTCTCCTTCGGGGGGGGGACTCTCAGAGCTCCGGGGGGCAGTACCCCCCCCCCCCCAAAATGTCTGGAAGAAACACTGTTTCCAATAGCTGGTCTTGTTCTGTGTTAGAGAGATTAATACCTTGTAAATTATGGATTTTTACATCAGTGAAAGGATTTTCAATCCAACTATTATTAGGTTGTGGGAGAGGTAAATGTTCTCGAAATCTTGCACCTGATGCTCTCAAATGTCCTACAAGTGTTTTTGTGCATTTTAGCGGAGAGCTTTTCACCTGAAGAATCAGTGAAATACTGGGGCACTGGAAATGATGAATAGTTATTGTTTTGTACTCGTACTGCCCACAGCTGCAGTTTATTAATATTAAAAATACTTCTTGCATAACAGCTGAGAGTTCCATTTTATTAGAACTCATTTCAATTTTTAGGCGTCACGGACCCCACTTTAAGAACCACTGCATTAGGGTATTACTTAGAGCAGAATGGCGATAAAGAGGAATTTTAAAAAGTTGCTTATATTCATAATCTGCATGTCTTATCACACAGAAGCTTGAACAACTCCTTAAATTCCTTACGATTATAATATCCTTGAAGTAAGTCGGTAACCTACTGTACGAGTTAGTGGAGATCGGAAAGACATTTTCTGTAGTGCAAGTATAGTTTTGACATAATATGTATACGCTGTCTTTTTGTCTTATGTGAGATGAATGGAAATCATTAATCAATAAATATGCTTTCAATTTATTTTAACTTATATAGTAATTTTGTTTATACAAATGTGGAACAGTTAAAATCTTGTTTTACTCGATATAAAGATTGTATATAAATACAGCGCAGTTCTTGCAAAGTTTATTCGAAATAGAGACAATGAGACTTCATGCATAGTCCACAGAATTTGAGCACCTGTTCAGAAATGGTATAATATGGCTGGTGGTACTTATTTAAGTTTTTGAACGACTTTTTGATTGACTGTTGTAAGCTATTCAAGTATAGCAGTTTTAGACCATAAACTTAATCATTTGCGGAAAAAAAAAAACTTAAGGTCGCTTGATCTTGGTGACCCGTCTGATGTACTATGGTAGCCACTTTATTAATTCATTTCTTGTTTAAGAAGTTTCTGAATCACATGATGAAAAAATATGTATCTGGCACATTTGGATATTAGAAGGATAAACCAATATTTATATTTAGTATTGCATGCAGTTTTGCATGAGCAATAGACTGGCAAAAACTTAAAACTAGTAAAAATTTACATGTATGAAACAATGTATAAAGATGCAGCAGAAATCAGTGCATTTATACATTTTGCCAATCAAGCAAAAGTGATAATTAAAAAAAAAAAGACACATAGATTGATGCATGTGTGTAAAATTAAATTAAATGTCAGCCTGATATTTTATTTTTATTTCTATGGTGAAAGTAAAGTTTTATTTTCTGACTTGTTTTACTATAAGAAGAGGAGAGCAAAGAATATATCGGCTCATGCAATCTTCCTAGGCTTGCTACTGCTGAAAATTAATGGATTACAATACATCTTGTAATAAAAATGAGATGCTTTGGTCGTTATATTTAAACTATGTTATGTGATGGCTGTTACGTACACTTTCTAAGTGAAATTTGTTTTCAGAATTTTTATATTTTCGTCTTCTACTGAATAATATAATTTCTATTGGAAACTGTGATTTTGTCATGCATAAGTACTAAATAAATGGTTTGTTATTAGTGTTTCCTTAAGCGGTCTATTATTTTTATTTAAGTTGTTTTTGCAAAGTGGATGTAAAAGCTAAGATTATTTTCATTTCTTGTTTCAAGGGGTGTTTGTACGCAGGCACCATGCTATTGTATAATTATGGAATATTGTCCTTATGGACCTCTGTACAATCTGCTGAAAGATGGAGGGAAAATTCCACCTGTACGACTTGTGAATTGGGCCAAACAAATAGCATCTGGCATGCATTACCTGCATTCCCACAAGATAATCCACAGAGATCTGAAAAGCCCTAAGTAAGTATAAACATATTTGTTTTGTAATTCGTGAGTGTAATGTTGACGAATTTGGTGTCTATGTTTCAGTTGAACCTCTCATGATTGTACCCTTTAGGCTAAGGAAAAAGGATGATTAGGGCAAGTGAATGATGGAAGAATCGATGGAATGAGATTGTGAAAGTAAACGAAAGTACCCCGAGAAAACCCACAGATACGATGTTGTCCACCATAAACTTACTTGGCCGGGGATCGAACCAGAGACCCCACGTATCAGAGGTAAGCACTCTATCACTGATCCACCAAGCCCCATGAATTTGATGTCTAAAATACAGTGACGACAAGTATAGGAAATCAAATAATACTGTTGATACTATATCAAGTGGAAACAAAACTCTAGGTTATATTCTTAAAATAACACTATAAGATGAATTTATAAGGTGGAAACTAACTGCAGTTGTCAAATGGTGTAGAACTTAACGGGAAAATCTACAAACTTAATATTCATTGAGCAGCTTGAAGAGCTATTTTATAGATCAACTTAAAACATACTTGCCTTGATTTCTCTATTATGTTAGATTTCTTAAAAAGTCACGAATCCTTGAATTTTCACTACTTTCATTGACAGCATTGTTAAGGCCCAGTTAAGAACTCAGGGATTAGTCAGGATAGGATGAACGTGAATTTAAGTACATAGGTAACAACTGTGTACACTAACATATTGAGATTTACAAACATAAGTATCTTGAGGCATGTCTAGAAGATTGTCCTCAAAAGTTAGAATAAGTTCGTGTACATAGTTGTTTTGTATGTAATTAATTTCCATTCATCCTATCTTCATCAACTCTTTCTTATTCGTGTTTTAATATAATGCTTCCAGTAGAGATTTGATTTGTTAATTGATCCTTATATTCCGTAATGTAGTAGACGGGACAAAATAAATTATTTATGAATTCATTTATAGTCTTAATTATTTGAATATTTCTCCCATAAATAGACGGTGTTAGTCTCTATTTGTAGTTTAGACAACCAGGTGCCAGTATTCATGGAATCAAGTTGTTTACTTGAAAAATATTTATGTGTATTTGACTATAGTCAATATGTTGTAAATACTGGCAGGTGAATAGCATGGGATAATTCGTATTTGTAGCATGACTTACTTCTATAATTTATTTCTAGTGTGTTCCAAGGAAATGTTCTACGTGTGGTGGAATTTACAGTGGTTATGTTTTGCGCTAAGCTGTTAACATGATAGTAAAGAGAGAATTGTAATTTTTGTGTACATACTCGAAAGAAAGAATAAATCGATCGATCTATGATAAGAAAGATAAAGACATGCACTTGCATGAAAATAAATGTGAAACACACACCTCTTTTGTATAGTTTCTTTACGATTGTTTGGAAACGAAAATGTCCAACCATTCTTGGAATATAGCACTTTATCTTTCTAACATTTCTTTTCATCCCATATTCTTCACAGCGTTCTTCAAGTTTTCTAACATGTTATTGATTTTTTTTTAATTCAGATTCCGCACCAAGCCTCATATCATCTGTAAGCTGTATACACCTAATCATCCTACCGAAATACTGTCTTCTTTATCTCTTCTAGATAGTTATTAAATAATGTTGGCGAAAGACAACTTCCCTGTCGAATTCTCATTCCAATTGTACGCTCCTCTGTCATTTCCTTTCCTATTCTAACACTTACTTGTCGGTTCATATATATGTTTCTTATCAGTCTTTGCTCTTTCCACTCCAACCTAACCTTTCTTAGAACTCCCAACAACAATTCCCGATTCACGCAGTCAAAAGCTTTTTCTAGATTAATAAATACAACATACACTTCTTTTTTTCTATAAACGTTGCACCTAACACCCTGAATAATTCGGTGCTAAAAGGGACGCTAAATTTCAATCCAACAACCAATATTATTTTTCATAGTAAATTCTTGTATTACTGCTTCAAAATAGATAAACATACTTATATGGTATCACTGTCTTTCTTCTCAGGTTTATGAAGCAATATGCAATAACTTTGCTTCCTGCAGGCGGAAGCTACATTTATATTTGATGGCATATTTTAGTTGATAAAATATTGGTAATTTTGTGTTTAACACAGTAGGTATTAATATAGCAATACATCAGTATTCCCAATCATGCAGAGCCACTAAAAGTTTTATTTTTATAATAAAGAAAGACATGATGTAATGTAGAACTCTAACCATTGTGTAATTACAATTGTATTCGGATGTTTGACCTGGGAGCTGTGAGACATATGATTATTAAATTCTGGAGAACTTTTACTTATAAATGTTTCATATGTTTGAATTGATACTGTGAATTCATATGGTTGCTAGTTTGTATTTACAATGGAATTTTATTAGATTCGTTTTGTGTAAATATAATGATGAGTTGAGTATATTTAAGAGGCAGGAACATAGATACAATAAAGGTAATGTACGTGTAAAATAGATTAAATACAATAGTGAAATAATAGCTGTCCACGAAGAGGTGTTCGGAATTTAATCTCTTACTAAAATTTTAATTAATTTGCCGTTCTTGTGAGACTATTGGTTTAACAATTATTTTGGCGTCTAGGATAGTATTTGTTAAGAGTTGTAACATTTGGATGGCTTAGTTGCAGTTACATTTGTCATTTAACTTCTACGTGTTTTCTGGTCGTTATATAAGTCTTTTTGGCCACTATCTTGAGACATTATATGGCCACGGTGAATCTGTGGTAGAACGTTCACTTTTGGTACGTGTGGTTAATGATTTGATCCCAACTTATGCCAAGTGGGCTTTGTTGTGGACAAACACCGTGTGTGTGTTGCTTTTCTCGGGATTTTCCGTTTTCCTCCGTTTCCTCCCACTTTTCATTCCACTATTTCTCATTATCACCGTTTCCTTTAGCCGACAAGGCATTACCGTGGGACATAAAACTCAAAAGTTCCATTTCATTTCATTTTAAAGAAGTACAAATATTTCACTAAACAAAGATATTTTATTCCTTTTAATGCTCATTGCTTATCCTGACAGTAAGTTTATTTTAGAACTCAAACACCATGATAAAAAAATAGAACTCCGAGAACTTTCTCAATTAAAACTATAAGGTTTTGCAAATGCGGGAATAATTTTCTCTCCACCCGACAGAATGTTTCTACAGCAACTTTCTCTTTACTATGTGTCAGCAATTAACAGATCTCAGCTCTACATCTCGTCATATCCTTTGGTTTTGGTTAAAATCACATTTATTTATTTTTATTTTTTAATTTAATTTTGTTTTTTTAAGGTTCCAACGACACTAAAATTATTAACGTGTAACAGTTTCATCAACTATCCACTTTTGCTTCATCAGACACTATCTAATGTCTGATAAAGCCAAAGTGGATAGTTACAATAAACGTATTGTTTTGCTGAGCGATTAGTTTAATCAAATTTATGTCTATGAAAAGCGAAACTTAGACAATGAAAAACATTATAAAAGGAAAGTATTGACACCTTTTCTTGAAGTTTTTTTCTTTCTTTCTTTTTAAAAAGTGCGACTTGTGTAACTTCTTTTTAATATTATGTATATTCTGCGTTCTCTAAATGCTTGCATTAACGTTCTGTGCATTAGCAATATCGCAAATGAAATGACAAATGAAGGTATGTTGGAGAGAATGTTAAAAGTGTAAAACTTGTAATAAATATCCGTACTATTTTTTTTTCTCCAAAAAACTAGCAGTCGTTAAAATATTCCCATTATTAGTTTAAATTCAGTAGGCATTCGGGATTTAATATTTTAATATCTTAGATTTTTAATTGTGTTAAACTTGCATATTATAAACCTGAGTATTCTTTGTAAATAAAAGACCATTGCCATTCCATCACTCGGCGATGTGATCATGATTATGTGTCACCAAATGTGGTGATACAATAAACTGTATTAACGAAGTATTCTTGTTTGTTCCAGTGTGCTGATCGGACAGGATGAAATTGTGAAAATCAGTGATTTTGGAACAAGTAAAGAGTGGAATGAAATTAGTACGAAGATGAGTTTTGCTGGGACTGTAGCGTGGATGGCTCCGGAAATTATTAGAAGTGAACCATGTTCGGAGAAAGTTGACATTTGGTAAGTAACTTTCCGTTATTTGTAGCTGCTAGGGGCAGCCTGGTGCAGGTAAGTATTTGAATCCTGTGGACACTACGTAAGCGAGAAGGTTTTGGTCGAAGAATTTTGATTAAAGAAGAGAACTCCAGGCTCTAAACAAAATAGAATATTGTCAATAAATTCCCTAAGATAAGGAATCTTTCGAAAGTTTAACGAGTTTATCTCGAAGTAAAGCCCGACAAAGGCACTATAATTCCCTTTCAATAGAGTTATACTTTCAGATAGCCTCGTTAAATACCTCTTTAACCAATCCAATAAAATTTTGTAATATAAAGTTTTGTAATCGACTATAATATTTTTTAAAATTAACTCCAGTTTGATATAACCTTCCCTCGTGACTACGCTTACTGAGGCTCCCACACTTTCACTTAATATATCACTTTTAAGCAAATCAATGGAAATTGATGAAGCATATTCTAAACTGAAAGCGGACTTTAATCAAATTCTTCTGAAACAAACATTTACACCTTTTCGTTGTATAAAGCTACCTATTTGTCATGTCTTTTTTTGATAATCACAAAATATAATACAATGGTACTGAATTATTTTGTGCTTCCGTATGACACGTGACTACGGAAGCACAGCACGATACATTTTATTATTATTATTATTTGACCTGAGTGTCCCAAATGTTTTTATAATAAGTTTGACTATAATTTTTACGACGTTCAGTATACAACGAAGTTTCATTAACTACACTGGTTACTATCAAAGACTAAATAAGATTGATTCAATCGAAGAGTTAACTAAATTCTCCACCTTTTGCAATTTCCACTATTGGTAATATTAAGTAAAATTTCCTCAGCACTTGTGTTCTCAGTTATCCACTTTTTCTCTATTGTAGCATCGAAGTTAATATGAAAATATTTTGCGCATAACTAAATTCTAATTGAATCCTCATACAGAACCGGTTGTTAAAAAATTAGCATAGCTTCACTGCGTGGTGTACATATGAAGCTGCTACTTGTTGATAATTTTGCTTTATCTTTCAGCAAATTGTTTTTAATTATGCTTTATTTTAAATTTCTTCGTAATATAAATAATGAAACACAAATGTTGTTTTAAATATCTTATTTTTCATTTATCTATTGATATTTTATACATCACATTTTTTTTTTTTCATGCCAATAAACTGAAATCAAATAATGTTTATCGTTATTATATACTGAGATTTTTTGTGACAGTAAAGTAAGTTTGTAAGATAGTATAAAGCTACGCAAGTACACGCCACAATGGTAACAAATCAGTACTTAAGATTCGTATTCTAGTTATCTATATCACTCTTAGTCTGTTAATCTGCACAATCTTGAAAATTATAATTTAGGGTGGGTGTCTATTGGTCACGAAAGTCATGAAATCAGAAATCGGTCATGAAAGTCCAAGAAAAAGTCACGAAATTTAGCTTTTGGGTCACTATTTTTTTTTATCTGTACAAATATAAGTGCAAACCGGAAGATTTTGTTCTATAAAACGTCAAAATTCACCACCAAAAATGTGTATGGTCGGCTTTAGACACTACCAAATCGCAACAAAAGTATGCTTCTATCGCATGTATGAAAATTCGGCTTAACTCGCACACAAATTCGTTACTTGAGAATGTTACGAAATTTTATGGTTTGTTAAAGAAAAGGTCACGAAATTTCATTTGAAATTTTAATAGACACCTTGTAAATTAATTGGAAGTTTTACATGAGCCTCTAAATTTTCTTGTCAGAGATGACCTTTCAGAATTTTAAAGATTACGGAAGTTTCTCTCAACTGAAGCAGATGATGGTTTGCTGTAATTGAAGGTGGGCACTGACTATGAAACCGTTCAACTTTACATACATTAATGTAATTTGTTTTTCATTTCTTAGAGAAATGCAGTTACTTTTTTCAATTTCTTAAGTTTGATGCTTTAGTATAGATAGGAAAATATTTTACTTTTTAAAGTGCCCATTGTTGAAATGCCTAATTTTTCATTGTTACTTAATATAAAATTAAAACAGTCAATTCTGTTCTTGGTTACAACAATTAAACAAACAATTAAACAGATAGTGAATTTTCCCAATATTTATTTTTATTTTATTTTATTTTATTTTTTTAAATATGCTTGACTATTCTCTTAAAATTATTTTTATCTGGACCATTTGATAAACTAAATCGTCTTACGTGTAGCAATGGTATGTCTGAAATGTTATGCTTTTTATGTTTCTTGCGCTTTTGAGTTGCTCTGATGATAATCTCTGACGTTGAAACATGGCTAATGACGAAAAGAGAATGAAGTAGAATCCAAGTAACGGAGATACCATTCTTAAGAGTAATTCTCTGGTCTCTGAAAGACAAAGATCAAATAAGGAGTGAAATAATCAAAAACACACTCAACCAATAGTGCATCAAAGAAAGTGTACAAAAATCTTATCTATCCTCATCTGGGTATGTAAAAAGAAGAACGGTTATGTAAGCAGTTTTACTTGTGAGAATAGCAGGAACATTGTTACAAAGAAGGCTCTGAAATAGGTGGTAGAATGAAGTATGACAGGGTTCAAAGAAGGGGCATAAGTTGGAAAAAGTTCAAGATGAAAAACGGTCGAATACAGGAAGTCATTGAAAAGGGCTTCTACAAAATCAGTCCTGGGACGCTGCTGCTATAATAATAATAATAATAATAATAATAATAATAATAATAATAATAATACAATCACTTAACATCTTTTCATGTCACTGTCCACTCCGGTTATTCTGAACATTGGAAAAAGAACGAAAGAAAGAAAAATAAAGATTAGAAATTAAATAAATAAATAAATAAATAGGAAAATAATAGAGTTCACCTTCGGCGCGTGGCGATCCTTGTTCGATCCAACCTGCAATTGGTGTTTTGTGGTGGACAAACTGTGTATACACGGTTTTCCTCGGGATTTTCCCATTTTCTTCATTCCACCGTTTCGTATATTATCATCACAATCTCCATTATCCTCATTATATAAACGTGGGACGTCAAACTAGAAAAAAGTGTGTGTTTTATTCTGCTCTAGCAGATTTTTTTTTTTTTTATTTATCTCTGTACTGTATATCTACATATGGTGAAAATAAATTGTTAAGTAACATATTGTATATATATTGTTTGTTATCTTCCGTGACACACATTCCTAAGTGACATCCGTGTAATAAATGAAAAAAAAAATGCTTTGTAGACAGTTCTAAGATTCCTTATTGATAGCATTTTGTTGAATTTACCAAGTAAAAATATTTTTTGTCTTTAATTTGAGTTTTTTCGGCAATGTATGTATGTTAAAATCACATCAATTTGGCTATATATTAAGGTAATATTTATACTTGATGTTACTGAAGTTTTTATTTGTTCTGCAGGTCCTACGGTGTGGTCTTATGGGAATTACTTACTTGTGAAACTCCTTACAAAGATGTTGGCTCATCTACAATCATATACGGTGTTGGAAGCAGTTCCTTGCATCTTCCAATTCCAAGCACGTGTCCTGAAGGATTCCGTCTGCTTATTAAACAGTGCTGGAGTCCCAAACCAAGAAACCGGCCTTCGTTTAAGCATATTATTATGCATTTGGAGATTGCTGCTGTAGAAGTTCTGTGCACTTCACCAGACGAGTATTTTGAGACACAGGTATGTTCGTGTCAATACTATATATGGGTATGTTCGGATCCAGTTTTGTATTAAAAAAAAAAAAAAATCACAGAGGAAATAGAAGAGATCTGTGATGTTATACCTAATACAAGTTGTACCTTATAAGCTTGCCAGGAACGGTTAAAGTTATTATCCTATCTTTTTCAAAAATTAAATTGGCGGGAGCTCATGAGGTTCGGATTCCACATTAATCAGTAGTCCCGTCTCGCTGCTGAAAGGGACGTTAAACTCAACTCAACTCAAAAATTAAATTAACATCACTTTAGTTTGTGAACAGATGATATAAAATGTCAGAAAGAATCAGCAATTTTCACCTCCGAAAAAGGAACCAGGAAAAAGGAAAACTAATTTACTACCAGATGCGGAATTAACAGCATGATGTTAAAATATGGGACTTACCCTACGTTTTGTATTCCATACGTGATTTGACGTATGTGAGTTTCCTTGGCTGGAGTAATTTATTTATTAAAACTCACGATGCATTTGTTAGAGAAATAATGACGAGAGCCCTATTGAAGATAGATATGCATAAACTGAAAATATGGTATAGTTAAAACGTGGCTTCCTTTAAAAGTTTCTATCTTAACCTATGTCTCTATCTAAACCACCATGTTGGCATAGAGAGCTCAAACATTTGAACTTCGCAAAGATTACATTCTGAAGGGAAGCTGGAGACTAGGAGCACTGAAATGAGAAATTAGAATTTAGAGGAATTCGCTATTACGTTTCACTGAGAGTTTGTGTGTGTGTGTGAACACTAACAAAGGCAAAGAGCCTTTCTAACGGAAAATTAAGGGTTAACAAAAGAATTTCAGAAAAAAAAGTAGTAATCTTGTTAGTTTTAGCAAGGAACGTGGTACAGTCTGTCAAGCTCTTAACTACATGTCCGGGAAATGGTTGCTTTATGCTAAGCTGGTATCGAAGAGCGACATCACGAATACAACTTTTTTTTTTCTCATCAAATTGTGTTTTTATTTAACGTAAAGCAGAAGCACATCAGGCCTCTGCATGGTGCTTCATCTCTGTGGCAAATTAAAAGAGTAATGTTATTTTGAAATTAAGGTCAGTTCAATTTATTGCATCCGTAGAACAAATACATGATACTGGATTTGCAAGCTGTAAGCATAATTACATGTTATTACAGTCAAACTTAGGAAAATCTCGATGAGTGTGAAAGTAGTTCTTCGGATGATACCTTTCGTAGTTTCTTGAATTTAAGAATACTTTCCTCATTTCCTAAATGTTTTACTTATCTTATTTTTCTTTTTTTAAAAAAAAAAAAAAAAAAAAATATTACAGTGGGTAACATATAATTTGTTATCCGTATATGTTACATCTTTTTGCTTCTCTGTTAATCAACGTGAAAGTAATCTCTTCTACACTTATTATAAATATGTAGATCTTTTATTAAGTACGAAATCTTCCGACTTCCTCTTCGTGTATAGTATTACATGATGCAAATATAAACTTTGTAATCATAAAGTACATCAAGAGTCATCAATAGGAATTTCTTCTACTTTTTCCGCATAGTTTTTTTTAATAATAATAATAATAATAATTGAAAAACAATGTTACCCTTGCTACTAATACTCCAATCTATGATGCCATATTTTAATACCGCATGAAAATTTGCGTAATATAAGGCCTTAAGTGTTTCTAGATACATTTTTAATACATTGAAGCTCTCTTAACGGACATAATAGAGAACACCTCCATAATATGAACAGACTTTTTTAGTCCGAGCAAAAGTATATGTATTATTACGGGACGTGATCCTCCCGTTTACGAACACTCGCAGATACGGACATGGACACATTTATTTTACTCCCAATGTTTTAGTAACCTCTTGATAAAGGGCAGAATTATTCTCAATTCATACTTATTTAGTATAGATAATACTTTCTGCAATCTAAAAATAAATCTTCAATTTATCCCTTCAACTGATCCAGCACTTACAAGGAAACTTCAATCGGAAACTTTCATCCATAGGATTACATGGCAGAAAACTACTGCAAGTTTTTCCTAAGAAATTCATGAACGCCATGATAGGTTAGTTATATCTATTTGGTCTAGGAATTAATTCGTGCGGGTGGACAAGAGATGGCGCAACGAACGGAGCGTCCCACAGTTCCGTGTATCCACACATGTGTTGCAAACCCCCTGTCATCGCGTATCGTTCGTAGTATAGGGCAGTGGATTAAAGCGTCAACAACACCAGTTTGTAGTTAAGTGAACATGGCGCAATTTGTGCCTGATAAAGTGTTTTTGCGGGGTGTCCTGCTGCATTACTTTAACATGCAGAAAAGTGCGACTGAAAGTCATCGTATTTTGGTGGAAGTGTATGGTGACTATGCTCTAGCTGAGCGAACGTGTCAGAAGTGGTTTGCACGGTTTAGAAGTGGTGATTTCGGCTTGGCAGACCAGAGCGAGCTGGACAGCCAAAAAAATTTCAAGACGAAAAATTGACAGCATTGCTCGAGCAGGATTCGTGTCAAACGCAGGAACAACTTGCAGCAGCATTAGGCGTTGATCAAACAATAGTCTCCAAACGCTTGAAAGCCATGGGAATGATTCAAAAGATGTCACATTGGGTTCCACATGAATTGAAAGACAGAGACGTTGAAAGACGAAAAACCATTTGCGAATTGCTGCTTCAACGACAGAGCAGAAAGGGGTTTCTGCATCGAATTATTACGGGTGATGAGAAGTGGATCCATTACGAGAACCCTAAACGAAAAAAGGCCTGGGTGAAACCAGGTGAACCAGGTCCATCACAACCAAAACGAGATATTCACTGTGCAAAGGTTATGCTGTGCATATGGTGGGATATGAAAGGTGTGGTGTACTATGAGCTGCTGCAACCGGGTGAAACTATGAATGGAGAACGTTATCGACGACAATTAATGCGTTTGAAGCAAGCTCTGGCCAGAACACGACCAGAATGGGAGAACAGACATGATAAACTTATTGTTCAACATGATAACGCTCGCCCACATGTCGCAAAACCGGTCAAAACCTATTTAGAAAATGTCGGATGGGAAGTGTTACCCCACCCGCCGTATTCACCAGACGTTGCTCCTTCGGACTACTACTTGTTCGATTGCATGAACAACGATTTGATTGGACAGCGGTTTACTTCTTCAGAAGATATCGAAACATGGGTCTCTGACTGGATCGCTTCCAAGGATGAGGACTTCTTTCGCCACGGAATCCGTACATTGCCTGACAGATGGGCGAAAGTGGTGGCTAGCGATGGACAATATTTTTCTTAAGGTATTTATGTATTTTGTGTTTGTACTACAGCTTCAATGTGTGCGTACCAACCGCACGAATTAATTCCTAGACCAAATAGATTTTCAGTATGTAGTAATAATGTTGGAAGTTATCATTGGGTTACTTTTAATACAGTAAATAAGCGAATTAAGGGACTTCTATAGAGATATGACTTTGTACTTGAGAAAAGAACAAGGGCAGTACAGCTGATATACATATGTCGTGTCCCTAAACGATGTTTTTGTGACTTTACGGGAAATTTCTCTCAGTAATTCGAACGCTGAGTGAAGTATTTTCATAGTAGTCTGTATTTACATTTATAATTAATGTATTTACTGAATACTATACAATTACTCCATGGTCTCTGAATCATGTCCCAGCGGTGTCCGTTGTTCAGAGGTTTCAATGTAGTCTTTATTGCGTAGCAGAAGCAACTTAATTCAAAAACAATTATATATAGAATCAAGTTATATTACAGTCAATCGTTAACCCTAAGAATGAACTGTGTTTCAACAAGTTTATATATGTATGTATTAGAATATTACAGTTTTTTTAATTGTGAATCTTTCTGGTATTCTAGGCAACATGGAAAGAAGAAATCCAACAACACATGCAAAAAATGAAAAGTGAGGGCAGCCACCTTCCAAATTTGGAAGAAGATCTTATTAAAAAGCGAAAAGAAGAACTGAAACATGCTCAAGATATTCGAGAGCATTATGAACGTAAACTGGAGAGGGCAAACAACCTCTATCTGGAGTTAAGTGCAGTTTTGTTGCAGTTAGAACAACGAGAGAAGGACTTAAAAATGTAAGAAACTTTCTCGCTTTCTCTTGCTCTTTTTTGATAAGTAAGATACTGTAGTAGCCCGAATATTGTATATTTGTAGTATAAAAACAATTTCATAAAAACCATATTCGTCTTATAATCGCAGCCTAGCCTTTTACAATTTAAAATTAAAAATGCAGAACTGTACCATCTGCATCGCTGTGTCGTGAACGTGCAGTGCTGTTGGGTGATTTGTTAAAATCCGACGCATATAAAAAAATAAGTAAGGGTAACTCGTCACGTAAAATTTGCTATGAATGTATTTTCACTTCGGTTCCATAGGATAGTCAAAACAATTTAGTATACTATCAGAGTACTGAATGCGGAGTGATAACTACCAGGAGAAGGTTCAATTAAATCTTAGAATTAAATATTAAAAAGATTTTTAAATTGTTAAGTTTTTCATTACATGACATTTTATGCGGTTTTATTATCATTATTATTTTGATAAAATCATCTAAAGTATCTAATATTATATTCGAGGTTGTACTATGTTCAGGCTTGGTCTAGGAGCTAGCGGATGCGCTTTTAGTGCTCGTGGTACCGGGTTCTATTCCTGGTGGGAGAGAACTAACTAACTCTATGAAACCCGGAAGTTCAATGCCGCGTTCACAAAAGTTCTCCATTGTCTTCTGTCCTCCAGTTTCTACTTTGTATTCCTATGTCTGCGAGATTCATCTTAATATTGTCCCCCCATCTGCGCCTAGGTCTCCCTAATGGTCGTTTTCCGATTGGATTTCCAGTTAAAACTTTGAAAGCGTTCCTACTTTCTTCGATTCTGGCTACATGGCTTGCCCACCTAAGCCTCTTAGATTTGATGACCATAACAATCTTTGGTAAACGATATAAATTATATAGTTCCTCGTTATGAAGTTTCCGCCATTCACCATTTCCATTTCTCTTGGGTCCGAATATTCGTCTTAGAATCTTGTTCTCAAACACTTTCAGTCTGCGTTCTTCCCTCAGAGTAAGCGACCATGTTTCTCAACCATACAGAACAGGCATGATTATCGTTTTATATATTTTAAGCTTCAAATTCCTCGACAGAATTCGCGACAGCAAGAGATTTTGAACTGAATAATAGCATGAGTTCTCGGTTTTTAGTCGACACTTAATTTCTTCGTAAATATGGTTTTGGTCTGTTAATATTGATCCTAGATATTTGAAAGTATAGTGGTTTTCAAAGCTAAACCAAGTTTTCTTATCAGCAGTAAAACTGTCATATGGTTGTTAGCGGCCGCGTGCGGTTTGTCAACCAGTTGGATGTTGCCGGTATTACAAAAGCTTAGCCGCTCTCCCTGTCGTCAGGGTAAACAATGAAGTCTCGAAATATTTTTTCTGAGTGTTGCAAACCAATAAGCAGATACATAAAACCAGAATAACCATTTAAAATAGGGATAAAATACGTACACGTCATTCAACAAGTAATTTTCTCTCCTATTAATATAATAATAATAATAATAATAATAATAATAATAATAATAATAATAATAATAATAATAATAGTTTTTACGTCCGAGCCGTTTCGGACAACTGTGCATTTTCGGTAATGCTCGGTAAATAGAATAGATCCTGGACCGTACGTTGGACCGATATTGTATTTTTACCCGTATGAATCGGATTTGCCCCATTCCATCGGTATGAATAGGGATGACCTGATAATCCCGTGTGTCATTATTGTAAATGATGTGTTGTTTCACTTTATTATCATAACACAAATTGTTCTAATTATCATGTACGAGTCTATCGGGTCAAACGGTCCAAACAGGCCAAACGAGTTTATCAGGTCTAAGGATCGAGTAAACCAAACGCAAAGGGTATCGGGCGGGTACAGCTTACCCGAAAAGTTCAAGCACTAATTATAGGTTAAAGTCAATACTTAAGAGCTCTAATTGTTTGCTTTATATATATATATATATATATATATATATATATATATATATATATATATATATATATATATATATATATATATATATATATATATATATATATATATATATAGTTAACTGACCAACGAACTTGCGGATACATAAATATAAATGCTCAAATCTAAATTATTGCATTATATTATTGCAGTGAGCATCAACGTGATTTACTATTAGGAGTTAGCGTGATGCACTAATGTTAGTCTTTTATAAATAGCATTATTATTATTATTATTATTATTATTATTATTATTATTATTATTCAACAGACCATCTGTCTATAATGACAATTTAAAACTTTTTTTTTTCTTTAAAAAAAGATGATTAAAAACCATTCTATTAATTACCTAAATCCTCACATGTATTAATATATGCAGGTTAATATCTGAGTAATAAAGCTATCATTATTAATTTCCTGTGTATAGTATCCTAATTTGTAGTTTGTCCAGTTTTTATACACGTGAAGAATCAGATTAGAAAGAAACTGATCAATTATATATTGACCTGTATAACTATATCTTAAAGTTAGAAATAATATACTTACAAGCAGAGCAGATAAACAGACAGAATCTTTATTAAGCCTATTACTAATATTACATATTATTATTAGCAATAATAATAATGATAACTAAATTCCTGGCGCAACAGCCTTTAGAAGGCCTGGACTTATGGCACTCATTTCTGTTGGGTAATGTGTTTAGAAATCTGCACGGACTCGGGCTACTATGATAACCGTAATGGGGTTAGCCATACTGAGAGCTTTATACAGTTCTACCTGAGTTGGTGCGGCAACGCCGAAATCTAGTTACAATGAAGGATTTATGGTAGGGACAAGTAAACCCTTAGATCTTGACCTTCGAGGAAAAAATTGGCTATGTTTTGTCGCGATGTATATCCACTTTTTTGAAAGTATTGTTTGATATTTTAACGCATCCACAATTTGTAGTATTATGATCTCGACGAAATTCCATGTATTTAGTTTCCTCTGCATTTACCTCTAAACCCAACTCCCTTCAAGCGTTTAAGAAGACCTCTGCATTTATTTCTATCCTTCTCCTAACATCCCTTATTAAATTCACATTATCAGCATACACCTAACTTGGTGAATATCATTCAACTCTAGACCCTGGTTGCTTTCTTTGATTTTTCCCGTATAGCGTACTCCAGGACGAAGTTGGCGACAAGGCATCTCCTTATTTCAGACCATTCTTGACCTAAAGGCTCGTGGAAAAGAATTTTCCCACCCGGACTTTACTTTGGGATTCATTTAAACATATCTTAATTAATGGGAGAGAACTAAACATTTAATTTCACAATCATTGACTTTCATTACTCATCCGTCTCCTTTAGCCTAAAGGGCATAATCGTAGACTGTTAAACTCAAATTTCATTTCATTTCATATTCAGGCCAATACGATATTTAAAGACTAAATACAAATATCCTAAAATATAATCCATACCACATGTAGCACATATGATAGAAAGAAAAGTTCATAAGTTCTGAATATACGTATCATCTTAATTATAGTAATAATTGTATTTTATCAAAAACATTTTGTTCTACAAGTGTCTCTGTTCAATTTAATTAGGTATTTTCATCTGATTCTGAGCCTAAACTGGAGGTTGCGGTGACTCAGTCTGGTGCATGCAGTTTCCGTTTTGCTCTCAGCTCTCGCCAAATGGGCTTTGTGATGGACACTGTTCGTAGATTTTCTTGGGGTTCTCTCGTTTCCTCCCACTTTCCTCATTCCACTGTTTCATTTGCTCATTATCACTATCTTCTTTAACCTACATGGCATCACCGTGGGTGTAAAACTGAAAATTTTCATTTTCATTCATTTTTTAAGCTTAAATTTAAAAAAAAATCCACAATGAGAAACGAAGTAAGTGAATGAATGCCTACTAACTTAAAGTTGAGATTCTTTTTTAATCAAACGTGTTCTCAAGATTCTAAAAATCACATGCTGGTATTATTTTTAAGTGCATTCTTTTATAAATACAAGTAATATAGGATCAGAAAGAATGCTTACTCTCTACACTAGGGGTGGCAGTCAATTTTAGTTTTGGGAGCTAGAACTATTTTCATTTCACAAATCACTCGCAGTCTAATTATCCATTCCTTATCATGCTAGAAGGAACCATAAAACAGCGATCGGTACAAACGGTACGATGCAAATCACCGCAAGCTACCTGTCAGGACTTGCTAGTTGAGGCTCTGAACAATGAGATTTACGTTTAAAGAGTATTTGAATATCAGCAAAAAGTACTCGCACATAATTTTACAACATTTACATTAATTCACAGGCAGCACACAATATGCTTCAATACATCCGTCAGTGAAGTTTTTCCATCGAGCATTATTCCGTCAACGTTTTTCGAGCATTCACAGTATTTGTTGGGATACAAACATTTAAAATGCTCGTGAAAAGATGTGAAAATAGTCTTATTTCCATAACAATAGTAAATAATTGCAAAAAATGTCATATTCGTTTTGTTCATTTTCGATGGCTGTCTGGTCTCTCTTAACTTAGTCGAGTTAACAAAACTGTATGGGGATTTGTGTTATTCCTAGATGCAAATTTTTCAGCCTCTACTTAAAGAACAGATGAGAACTTCTAACGGAAAAACATTTCAAATTATATAATGATACACAAAGAAATGCATGAAAAATGCCCAAACCCGAAGCTTCGGTTTATTGTGCCGATGCCTTAACCACTACGTTACCCAGTCTGCTTCCTGAATAGCCATACATTATATCACTTTTGAAGTTGAAAATATATGACACTCGGTTCAGTCATTGATATTTTCACTGTTTATATGTTATTGAATTTGCACCTATAGAGAAATAGGTGTAATATCGGTTATTTTCTCGCTTTTCGTTAACTTCTCGCTAAACTATAGTAATTTCTGACAGTTAAGATGACAAAAGTGAACTGAGCTATGCTAATTCGGAAATAAGTCGTCTTAGTTTCAATTTTAAATTCACTCTTAGGTTACTTATGTGTGTATAGTACCTGTACATTTGTCAGTTTTCAATATATCTGAAAATAAAAATAGAGATATGTGAGGCATGAAAACAGTTTTGGAATGTAAGCGATTAGAGATTATTTCTTAACTTAAAGAGTAGTAAAGCTCTTAAATTATAAAATAAGTTATTTTTACATGTCAAAGACTATGCATAAATTTATTTGGTAAAGGAAAAACAACAAAAATTTCTATTGTATTTGTTTCAGGAGAGAGAAACAGTCTCAGTGCTATCTTCACAAGGCAAATAAGAAGAGAATTGTTCGCCCACTCTTGAGAGCTCAAGAAAAACTGGGCAAACGAAGATCTTTTCCCAGTGGGAATCAATCAACACCAACATCGCCTGAGATGCAAAGTACTACTAGCCCGGAGTCTCCGCAGAAGTGGGCAGCCGGGGTAAGAGAAAACCCCCTTTATGGTATTAGGGTAAGAACAAAAAACTTACTTGTTTGTGGTCTTGTTTCGTTCAGTAGACACTTGGAACAGCAGATTGAAACCAAAAGGTAGAACATAGTTCTTCATGATCTAATATCTGTAATTTCTCTGTCTTGTGATCTTTTTAATAATTAGTTATTCCAAGTTTAATTTTATCATGTCACAGGTCAGGAGTATATAATTAGCTTAAATGTCCGTTCTCGCACGGGGAGAATAGATTTCTGGAAAATATTTGAAACTCTTTCCCCTTTAGTATACGCATTCCAATGACAGTGTGATTATAAGACCCCATAAGATACTATATATTTGGCTTAAATTGTGAGCTCCGCTACCCCTTTAAATACATCCGTTAATGTGGCATGTTCCAAAATTGATTTCAAACGGGTAAGCAGTTTTCCGTCATGTGATCATAAACAACTGACAACGTCGCTTTCGATTCGAAGAAAAAAGTAGAAAGTATCTCTTTCCTTTAAAATGGAAAGTTTCAAAAATGCTGGAACATATCCCCGCTTGTTTCTAATGAGGAAAGGATTCCAGTAATGAGTATAACAAATTTCACACCTTCAATTTGGAATCCTTACATTAAATATTTATGTATAAATAGTGAGAGATCTGAATGTTATAGAAATTACTCCCTTTTTCCCCTTAGGAACAAAATTTTTCAAAACTGGAAAACACGTATTCTCTTACTTTCATTTAAGAGTTTAGATACCGAATTTTGCATCTTCAACTTAAGCGAAACCTCAAATTGGGACTTTCTCAATAAAGGAAGGGAAATTTGAATCTTACAAGGTGGTCACAAATTCCCGTTACTCCAGAAAATAAGTAACATAAACCACTAAACGTACGTAAATAACTACACGTAAAGAACTGAATGACATGAACAACAATGCCTTCGAGAGGTTTTATTGAGATAGAAAACATTAAGTGTCCAAAGGATCAGTCTGTCGACCGTCATTCTCATGACAAAGGATGGCGACATGTTTCTGCTCGTGTGAACGGCCTGTTAATAGAGAAGATTGTACCCGCCATTTTGTATTTCAAGTTTGGAAATAGAATTTACTACAACCAAATATAAGAAAATAGAACTTTTATAGAAAATTAAGTAGCTTACTTTTGCTTAAGTAAGACTTTCACCCCTATCCTAAAATTCTATATTTTTGGATGCATCCCACTCGTTTCAAACGTCACGAGCCGCCACTGGCTACGGCATACATTCGAATATAATATAAGGTCATCGCAAAGAGAAAAAAATAAGCGAACTATTCCAGCAATCCCCACAAATAAGTGAATTATTTTGCCTCTAAGAAATAAAGTATCACTTCTTCCTTACGCACAGTGGATGAACTAACCACCTTGCTACTCTTCTATGAATAACAAGTGAGCTTCCCCAATCTTTGCTACAAGTTGCAAATGAGCTACTCCAACACACATTTACGCATAGCAAGTGAGTTACTTTGCTATTATGAATCTGGCTTCTTGGTTCTATAAGAAAAGAAGTGATCACTCCTACCCAGCTTTACTGGCTTAACAGCTCTACTAGCTACGTTCAAGTGGACTAGAATGTGCCTTCGGACAAAACATTTTAACCTGACAAGGCTCCTAAAAATATAAAAGAATCGTGACTTTATAAATCACATAAGATGTGACAGCTATAGTTTGAAATATTCTGTAAATCCGAAAACAAGAAACGAAATTTTCAGTATAAAAATTACAGCATCTTTGTAGCTTGTGGTTGTTTTTGCATGCTTCTTTTTGTGTGTGTATTGCTTCTTAATGTATTTATGATGTACTTATGGTAGAAACCACATAATTTAGTTTTTGTAATTTAACATTTTTGCATTTCTTAAGATATGCATAATTTTTATTTATAATACTGCATGGGAGTATGCGATTGTAAGGATCAGTATTTGAATATATCTGAAGTATTAAAAAATATAGTGTGATAGTTCCTCTCTATAATCGTATAAGCTTCCAATTGAGACCAGGAGAACTTCGTTTCTTCATCTTTCCTTCCCCAATATGCACTTTCATAAGACCTTGTTCAGAGGTGCCCTTAAGACCTGTGATATAAATCAAACGCAAGAAACAAAAAGAAGAAAAAGTACTATTTTTAGTACTACGCTATTAAAATCATCCAAATAATTATTCGATAATTGATGTTGTCAGATGGGAAATCGACTAAATTGATTCACTTTATTTATGATTTTTCTCCACCCCCCACCTCTTTGTAGACTTTCAGACTATGCTATGAATACTTTTCGGAGGTCTTATAGAACGGTTGTGTCCATCTGTGTGTCGACTTTGTGGTGGACAAACACCGTGCTCGTGGGTTTTCTCGGGGTTCTCCCGTTTCCTCCCACTTTCTTCATTCCACCATTTCACTCATTTCTCATCATCACCGTCTCCTTTAGCCTAGCCGGCACAACCGTGGGACGTAAAACTCAAAAATTTCATTTCATTTCATCTGTGTGTCGACAGATATCACAGGGGGAAAAAAATCCGCTCAGATTTTCAAGGAATAGATTCTCTCTTTCTAGTTTCAACTTCGATCTTTATAGAGCATAAGCGAAAAGAAATAGTAACAAGCAGTTTCTTGGAAGTGTCTGAAAAAAAGATACCATTTTCACCCCCATCTCTCTACTAAAACCGAAAGTGATCAAAAATGTACTGCTACTTTTGATTTCAATATTGATCTTTATAGAGGAATGACGTAGGAGATAACGAGAAGGGGTTTCTAGCAATCGATTCAGTCCCTTAATAATAGATTTTATGTCCTCCGTTAACCCTCTATTCAGATTGAAAGTGGTAGAAATCAATCATTTCTGATTTCAAGGTTGATCGCCATAGAGCATAAACGGAAAGAGATAGCGAGCATCAGTCGTTTGGAATCGATTCAGCGTGCAAAGCATAATTTCCGTCTCCTCCGTTAATCTTCTATTCAAACCAGAAGTAGTAGAAATCACACATTCCCGGTTTCAGCGTTGATCAACTTAGAACAAAAGTGTAACAGATAGCGACTGGAGGCTTTTGAATCGATTCAGCGTTCAAGAAACTACACCGTCTGCACGCGCAATCCTTAACTAAATCCAGAAGTTTTAGAATTTTACTACTACTTTGTTTCATTGTTGATCACCATAGAGCATAAAGGAAAAGAAATACCCAGGTTAGGTCTTTTCGAATCGATTCAATATCCTAAGAAAAAGTTCCATCTCTTCCGTTAAGCCTCTGTTCAAACTGGAAATGGTATGGATCAATCGTTTCTGGTTTGTATGTTAGTTTACATAAAACAAAAGTGGTAATATCGCTTTGTTGGAGTCAATTCAACGTCTCCAGATTCCATGTGGACCTGTATCTTTTCACTAAAACCGGACGTGGTATAAGTCTACTATTTCCGGTTTCAATATTGATCTTCTTAGAGCAAAAATTGTAAGATGTGATGACAAAACGTTTTTTTTTTTTTTTTTTTAAATATGGATTCAGCGTCCCCAAAATAATTTTTATATTGGTCTTTCGCTCGTTTTCAATTTCAGTTTATTAAAGACTGATTTAAGGCTTGTGCCTTATCTTCCACTCAGTCTTTGCACACCGGAAGTTGGGGAAATTGAAGGTTTCCGTTTCAACTCTGATCCTTATAGTTAAAAAGGAGGGTCGCGGTGGCTCAGTGGTAGAGCAATCACCTGTGGTGCATGGGATCCTTGGTTCGATCACAGCTCGCGTCAAGTGAGCTTCGTGGTGGACCCCACTTTCTTCATTCCACCATTTCATTCATTTCTCATCATCACCGTCTCCTTTAGCCCAGACGGCATAACCATGGGACGTAAAACTTAAAGATTTCATTTCATTTTTTTAAAAAAAGACGGTAATAGATATCGAGAAGCAGATTTTTGAAATTAATTCAGTACCGCAAGAATAGGTTTCATTTTCAACCTTATTTCTGTGTTGTAATCAAAATTGCCAGAAATCAACTACTACTTCCAGTTCTAATATTGATTCCCGTAGAGTGAAAGTGGTAATAGATGACGAAAAACTGCTTATGGATTCCGAATACCAAGTATATATTTCATATAATCCTTATTTCTCCAGTAAGGCCGAAAGTAGTAAGAACTAGTAGAACTGTTGGTTTGATTCGTACATAGTAGTAATTATAAGAGATGGCGAGAAACTATTTTTGATGTGTATTCAGAGTCAGATTAATAAGTTCTCTCTCTCATGTTATCCGTCTATTGCAAATAGAAGTTACAGATTTACTCCTTCGGGTTTCAATATGGAATTCGCATAGTTTGCAAGTCTACCGTAGTTTCAACTCACGTGCTAATAGAAAGTCTAATTCTGTATTTCTAGTTTATTCCCCATAAACTAACTAACTCTCTCTCTCTCTCTCATATATATATATATATATATATATATATATATATATATATATATATATATATATGACCGGATTTAGGGGGTGCACTCCCCCTTCGTAGTAAATATACACTATCTAAAATGAAAAGCTAGCACTGAAAATAACAACATTTTACGAAACTTTCTGCCATCATGTTTCCCTTTGGAGTATAAAAGAAAGCGGAGCTTTGCAAAAGCAATATTTTAAGTCGATTTTCTGAAGGTTAAAGGAAGGGAGGATTCATCAAGCAAAATTATATAACATTCGTCAAGTAGAAAAAAGAAATCAGAAGCCAGGAGGAGTGAAAAAAAAATGTTTCCTGCATATCACTTGCGATCCTCTTTAAAATAACCCCCCCCCCCTTCCCCGTTCTATGTATCAGCGTTGGCAGGGTAAAAAATATTGTCACATATCATTTTGAAGAGTTTCACTGTGATTGGTTATTTTGGTAGTTATTGCCGCACCCCCCTTAAAAAATCCTGGATCCGACCCTATATATATATATATATATACAGGGCGCGGAAAAAGTCCCGGAACGGTCCAATTTCTCGCAAAATACAAAGATCAACAAAACAAGGAAAAACACGTCAAATAGTTTTGAAGAAGCTAGCCCACCCCCTTCATGATACGGGGGTAACTTTAAAATTTTAAATGGGAACTCCCATTTTTTAATTACTTATTTGGGTTCTCCAGTATAAAGAAAAAGCACAGTGATTTGGCCCAGAATTGAAAACAGTGCCTTCATGAATAGCGCTTGAATCGACATACAAAAAAGGAGGGATAGCAAAACGTTATGAAAATGCGAATTCTTAGTCCTGTGCTCTGTGGCCATACGGTTAGCGTACTGGACTGCGAAGTTAGATGTCCTGAGTTCGATTCCCGCACAGAGTTTATGTGTATTTTTCGCACCCAAACAATGAATTCATACATTTTAACTTCGATAAAAATAATGTATCTGTCCATAAATTAACTTGCAAAAAATACAAATTGCCTGAAAAATTGTTTGTTTTAGTTGTGAATAACCCTAGGAACTCCAATTCTAATAACCCTATTACTAAAAACCACTTAATAAAGCTATTTTGCAAAACAACTTGAATAAATTACTAATTGGAGTTCAAACATATGGACTTATTATTCGGGGAAATAATAAAAGAAAAAATATTCCGTTGAGCGGGGATCGAACTCAGAACCTCTAGCTCCGTAATCCAGTACGCTAACCGTATAGCCATAGAGCACAGGACTGATAATTTGCATTTTCATAACGTTTTAGTGCCCCGTTTTTGGGGATAGGGGGTTGCGTTTGGTATCATTAGATAGCCTTTTTAAAACTATGTATTTAACACGTGTTTTTATTTGTTTTACTGATCTATATATTTCGCGAGATATTGGACCGTTCCGGGAACTTTAGTGCACTATATATATATATATATATATATATATATATATATATATATATATATATATATAATAGTATAATACACTTCCGTTCTTCGCACGGGGAGAATAGGTTTATAGGAAATATTTGAATCCACTTACCCTTAGGTAATAAAAATGTAGATCTCTAATTTTGGCATAAATATTGAAATACTCTACCTTCACAGAATACGCCTTTAATCAAATCTATATGAATAAAATAACAGCTTGAAATGGTTACCATCTATCTTCCAAAAGTTATTTCAAAGGGATCAGATGTTTTCCCACGAAGAAAACTATGAATTAGACACAAATGTAAGTCATTTTTGACATTTTATTCATCTACCTCCCTTTCTCTGCCGATGGGGATGAACTTGGACTTAAACGACATTGGAAACGTCATCGTTCATTTCAGCCATCCCGAAAACTACGGATTGCAAATTAATATGTCGTGCATTATTTTTACGTGTTACTCCTTCCAACTTCCACACATTGAGACATGTCATTCCCACAGTATTTTTTTTTCCAGATTAAACATAATTTGTCTACCATGTTCTGTTAAAAGTGCTCTAGCGTTTCGGAGTTAGGGTGAAATATACATGCACATTCATAAACATACATTCAAATATATAATATATGAGCAACGCCTTTGGCGTTACCTCTGCATATTCCCAATACAGCTGACATGCTCGTTTATCCTTAAACTTGGGATTAAATGTCATCGCGATTGCAAAATTAATAGTTTAACTAACCCAAACTGTGGATTGGAGGCTAATATCAGCCATTTAGAGACATTTTATTTTTCCAGCTTGTCACCTCATGCCGATGAAGGATTGATTTGCAATTTCGCGCTATTGGGATCATAATTATTAATCTCAGCGACATCGAGAACTATGGATTCGACGTTAATATCTGTCGTTTTCGATTATTTTTACATGTCAACCCCTTTTGCACCGCCCTAGGAGTGCTAATGGGGGTTAAAATCGTAGACTTAAATTACCTATATAATGAAAAGAATTTCAGATGTAGTATTCAAACACCGCACGCTGACAGTTTTTCTTATTTGGGAAGATAGATTGATACTGTCATATATGACTTTTTTGTTTTGTTTTGTTTAGGATCCTCCAAAGGCTTCTCTCTACACGCAGCTGAACAAGGAATCCCAGCCGGAATCTGTGGTGAAATTATCGAAAGACACGTCTTCCAGCAGCTTGGTCAGTGAGAAACAAATCACAAAGCCTCGCAAGACGCGACATCGTCGCACTGGGAGTATTGGAGGTTCCGGAAGTTACACTTATCTTGCTTCACCGAAAGCAAGTCCCAACAGAGAGAGGAAGGTAAGAAAGAAAATTTGTATTTGTCAGATATATATCAAGTTAAAATGAAACGTGACCAAATTTCAGGAGGCATAACACAGTAAATCATTGGTATAACACTTGTGCGCTTATTTTTAGTCCGATAGGTGTCTGGTTTGATCTAATCTTAGGGCATGTATGTTTGTCGTGCATCAACCTTTACGTTTGCAAAATAATTCATCTTTCTAGATTTTCTTGAAAACTACGTATGCGGTTATTATATATTTCTCATTATGGGCACTTTTTTCCATTAAACCTTAATAATCTACACTTTTCAGTCATAACCAAATGAATTCATATATCAAATATGGAAAATAAAACCTGGTAGCTGTGATCAGGAATTAGTACTTGCATGATCGTCAATTAGAGATCGCAACTTTAAAATATATAGATGGTGTTATACACTGCTGTTTATGAAAATTACAATACTGAGAAGGAATGATGGGATTGCGTTAAAACTTACAGAATATGACGTACAAATAACAACTTCAGTTTGATAATGCATGGTTACGCGGAAATACTTAGGAACAAACCATGCTTTGACAAGATCCTGAGACGAATATTCGGACCCAAGAGAGACGGGAATGGAGGTTGGCGGAAACTTCATAACGAGGAACTACACAATTTATACCGTTTACCGAACATTGATAGGGTCATCAAGTCTAGGAGGCTTAGATGGGCAGATCATGTAGCGAAGAAAGTGGAAACGCTTTCAAAGTTTTAACTGAAAATCCAATCGGAAAACGACCATTAGGAAGACCAAGGCGTAGATGCGAGACAACATTAAGATGGATCTAGCAGAAATCGGAATACAAAGTAGAAACTGGATCCAGGTGGCTAAAGACAAATCGATGGAGAGTCTGTGAACCTGCATTTTACCTCCAGGTTCCATACACCATGAAACACTTATTTTTCTTGCTGTACCTAAATATTTGCTTCTTGTAATATTACTTACGCTCAACCTATATATGAACGTTACTCAACACTTATTTTAGGATTCAGAATTTCATCACGCTTATTCAGTAATAATTGTAGTCCAAGAACATAAGTAATTTTACTGTTTATTCTTTTTGTAAAATCAAGGAAGAGTTTATATATCCGAACTTTCTTTCTCTGGAGATCCAGTTGAAACCTTCAGTTTAATATTTGGTCAGTTTAATTTGTTGAAAGATGTGCTCTTTAGGCCTCTGAATATAATTATATATGAACAAACAGACTGATGGACATCCAAAATACACTTTTCAGCATGTAGAGATAACATGTTACTCTGTTAAAATATGACGAACTTATTTTTCCCCATAATTACAAGGCTGTCTTCATTCATATCATCTCTTGAATTAAAAAAAAAAAAAAAAAAAAAAAAAAAAAAAAAACCATTAAGGACGATTCATTATATTGGGAGGTGAAGAAGTATCGAATATATTTCTTTGAGTTGTCCACCTTGTAAGCGTTTCCATTTTTTTATAGCTCGATGTTTTAGATTTACAAATGACACTTAAAAAAGTTCAAGAATTATTTTAAATAATAATAATAATAATAATATGCACGTATAGATAATATTGATTAACCCAACTTATGAAAGATAGTAAAATTAGAAATGTAAATAATAGTGTAGAATTTTTTCTAGATTGAATCCTTACAGAAAAGCACTTCGGGTAGCGGTTCGCGAATTGATAACTTTTTGTTCTTAATCTAATGAAAGTTTTGATACTAAGTTCATGACTATTCAATAGAATAATTGAATAAAAGCTACAAATAAAATGATGTTTGGCTAAATAATTATTATTTTTTTTGATCAGAGTACGCATTTCTTTATTAAAAATTTTTAATAAAGAAATGCATACTTTGGTCAGAAAAATAATTATTTAAATAGTAATTCCAGAGTGAACATGGAGGAAGTTAGATGTTTGGCTGTGGGTATTATTGGATTTCCCTCGCTTTCTCATTCCACCAGTTCTTTTATCTTCGTTTACTTGCATTCAGTATCGTCTGCATTAGCTTGAAAATCATAATCCCAATTTTGTTTCTTTCATTTTCTTTTCTTTCTGTTTGTATGCGTGGCTCCGAATTGATTCCGACAGAAGGTACTTGCCTCGGATACAAATCCGAGCAGTGGTTTTGGATCCCATTGTAAGCAATAGGGTCCGTTTCATCTAGCTGAAAAAGAAGGTAAAACTCGACCAACATTTTGGGATGGGGGCACGGTGGCTCAATGGTGGAGCGTTCACCCTTAGTGCGATGAGTCCCTGGTTCGATGCCCGGCCACGCAAGTTTGTGGTGGACAACATCGTGTTCATGGGTTTTCTCTTGCTTTTTCACTTTCCTCACACATCTTCATTCTACCTATTAATTTCATAATCATTCACTTTCATAAATTATCCCTCTCCTGTAACACAAAGGGCCTAAACGTGGGACATAAAACTGGAAGTTTCATTTTTCAACCAACACTTTCTTTTCAATTGTAGAATCAAATGTCGGAAATTCATTTTATTCGAGGAACTCACTTGTAGAAATTAATTCTGATTTACTGTTCGCTGTCATTCCTGATCACCTAGTATAATTGAGCCTCCAGACTATTTTCCATTTTCAGTTCACAGTGTAGCAAAGAGCTGAAAGTAATCTCGTAAAGCTATTGTTAGCATTTGCTTTTAAAAGGATTTTTCGAACCCTTTCATTTTGGAAGCTCTTGTAAGACAAGAACTTATGTTCTGAGAAGTGAAGCTCTATATGAAATTCAAATTATGAAATTATCAGTGTAACACCATTGTAGTGTGAAGGCCACTAGTGACAAATAACAATGTATTATGATGAAAGAAAAAAAAATTGTGATATTATGCGGGGTAGGAGGAAACCGAAGAATTTCGAGCAAAACAACAAATACGAAGTTGGGCAATTGAAATTCGCATTACTTGGTTCGGGCCAGGAAAATTTATGCCACTGAGCCACCTTGAGGCCTACAAACAAATGCCGAGGTAATCGTTGGAAATCAATGAAGTGGGGGTAAGCAACAAAAGGCAAAGTAAATAAAATAAGAATGTTATAATCACTAATTATCGCATAAACAGTAGCTAACAATTTTCTAAATATTGTTGTGCAGAGTTAGGAAAACTTAAGAAATTCATATTACAAATAATATCAGTTTATTTATTTATTTATTTATTCACATTTTTGAAGTCTGATTAATTTCCTTTTCTAATGATTCACAATCTTGCGCAACAACGGTAAAAATATAATATATAAATATATGGTCTTAGGTCTCTGACTGGCACGGTAAGAAACATAAACACTATTAACTGACTCAGTTTAAAAACAAAATAGTTTCTTTACGCCAAACGATAAGGGATTACGTCATTTAAAAAATATTGTGGGATCTGCAGGGCATAAAGCTGTGTTTGTTTTCTAAAGAAGTGTTAATTCTTTAACGGTGAATCATAGTTGAACGTGCAGCGTGATTGTTGTGGTAACCGACTGAGCGCAACGGTGCTTCCTTAGCTTGGAAGTTTCACAGGTTGCTGCAAGCAGCGTTGCCAGTCGCATAAAATTGTAATACATTTGTGATAATTTGAACGTAACTTTATGAGATAATAAAATACAAATATACTAATATGTTATCCTTCAATAATAATAATAATAATAATTATAATATAATAATATAATGTAAATGAACCTAAATATGCAGTGAATTATAAACTGTGTGTGTTTCTGTAACATAGAGTAAATTCGATTAAACGGCAAGTTTAGTGTTTAATCAGTTCTTTAAAACCAATTATAGGAACGAATGCGATTAATATAGAGGAAGTTAATTAATTTATTCAAATAGCTAGGCGTTGTGGCAACAAATAAGAACGAAGATAGCAGAAAATAAAGTCTGATAAAGATCACGCTAAGTTTACCTTTATGAATGAATGAACGAAATGAAATCTTTGAGTTTAACGTCCCACGATTATTCCTTTAGACTAAGGAAGACGATGATTAAGGCAAGTGAAAGATAATGGAAGAATTGGTGAAATGAGAAAGTAGGAGAAAACGGGAGCACGTCGAGAAAACTAACCAATACGGTCTTATCCACGACAAACTAACTTGGCCGGAGATCAAACCAGGGACCCCAGCACTAGAAATAAGCGCTCTACCATTGAGACCCCCTGCGTTTATAATAAGAATTAAGAACATCTAAATATTTTTGTCTAGATGTTTATGTAACCCCTAACTCTTAGATGTTTTGAGGGTTGTATAATAGCGTTGCGCGAAATGTACACTCATGTCCAAAATGATTGTCGCATATCTATAATTGTCTTCTTGTAAGAATATAATTTAATAATGATTTTTAAGGGTACTTTTAATACTGATACTATGTGTATAATCGGGAAATGTACGTATATTTGTGGTAAATTTCATACGAAAAGAATTATAAATACAAAAATTAGAATGAGTAAAACAAAATGTTGCTAAATGGACACGAAAGTTTAATTTTCATTTTACTGTTCTTATTTACTGCTCTTTTGATACGAAATTTTCCACATACTAACATTGTAAGAAACAGTAGCGTAGCCAGGATGTGTGTTTGGGGGGAGGGGGCAAGTGCTGTTATAGGTACACATAGAAAAATTACAAACAAAAAAATATATAAACATAAAAATATATAAAAAATTACAAACATCAAAGTACCAAAGTACATTGTCGGCACTCTTTGGGGGGGGCGGCCCCTCTGGGCCCCCCCTTCCCTACGCCACTGATAAGAAATACCGGGCGAATTCGTTATCAAATTATATTCCTAGAACAACATATTTATAGACATGCGACAATAATTTTGGACATTAGTGTACATTTATAAGCGAATGGGATATACATAACCATCGTTGAAATCACCGTTACACGTGAAAATATTACAGGATTAACACCATTAACGCACTCGGTCCAGACGATTGCTCCAGCAATCTATTGCATACATAAAAATTCTCTTTCGTTCAAGCTATCATGCGGAGTAACGTACATACGTATGTACTAACATTACAATCTTAAAAGACCCACTAGGATGATTCTAATAAATAACACAAGAGCCGGTCAGCAGTTATCGTACAATCGGTTGTAATATTTTGTGTGTTAGCACTAGAGCCATGAAGCTTCGTGTGTGATCCTGTAGATTAGTGGTTCTCAAACTTTCCGATAACGTGGACCCCTTGTGCATTCGGAAAGTGATCCGCAGACCCCCTTGCAATGCTATCTGAAATTGCACGTGGTATTAAAAACTATACTGATTAGAATTACCACTAAGAAAAAGATCAAGAAAAATATTGCAATAAGTAATTTATTCTAAAGATACATGATTGTTTCCTAGTGAACGAAATTTCAATTGAAAATACAGTAACTTTCAAGACTGAAAACCAATGTTTATTTGTAGAAAAGGAAATTCAATTGATAAACAATGCTCTCAAATGTGGGATCACTAATATGAGGAATGAAATTCTTTCTGTTTTTCCATAATTGCACTGAAATACGGAATAAGTTTTGTTACCATTAATCTTAGGTCCGATTCCACATTAAGACTATTTCGCTTTCAGCATTTAATACTGCAAAGAGCAGAAGTAAGTGGTAGGGAAATGCATCAAATGTTGCAATGTCTTTTGAGACAACTCTTTATACTCACAGGGCAGAAATTTAGTAAAGTAGGAAAACATTTAAATTTACAAACGTAAGTATAATTTCTAATTGCTTTCTTTTTAGTAACTGAAAAGAATAATTTTTGCATAGCAACTGTGAGTTCCACTTTATTATAACACATTTCAATTTTTAAGCGTCGCGGACCCCCTGGCTACGTCCCACGGACCCCAGGGGTCCGCGTACCCCACTTTGCGAACCACTGCTGTAGATTAATCACTATGTCATTCAATATTATCGCATTTATGCCAGTGGGCTTTTCATGTTTTGTATGAATGTTGGTAAAATGGAAGGTAAAATTACTACTACATTTTGTCACAGATACTGAAACACCTTTGTTACTTCTAAGGTATCTCCCGCACAGATTAGTCTTCCAAACATCCGAACAAAAAGAAGTTAGGTGGTATCAGATCCGGGCTGTAGGGGATTGTGTGCCACCTGTATCCGTCCCATTTGTCACATGGGCATAAGAAGTGTTGTGTTCTCACATGTCCTAACCCTGCAGCTCCAGTGTCTAGGTCTTCAATGCACCAGATTTTTCCATTAACATACAAAACAGTGCCATGGGCAATTGTTCCATGTTCCAGAGTGCCAGTGAAGACTATACTATTTTGTTTGCATATTATTTCCATCGGTTTGTAGTGTATGCTAAAAGTCATCACTTTAAAATTATTTTTGCAGATTGTTGCGGTCCTTTACATTATTTTCAAACAGTAACAGCAATTTGCTGTGAATTGATGTGGCTCAGTTGGTAGCAGATTAGTACAGAAGTTTGAGCACTAACTGTTAACAAATTAAGGTGGTACTTTTATAATCCGTTATGAATTACCTAAAAAGAAAGACTGAGTCATTGTGAAGAAGTATTTAAGCTCTTAAAAACAAAGTTCAATGCTTTTTAAGCAAATACACAAACATACTTATTGACTAACAGTTTAGATTAATAGTGGGTAAAAATCCGTGCAAAATCTTGTATAGGGTGATTATAAACGATTCATTCGGTTTTAAAGTGAAACAGGTTGAAAACTATTAATACAATACGTTTGTGCTGATGATGAAACCAAAGAACCTATTTGATAGTTTAATTTCTCACATTCGTATTCTTGGGTCGTGGCAACAGGTGGCACCACAGGCTTAGCTTCCAAAATGGCGTATATGCAGCAGAAAGGATTCCATGTTTTGGAATATGAGAAGTGTTTTTCCGTTGTCACTATACAACGTGGATTTCGTATACAGTTTTCAACTGCAAGGCCAGGTCCCCAAAACTCTGTTGGGCATTGACAGTTTAGGACACTACGTGCTTGTGTAAAGGTCAAAGCATAGGACGAAGAACTTCCACACCATTTATTGGGTTGTTGTGACATCCGAGATCTTCTGATCTGACATTTTGTATCTTTTTTCTTTCTTTGGGGTATGTAAGAGAGACAGTGTATGTGCCTCCACTACCAACAATTTTGGATGAGCTTCAGGACTACATTACAGCTCCATTAGTAGGAATGTGCTAGAACCATATGGGGCGAACTAGACTACCGCATAGATGTGTGTCGAAAGGAAGCTATCGAACACTTCTAGTAGTATGTATGAAACTTGAACAGTTTCTGTATATTTTCATGTATCATTCGTTATAGCCTGATGGCAAGAGACTTGACGGAATGTCTTTGGTGCTTTGGAAACGAAGGAAGGCTTTAATATAGGATTTCACTTGTGCCGATACCCTAGCCCCCTCTAATCTTCCTTCTTCTTCCACAAAAGCTGGGACGGTTGCAACACGCAGAGAATCAGAAAAGAGACGAAAAGATAACCATTTCTTGAACAAATACCACTTCACCATCGTAACTTGTGGCTCTTGGGGTCATGAAGGTCTAAACTTCATGAAAGAAGTTGGACAACTCATAACTCTCAACACAGGCGACACCCGAGCTTCATTTTATCTTATACAAAGACTAAGTATGGCTGTGTAAAGGGGGAATGTAGCAGGGATACTAGGAATGCTCCCCTGGGAAAAACTTTGGACGAAATCTTCCTACTGTACAGAGTATTTCGCCAACAACATTGATTATCAACAGTATTTACCTTACTGGGAAACGCAAAAGTCGTAGCAAAATGTTCCTAAAGGCGCTTTTGATTTGGGCGATACAGTTAGCTGGCAACTTATTTTGGAATGCAATCAATCTTACACGTCAACTACCAGTAAACAAGAGGATGAACTTATTCATTACAATGTACCATTGGATCTCGAGTCAATGAATAGCCATATTACTGAGCGATTACAATCCCTGGGGTGCTGTGGAAAGTTCAAGATGGCTAGCTATGGAAGGTTTAGAGTAGTCGGATGTAAGTAGTGATGGTTCCAAGTGATATTTATGAACTTTAAAAAGTTAATATTGTTAACTTTCTATAATGTTTAATCATTATAAAGCTTGTACATTTATTTTTCTACGCAGTCTTCATTACGATCGATTCACTTTTGTTAAAAAAAAAAAAAAAAAAAAAAAACCTAATTATATTACACGTATGTGTTTCACATTTTTTTTTTTAACACAGCCCTTTCGAACCCGATGAATAATTTTGTAATTACCCTGTACTTCTTTTTAAAACTATAAAGAAAGAAAGAAAATGAAAATATATAAAATAAATTCTGCTTGTTCTGTATGGTAGGAAAGCTAATAAATTCGCAAGAAAAAATAGTATTGGTAATTTCAAAAACAGAGTTTTGGGATAAACCAAGGAGATGGGGAATTAATTTAAAGCTACACGTTAAGGAGGCGAGTAAATTACAAATCTCACTAGATTGGATTGTTGTAAAATAAAATTAAAACATAAAGAGTAAAATTGGATTGTTTACAGTACTATCATAATGCAAATAATATGAGAAACACTAGCGAAAAATTGTCAGTGCAGCAAACAACTGGTCAGTTTAAGCCGTAGATCTAAATTATTTATGCATATATTCGATAACTAAGTATTTAATTCTATTATAAACAACGTCTTAATGATAAATTACGAAAGATAATAAGTTGTTTGGTATGTTGTAACAAAAAGCCTTTGAACTAGATGAAAGACAATGAAGTGTATTTGTATGAAATTGTGCATTGTTGAGCAACGAAAATTGTTGAGAAAGAGGGAGATGGATTTGTCATTTACCTGTATTTATAGAATTACTTTTCTAGATCATTCTTCGAAGTAAAAATAAAATCAGTTGAATTATTTAAACCAGGCTTTATAAGCGAATATTTTATGAACAAATTTGAATTGGCATGGGACCAAAGTTTGCCAATGAAAAACAATTCATCTCAGATATGCAAAGTTCCATATTTCATCAGGAGATGTATACTGTGTGGCTTATAGACCATTTCCTTGTGCCGTTTTGGAATAATTTCATTAGTACCCACATTGCCATTATTAAGTTCCATTTTTGTAATAAATTATATTTTATCTCTCGAAACACACAAGTCTCTCAGATCTCACCGTATAATATTAAAACGAAAACTTTCGTTGCAAGATTTTTTCTTTCTCGTACGATTATGCGAGCTTAAATGTCTGGCAATCCTGCTGATGTTTGCGAGAAAATGTTTCCATTCTTCGCCACCGTAGCAGCACTGTTCTTGAGTAATAACTCTTGTTCGTGTTGAAACTAAGTGGGCGCGTAGTTCGTTGTGAACCTAAGCGGGCGCACGTATTGCTGTGGAAGGAGCAGTAGTATTGTGGTGGTGCTACAGGCTTCTAAACGTGAGATTTGTTTCAGTTTAATTTCAGGCAAGTACTAAGAACATTTAGAGTTTTAGTTCATTAAATTTCTCGCTCTGTTAAAAGAAAAAGAATATATGGGTTTGTTGTCATATAAATTATTTTTTTAGCGAATCTGTGGTTTGAAAACAGAAGTTGAAAATTGGTGCACAAGTAGGCATGAATGTGATGTGAAAAATAATTTTATTTATTTAAAATATTATTTAGTAGATACATCACATTTACGTCAGTGTGGAAAACATCTTGTAAAACAAGTTTAGGCAAGTTTATTAATATTTTAAAAATTTGTCTTTATGGCTTTCTCGTGTGAACTACCGGCCTTAAGTTTTTTGTACATTAACGAACATAATTGTTATCTATTAGAAAATTTTATATAGAAAATTGTAAGTATTTTACGCAGTATTTCTGTGCGTTTTCAAATGATAACAAAGGATATGAAAGTGAAAACTCGAGTACAAGTAGTCAGTTACGAGCTTTTTGGTGTTTTCTTTCCCTAGTATTTAGGGATAGCTAAAGTGTTTCTGAAATAGTGTAGTGAGAACACATTTCAAACTATGACCTACACGTAGAGATGCAAGGGCTCGGAAAAAAACCGGCTTTTTTGGAAAAAAAAAACTCGGTTTTTCTGCTTCGCTTTTTTGCTTGGGAAATTTTGGGCTTTTTTCAAAATACTGCTTTAAATTGGTAAAACAGACTTTGTTTCGCTTCTCTATAACACAAAAAATCATTTAATTAGTGGTTGATGCTGATAATAATATAAAACATCGAAAATAAACTATGAATTTCGAAAAGATATTTCAAACAATTTTTCTTCAACGTATTTACATTATGAATTCCACAGGATTAACCACTGTATATAATAAGAATTTTTTAACCTCCTATATACAAAAGTAAGCAGAGTTGGCAAGAACCATGGTTGTTTTTGAAAATGCCAAAAACCCGTTTTTTGGGGGATGTTTAAACCAGGCTTTTTTGGTTTAAACTACGCTTTTTTGATTTAGATTTTTTGCTTTGTGTATTTATATTACATATTCACAGAAATAAGTTTGTTTCGCCTTGGTGTTATTATGCAACAGCGGGGTTATGCCGGAAGAACTCCCATAAGCTTAAAGAAGTCCGGTCAGTAAATTTCTTAAATTGAGAATCTCCCGCCCTAGCCATTGGGAAAATCCCGTCATTACTTGAAATGTAAGACAATAACGGGAAAATCCTGTTATTGCTTTGCATGTAAAATTTAAAGGTCAACGTATCATAATCAGTACGTTAAAACTGAGGTATTAAATTACAAATTTAGTACGTAGATATCATTGAAAGTCCAATCCAAGCTAGTGTTGGAAGCTACGTAGGCAATCGATAAATTTTGCCAATTTCTATCAATATATTTAAGCAATCTTAGCTTCTTTATAAAACAACAGGCATTTAGGCATGCAGGAATATACAATTTGGTTTGTTTCGTATGTTTAGACTTAACATCCTTACGAAATACCGAGGTTATCAAGGAGAAGACTTTCGCTTAAAGTGACATCCGAACCGCTACTTGGTTTACGCATGAAAGAAAGGTTGTGGTTCGACCGAGAATTGAACATGGACACCTTGATTAAAAGGTGAAAGGGAAATAAAACTATTGCAGGTGGTTTGATATCTGGAAACGTCACCATGAAGTTCACACGATTCGCATTTTTCATTCTTTTTATTTTTTTGGTTTAAACCAGTTATTAAAAAAAAAGTTGGTGTAAACCAGCCAACCCTAAAAGTAAACATTTCTTTTAAAAGAATACACAAATAACTAGCAAAATAGCATGTAGTACTTTTACTTCAAAATATTCCATACCCTCTTTTTGAAACAAAATAAAATTAAAATAAAACATAAGAGAAATACTTAGATTTATATGATACACTTAAAGGCTCCACATCTAGAGCTTTTGGTTCTGTATATTCTTGAAATTCTACAGTTAAGTCTTATAGAACCACTATCACAGTTTTCCCAATCCTCAAGTTTTCTGAATTTTTAACAAGAGGGATTCAACATATCATTACGGAACTCTCCCCCCCCCCCAAAAAAAAAGGACTACGGAATATATTTAAATTAAGCTAAATACAACTGCATAACAAAGATGACTGAGTGATTATCTTTTGCGCTTCTATCGGGAAGTCCGGGATTCAACCAGCATTCGACCATTCTGACAAAGCTTTTCTTCATTCCATCTGTGAATGTAGAAATAGTGCGTGTACTGTGAGTTGGCCGACTTCCTTTCTTATTGTTCTTAAATCGTTATTATTACTAATTACCAGCAGTGACGGTTTTGCGAAGGTTAGGGGCAGGGACGTGTAGTGCATATTACCGCTGTTACCGGCGGTAACGGTAAAAATATGAGAGTTTTCGTTGTTTTAATATGTCTAAATTTCATCATCAACATGGGAAGATGTTTACATATTTTCCTTTCCTTTTTAAGTTCGGACGGCCTATGCCGCATTTACACTGCCAGCGCCAAATAGGAACATATTCTTGTTGATACCATAGATTTCAGAGGTAACGCGAACCCCGATAGCGGTCATTCACTTCAGAAGCACCTTTTAGCGTGCCAGCCAGGGCCAGAAGCATCCTGCGCGCTCGTATTTTCGGAATGGCCCTTATGTTACCGTTCGGCTGAGTGGAACAGGAAAAAATAGGAACGTTCCCTGTCAAAACAAGGAGAATCTAGAATATCATCAGCATGTTTATTCTACTCGCTCTCCCTCGCTATAGAGGATCGAGCTGGCAGTGTGATTCAACTATACTGTTTCGTTTGCTTCCTAATCCAAGTATGGAAATTTGGCTGTAATTTCCGTATTCGTAAAGTTATTTCATTGTCTTAACAGTATACAATTTCATAGTAATGATAATTAGAGAGAAGTAGAGACGTTTCCCGCCGCTCCTTCTAATTCGTATATTTATTATTATTTAAGATTTATGCTCATTAAGTTGCAAATATTTTGTTTTTAATTTAGTATAGAATACCTACTTTCGACTCAGCAAATTTCCAGCCCTAGCCTCTAGCCTACTAGTTCAATTTGCACTTTGATGTGTTGAAAAAGAACTGTGCAATCGTCTTCACTATACCGTAGTTTGACTGTCCCGCATTGTGTTTGACAGTCTGACTAGTTTTCAATACGGAAAACTTGTTGCTCAAACATACGATGGAGCTTCGGTTATGGTTGGTGAGGTAGGAAGCAGCAGCCTCTTGTTAAACAAAGATATACAGAAGTGTATTTTTTTCATTGTCATGCCCATAGGCTTCATTTAGTGTTAGGAAAGTCCGTTGACTGTACAAAACGGTGTAAGTCTTTTTCTAAAACCATGTCGTGACTTGCTTCTTTATTCTCGAAGTCTTCAAAAAAAACAAATGCTTTGGACTATGTAGTCACAGGCCCGTATCTAGGGGGGTTTAGGGGGGCCAAGTCCCTCTAAATTTTTCTGTCTCCCTAAGATTTGCAAATGAACTATAATATGGTGATGAAATATAATAAGGTTGGATCTGTCCCCCTTAACTTCAGCCGCCTCCCTACATTTTTGGGCTGGCTACCGGCCTGTGTGGTCACGAAAAATATCCCAACAGCCTCAAACACAAGGTGGAACTATAGAAGTAGGATAAATTATGTGCTGTATAGCTTTAAACATGAACTGTTAGGACTCTTTAAATCCATGACGAAAATATCGACGAATGAGATTCTCAAACCACAGTTCGTGCAGCAAAATTCTACCAAACCCTTCAAAATTTTGATTTCAATTTTTTACTTGAACTGTTTTATGTTATAGGATCAAGATAAGAAATCTTTTTCACTATCTTACAGAAGGAAATTCGTGATGTAAGTTTTTGCAGAAAAAATAAGTGACTTTGAAGAATATCAAAGTTCACTGAGAGACGGCTTCGATTATGTTTAGTAAAAATGGAAGAACCTGAAAAGCCACACTTTTCAAAAGATCAAAGTAAATGAAGTGGGATGACTCCCCCCTGAAAAATCATTGCCAATGCTTATGATTGATACGCTAAAAGGAAAAAAGGACTAGATTTTCTGATATTGAAAAACTAGAGATACTTGTTAAAACAACAACCGGTAACAGCTGTGGAAGTGTCACGCCACGCCACTGGTTAGGGGGGTGGTCTTTCGGACTGAAACCCGTTCCCCAAAGTTACGGAATGTCTACGGAACAAACGAAATATCTATTATTTATGCCTTTACTCATAAATTTTAAGCTCCCGTCAAATAAAAATTACGAATGTTTAGAAAAACTAAACATTAGTAAGAAAAACCCTTCCCTTTTCTAAATCCGCCACTGATTCTCAGTATAAAATGATTTTTAAAATTGTATCCGGAAGATTATTGCTAAACATATAAACGAAACGAAATGTTAGTTATGCCTGTACTCATAAACTTCAAGCATCTCCCAAATAAAATTAGGACTTTTTAGGAAAAGAAACAATCAGAAAAAACCCCTCCTAAAGTACTTTTCTAAATCCGCTACTGATTATTTGTATAAATTGGTATTCAAGGTTGTGTCCGGAAAATTATTGCTAAGTCACTTCACAGCTACAATATAACAGAAATGTGGAAGTACGGTTTGATGGATATATTGAAAAACGTACTCTTTGACGGATAAATAGAAAAACGAGCAAGTTTAACTTTTGCGCTAGAAGCTAGAGTACTAAAAGCTCTTAGAAATGAAACACGGATGACAAACTAGAGAAGAAAAAAGATGTCGATAACTCAAAAGTTAAAATAAAGTTAAATAGCCTCTAAAATTGCCTTCAAATACTACATTCTTCATGTTAGCTTTAATTCGTAAAACATGTGCTCCATCCATCTTAATGGTGAATTTCAGAGCGAAATATCGCATTTAGGTCATGGAATTCTTATCTAACTATAGAATATACTATAAGAAAGCTATTTAGATAGAAAAATCATGAAAATGAAAAAAGCCAAAATTTCCAAAATTCTCGTTTTTTTCCCAAAAAAGCCGGCTTTTTATGTGAAAAAAAACCATCGATTCAAAAAAGCCGGCTTTTTTGCATCTCTACCTACACGTATTTTCAAAATGTACCTGTTGCAAATACGTATAATTCAAATTGTACATGTGAAAATATGAGACAAGTACAACAATAACCACACGTTTTGATAAGAAGTGGAGTGGTAACCAAGTTGGCTTAGTATCGCTTAATATCCTTAGTTGACGTAAAGAGAATCACTTTCTTCAAAATTTGTACTTTTGTCTTGTCTTTTTTATTGATGTTTTAATTATGCTGAGTCACTTGGCCTTTTCATGGATATGGCTATACTTTAATTCTTAAAAAGAGTTTGTCAATTGAGCTTGATGTTCTGACTGCCAACGCACCTAAATTATATGAAGAGTGTCTCCTCCTTTCGTTAATATAATGAAATACGACCGTCAGAGGTGCTCTGAATATGGACACTAGATTGTCCAAGCACAACAGGAAGTAATGGTATAAACTATGTGGTCTGAGCAAAAGAACATCGACTTTGGTTGAGAAAGTGTGTGTCTGTTCTGATAACGGACAGGGTAGCGTAGTGGTTAACGCATCGGCACGGTACGCCGAAGATTCGAGTCCCGGTCCAGTCATACACTTTTTCACTCTTTGTGCATCTGAATTAGTTTGCTTAGCTCTTTGTGTTAAATTTTGTTACTTTCAAGTAGTATGTGCGTTACAGTTAGGTTTACTTGCTCACTGTTAGAGGTATGTGTTTACTGCTAAACGTATGTGCTTCACACTTCCAACTATGCATCACGTTTAGAAATCAAATAACAATATATACGTATACAACCTGCTGCTTAACAGGGTAAATTGTTATATACAGTGCATAAATAATAAATAAATACAATAAAAACTATCGACTGGATCACATTGGCAACGAACAACATAGTTTTTAAGCCATCAAATTCCATTTTTCTCGATTTTTCTCTGATGCCCTTAAGCATACTATTTTGTTCTTTTTTTTTTCGTCTATTAAGATTTGTCTTAATTTTGGACAATATTGTAGTTTAAAAAAAATATTTAATAATAAAGATTAAAATTTTGGGCTATATCTCATTGGCCATACTGTATACTTTAGTCTTTCTAGTGTTAATGAAAAACTTTATTAGTACATATTTGACTATCAGTTTCATTTTTAGCTTTTAAAAAATCGTTTTCATCGATATCCTCGAAAACTACGTATGAGAATTTAGACTCGTCCATATGATTTTATTCAGCAGTATGGGAGCTTCCAATTGGTAGCTTTCTCATCTGTGGACGAGTTTCTTTTTCCTCAGTAAGCGCTACTCAACATGGGTATTCTGCCATTATCGGCAGGTCACTTGCTGCAACTGAGAAGCTTGCATGCTCCACGGTTTTCCGCTAACCTCTTTGTCTTCACGTACGATTTTTCTTTGATATCGTCCATTAATTGTAGTTTCCTTCGCCCCCTCCCTGTTTTTCCTGCCGCATTACCATCTGAAACGTCTCTCATGATACAGTTCCTTCTTAGCCAATGTCCTAAATAGTTTCTCTTCCTCTTCTTAATAATATCTAAATTGTTCTTTTTCACCCCACCGTATCGGACACCCCCCCTCATTCGTTTTCCGCTCGGCATTCTACTCCACACCCACATTCTGAAAGCTTCCAGTCATTTTTCATCATTTTTGCTTAATGTCCATGTTTCTGAACCGTACAGAAGAATACTCCACACGCAGCATTTTATGAATCTTTTTCTCAACCCTTTATTCAAGGTCCCACAAGCTAGTATTGTTTTCCTCCTAAAGGCTTCTTTCGTCATTCTTGTCCTTGCTTTTATTTCACCTTCAGACTTCATATCATTACTAATAATACTACCTAGGTATCGAGAACTAGTCACATGATCTATTTTCTCCCCTCCTACTTCTATATTTGGCACCGACCCCTTCGTTTCAATCACCATGGCTTTTGTCTTGCTAACATTTATTTTCATCCCATATTCTTCACAGCCCTTCTTCAAGTTTTCTAACATCATCTTGATTTTCTCTTCAATATTGTACACAACGGTATTAATATTGAAGAATTAAAGTGTTTTTGTTGGCTACATTTCGAAAAAAAATAATAAAAATAAGATAGAACTCTCTCTCTCTTTCAGTTTAACGACCCACAATTATGCCCTTTAGGCTAAGAGAGACGAATGATTAAGACAAGTGAATGATAATGGAAGAATTGGTGGAATGAGAATGTGGTAGGAAACAGAAGAACCCAAAGAAAACACACGGGCACGATGTTATCTACGACAAACTCATTTGGCCGGGGATCGAACCTGGGACCCGAAACATCAGAGTTAAGCGCTCTTCCACTGAGCCACTGTGCCCCCCTAAATATTAAAAGGAAACTGAAAAACTAAATCATAACTGGTTTTGTGACAAGAGACCACAATTGCTTAGTGATAGATAGCATATTGGAGGCCTCAATGGTTTTCGTGATTGTCTTTGGTATGGTAGACCAGAATTCGATCCTCAGAAGCAGTATGTGTGGTTTTCTTGTAATGTTAAATTGAGAAACCACGTCTCATTATAGCTTCGTGTTGGAAAGGGACGTTAAACTCCAAACAAGCACAAGAAAGAAAAAAGTGCAGATTTGAGACTATTCCTTGCTGGTTTGTGGTAGACAAATCTCGTGTACTAGTTTTACCAAATATACTCCTGGTATCTCTCATTTTATGATTTCAATGCTTTCATAATTATTATTTGGGTTTATTTTATTCTATCTGTCTTTTAGTCTAAAGACCGTACGTGATGTCGGAATGTTAACATTCGTTCTTCGCGTGTTATGCCGAACCATACCTGTACTTCTTTCGGGTAGTTAGCGCACTCGGGGTTAATATACCATGTGACCCAGATGTCAGTTGACATTAGCAGTTATTAGTCTCTGGTTTGACTAGCATAGTGGCGACTTGACCAGAGCAGTGGTTCTCATAATTCAGTTGATACTATCAGTAATGAGACTCTCGTATGAGGTGAAATTCTCATATGAGCTGGGCTGTTGTTAATTTGATAGTTGCATTTCACTACTACATTAAAAATTAAATTTTGCCAACTGACTTCTACATGGTTCAAGCTTTAATCTTCGATGCGCACTGAGTCCTCAATAGTTTACAGGTCATAAACGCGAGTCATAATCTGTAATAATAATAATAATAATAATAATAATAATAATAATAATAATAATAATAATAATAATAATAATAATATAGACCAGATCTAGGCGTTGGAAGCCGTATTTTCGATTTTCATATCAAGGGAAGTTGCACGTTTTTCGCGGTTACTAAGAACACTATGTATGCAACCCTCATTACACATTTGGTTTACGGATTAACATAAGAGCAAGAATAAATGCGCGAACAATAGACTTCCTCTCTTTCGTCCGATTCTGAATTAAGACCCGACAAGATAGGTTCTTACAGCTACTAAAACAGCTTACACATTCTTATTTTGTTGTTGATATTTTGCTTTTTCTTTAAAAGAAGTAGTCCAAAATCTTTCTGATCTTGCCTTAAATAAGTATGTGTGGACAGAACTCAGAAACTTGGAATTCACTTCTGTGCATGCAGTAGTTGATTTAAAACTTAGAATAATCAAAATTGTGTTAGATACTTCTTTTTAAGTTTCGAGTGTCACTAGCTTTTTAAATACTCGTAGTAGGAATATTAGAAGAGAGTAATACTTTTTAAAGTTCTTTTTCGTTGACATTTCGGTTTTCACTAAGTTTTTCAATGTCTAGCCATTTTCAAACGGCGTGCGCGACGAAACCATCGGTGGGCCGGGAGCAAGTAAGAATGTTTAAACTAATTAATTATTCGTATCTTTATTACATAGACTGCCTTCTACAGTCTAAGTCCAAAGAGTTGAACCTAGATCATTACGTCCCTCGGGTCTGCTTACGAGCGAAATCTATTTTCCCTCTAGTTTGTTAGAGTAACATGCGTATTCTCTAATAGAAATACACCATCCGGACATTGTGTCGAGGTAAATATACAAGTGGCTTGTGGAAAACAATCATAAAATATGACAAAAAAAAAAAAAAAAAAAAGATAAAAGATAAAAGTCAAAAACTGACATATTGTATGATATCAGTTTCTAAGTCCGTGAAGGGTACACCGTCAACAGGACAATAACAGAAACAAACGGAGGAGGCTGATAGTGTTCTTCGTCTAGTGGATAATGTATTGGATTCGCGTATCAATGTTTATTTTAACATTTTTCAGATGTTCCGATTCTGTCTACGAAAACTGATTTTTTTTTCTTTGTTTTATAAAAAAAGCTCTATTTTACAGACAAAGAGCATTCATATTTGAATGTAAGATATCTATAAATATATCAGAGCTATGTAATATAATACATCAGAACATTATATTAAACAAGATCACAACTCCTTCTCTTGTTTCAAGCATTTATTCCGTCGCGAGAGATCCATGTTCGATTCCCGGCGACAGCTTATGTAATTCGGGTTTCACGTTAAGCAGTAGCTCCAAGTCTCGTATAATCTCTGTGTTGAAAGAATAACTCCCAACAAAGCAAAATCTAATGTTTAGTCTTAAACAGAAAGCAATATAGAAAGGTTTTCGTCATCCTAGAAACTAATTCTTTAGTATTTCACGGAAGGCGAATTATTATGTAAGAAAATAAATGGTCGTTAAATTATATCAATACTAATAGAAGTGTCCATTCTGCTTACGGGAATAATAAAGTGTAATAAATGTAAGACCGGAAATTGGAATATTGTAGAAAATGTCTCCCTTTTCAACCTCAGATTCAGAATTTTAGAAAATACTGAATCACATATTTTTAATGAACATATTCTGTACAAACATATTTCAACTTAAGAAAATCCGAATATTGGGCATTTTCTTAATAAAGAAAAATTTGAATATTTTAAAAATATTTTCCTTTTTTCTTTTAGAATCAGGGTTTCCGGAAACTCTGAAACATGCTTTCTCTACTTTCAATTAGGAGTTTATATACCGAATTCCACACCTCTAACTTGGACACCCTTACACGTGTTTGATTGAGCATTTTCTGAATAAATAAAGGGAAATTTGGATATTATGGATATGATCTTGCTACCCTATGGAGCGGAATTGTAAAGAACACTGAAGCACGTATTTCCTTATTTTTAAGTAAGAGTTTACCGAATTTCACACCTCCATCTGAAACGAATCTTTACATTGGGCACTTTGAAAATAAAATACAGTGAAATGAAATGTTTAAGTTTTATGTCCCACGGTTATGCCGGCTAGGCTAAAGGAGACGGTGATGATGAGAGATGAATGCAACGGTGGAATGGATAAAGTGGGAGGAAACGGGAGAACCTCGAGAAAACCCACGGGGATTTGAGACGGACAGAATAAAGAAAGATAAATTTGAATATTATAGAAACGACACCCTTTGAAGCAAATTTTCGAAAAAGCTGCAAAATGTATTTCCATGTTTTTAATCAAGTCTATATGCCGAATTTCATTTCTCAAATTCAGGGATTCGTAAAATATTAATTCTTTGTAAAAAATTTACCCCCTTAGAATACATATTTCAATAAACGTTTCTTACAATATCTTTAATTCGTGACAAAAGTAGTATTCTCTCCAAAATTCAGCTCACGCAGTTATCCAGTATCAATTATATGTATAATTAATACTCTGACAATATGGCTTAACTCCCTTGTCATTTAAAAATGTACAACGGATAGTTTGTTCTTGAGGGTGAGTTTTTTTTAGACATTTTTCTCACAAATTACTAAGTCGATTTTGTTTATACTTCATAAATAAATATTTCATTAATGATTCCATAATGTTACGTAAATCACGTTTATGAGAATAACAGCAAGGGGTTGTTTACTTTTTTACAGTTTTGTGAAATACGACTCAGCCAATTTTGTTGATATGAAAATGTATTTCATGAATAACTCTCATACATGGCGTAAGTCATTTCGTATGGAAAAATCTGCTAGCGGTAGTTTAGTTTTGGGAATTTGTTTTATATATATATAATGAAGATTTCCGAAAACGCCTTAGAATTTTGTTCGTATTTCACAAGAAAATCTTTCATTAATAACTGCAGCACAACATGATTTGTTTAAGGAATTGGAGCGAGAAAATGTAGAGCGCTGGCCCGTAACTTTCATTTTCGTAAGAAATTTTCTCTCTTTATTCCCTAGAGAGAGAACTCCATTGGAGTGAGATCCAGTGACGTATTGTCACGAATCATACCATAACGTATTGTTTACATCAATCAGCAACTTCTACTCTAGCCAATTGAGAACTAATTAACTGCTAGCTGGTATTTACCGACTTGTGGCTCACGCTGTATAATAAAAATATTCTCAGTATATTTCTTGATATAAAGTGAGAAAAGAAAAATAGAGCTGGAAACCTGTACATTATGCAAAAAAAAAAAAAAAAAAAATCTTTGTTTGTATTTTGAACCATTTGTTGCTATCCTACAAATGAAAATGTGTAAGTTAAGTTAAAAATTTATATTTCTTTTTTTTTTTCAGACTGGAAATACAAGTCCAGTGCGAGAATCGTCTCATTTGGTTGACTGTGAGACTCAAACTGAACCTATGGAAATTAGTGAGACCGACACGAGTCCTAACGCGTATTACGCATCCCGACGATTGCAGCTCTCCCTACAAACATTACCCGCAGCTGATTGTGAGGAGTACGAAGGAGACGACGGGCAGACCATGAATGAACAAGTTCCGAAAAGCGTCACTCCAGGCGGAGAAAGCCTTAATGGCAATACTGTTCCTGAAGTGTGCGATACCCATGACGGCTATTGCTCTTGCCCTCAGTGTACACAGTGTGACCCTAATTTGGGCAACTTGGACGACTCAAATAGCAATGTGACCACAGTGCCAGAAAAGGAGGAAATGGACGAGGGAAGCGATGACAACCTCGAGACTTTAGGACGTAAGGTGAATGAGATGCTGAACGTCAACAACCGAAACATCGATGATATTCCTGTAATGGGACTTGGACGAAAGCGCAGTTTGTGTGACGAAGAAGATTTCCCATCCAAAATCATGTCTCCACGATCCGTTCCTGGAGACTACCGCGGGGTTATTGTGTCTAGTGGTAGTGTCGAGGCTGTGAGTGGCGTGAGACGTAACTTAGGACGAGATCCTGGCAGAAAAGGTCTTGGAGACAGTTCAGAAACATTAGATTCCCAAGACTCAAGTCGAATTGGATCAAGCCGGGAAGATTTGTGTGACGGATTTGAGACTTGGTCTGAGGAGGAGGGCTCAGTTGATAGCGACGCTTATGTGCTTCGTAGACGAAGGTAAGAAAACTTTCCTTATTCTCCTATTTATTAAATCTAGTAAGTGCGATGCTCACTTATAAAGAACCAAATAATACTAAAGTAATTACATAATCTATGTTAGATACTTGTACAATAACAATAAACATAAAAAAACAGTAAATAGAAAGCATAATATACATAGTACATAACAGTAGATATGTGTGAAATAACTTTAAAGAAGTAGATGTGCAAATAAGAAAAGAAAAACAAAACAATACAAAATTATTTAAACCAAATATGTCCTTTTTTCTAGTTTCCAAAGCAATGAAAATGCAGATATTCTTTTATATTGAAAATCATTACTGAAATTGATATTAGTACATACGAATAGTAGGTTGGTATTACTATCATCTGGGATTAGTGTTGTAGAAAAGGTCTTTTTCTGTCAAATCTTTTTTCAATAAAAAACGCGGTAGTTTTTCACGTTTTGTTTTTTCAGATTTTGATTTTTTAAGTGCAATAATTCCTTCGTTGCTTTAAGTAGTACGTCCTACTGTATCATTCACAGTACAGTGAAACTGTCTGTGTTGGTTACCATCGGTTTCAATGGAAAGTGGCCAGCGTAGAAAGATGGCCAGTTTACAAAAACTAAATGTATTTTGAAGCGAAATCTATTATAGACTGTAATGTAACAGTTTCTAATAAAATTACTTATTATTGTCTAAATTTTATATAATAAGTTTTTTAGATTTTTGTATAGTAATTTGCGAAACAAGTTTAAATTGGCGTTGCAGTTTATAATTTTATATAGCATTTTCAACAGCAATGAAAATTGAAATTATTTCTTTTACTCTTGTACATGGTCATGAAGTAATAAAAATGAACAATTTTTGTCGAGTGTGTCAGACAAAATGCCCAGGGCTAATAAATCACGAACAGGTGGAGACAAAGAGATGAAACAGAAAGTCAGATAGGGAAATGTCATTGGGTGCATTGAATGGATCGTGCTGTTTTTTCACAAGGCCCCTTATTATAGGATACTGGGAGTCACTCCAAAATTTTAAATGAGAAAGTATGTTATTTGATATATTATTGAAAAGGTTCACAAAACAAACGAATTTGCAGGTTTTTTTGCATTGTTTATGAAACAGACATCATTCAAATGTGTGCTCTTGCACAGTAGTTGTTAATACATGGTACAGGGGAAAGTGCAAATCTAAAGCAGATATAAAATTCAATCAGCCACAGGTGTTCAGTGTGAAAGTGAATTTCGCTAAGTGAAATAGAAACCGATATTGGTTTTTCTTGATCTTTTCAATGGTATATCAACTTTCAACTTAACACTTCCGATTGACTCTCACTGACTCTTATAGAGGTCCTGTGGGACAGGCATCAAGCCCCATTCAATGCGTCCTACGACATTTCGCTTTCTCTCTTTTTGTTTCATCTTCAAACTTCTGTGATTTGTAAGCATTGAATGTTTTATGTGAGTGTGCAAGAACTCGCATTTGAATAGTAACCATTTCATTAACGGTCCTCTACATGATTTTTTTTTCTAGGAATGTTTTTATATTTGTTTTTCCCATGTCTTCTTTTCAGTCATATATCAAATGAAATACCTTCACATTTAAAATATTTCAGAAATCCCCAGTGCTCCATGACAAGGGCTCTATGGAATAAATAGCACAGTCCATTAAGTGCGCCCAATGACATTTTCCTATCTTACTTTTTAAGTCTTCTTTTTATCTTCAGTCATTTGTGATTTATTAGTACTGGACGTGTTATCTGATACACTATATAATATAACAAACTCGTAAGATAATGAAACGGAAACTAGAGGAAAATGAATTATATATATTCAGTATTTTTTCTCTGGTTTCCTTTCCATTCTCTTAAGAGTTTGTTATATACAAAAAATATTCATTTTTAAAAGAACATCCTATGTAATAAATATCAATATTGGTTTGTCATTCTTAAACTATGTTCAAAATTTTGTTACTTTGGCATGGTAATTAGATACAAAACGATACGGCACATTGTATATTTTCCCGCTTCCACTGTGACTGTAGATCTAGATAAAGTTGTCAGCTCCACGAAACTCAAAACATCCATACTGCATCACTTCTCTTAGTAGAGAAACACCATAAGTTGCCCTGTTGTGCATTTAGAAACATCTTCTAAAGTGTGTTGACCAGCAACCAGCGAAACGAGAAAAGAAGTATCATGTTATTTTATTATTATCTTTCATTACTTCCCAACGTTAGTATAACTGAAGTGAAAATATATTTTAAACAATCAATTTTTCATTAAATTGATTACACAAAATATGGCGGGATAAGTTCAAATTTTATTGTTTTCTATTTTGTAAATCAACATTAGAGACTAATCTCAGTACATTTTTTTTTTACCACCATTTTGTTTTCTATTAGTTTTTGTATACATTTTCACATTTTTCTGAAAAAGAAAATTGTTAAAAAAACACCGGAGACTCGTGAAGTTTTTTCTAAAAAAAAAAAAAAAAAAAAAAGTTTCTTGTGTCTGGGGTATGGATATTCTTTGGATGGCGACTTTGGATGGAAAATAATAGTTAAGTTCTACAGTACTCTAGACATTAGAATAATACAATTCTATTTTTAACTCCATATCCAACCTCTCCCTCCCTCCCTCTCTCTCCTCGTATACCTGTGAATTCACACCTGTGGAGGAATTGGTGTAAGATAAAATCTATTATTTTCCCCATTTTATCATATATAATTTATTTGTATATATGACACTTTCTCTTTGAAATTAATGGATAAGATCTATTAAATGTATCCTTGCAGTGTTAAATATACCTTTGAATAATGAGATACATTTAAACGTTCAAGCGTTTGTAGCCTTTTAGTAATATATAGACATCCATTATAGTCAGCCAGTATATACAGGGTGACTGGTAATTCGATGCATTCCTTGCAGGAGGATATTCTACAAGTACTTTCGAGCATTTTCATTTATATGAACCGGAGATCGCAAATCAATAGTCTCTGAGTAATTTTCACATGTGTGATTTCTTTGAAATTTGCCTTCTAACGAGTGGTGCGCAAGAAAGTTTTACCCTGATCCACTTCCGCGTATCTATGTAGGTCATGTGGTAATGTACAGCTCATAACTCTATACCGTTGTTTTGTTATAGGTCCGAACATGAAGTAAGGTATAGTGCTCCAAAATCCATTACTGCACCTGAGAAAGCAGCGTGGCAACATCGCAGAAGTACTTACCCCTAGGAAAGACTGCATGGTTGGGAAGAGGTGGAATGAAGATGGTTGTCGGTGAAGAGAAAACTCGAATTATGACGGATTTCATACCCAGGGTCATGTATCTATCTGGCCAACATTCGAGCAGTGAAAGGATGCATTGTTTTCCAGGAGGCGGACACCTTTTGTCAGCATGTCACGCTCTGGGACTTCACAGAATCCCGCAACACACGTAGCAGTAAGGCATAGTATATCCTGGTAATTGTGGTACCCTTTGCCTGGAAAGCAAGTAATAATACCCTATGCTGATCCCAAATAAAAGTGAAATAAATCACTTTGGTTGCTCAGAGTTGAACACGGACTTCTTTTGGTGGTGGTATGCCATTACGCTGTCATTGGTTTGACTAGGTTTTCCCTGGTTTTCTTCAATCTCACCAGGCGAAGGCCTGGATTGTACCGACCACGGCCAGTTCCTTCCCAAATCCTAGACCCACCGAAACGACCGATGTGACCCCGGAATTGGAGGTCCGAATCCTTTCTTGAGTCATTCCCTTGCATAAATACATAAATAAATATTTTTTTTCACAAGCTTTTGTTAGTGCTACAGTGCTAAATGTGTTGTTTTGTTGTTTATTTCCAAGATTTACGTTTTTACCTTTGTAGAAAGTTTATAACAATAGGTTGTTATTGCAGCAATTTGTTCGGCAATAGTCGTAATTTTATTTGTTATTAAAGCGATGTATTCGATTGCTATTTACTTATTGATGTAAGCGAATGACTCAAGGAAGGGTTCGGATCTCCAACTTTAGGGTCACATCGGTTCTTTAGATAGGTTAGGATTTTGGAAGGAACTGGCCCTGGGTTTCTAGAAGTTACAATCCAGGCCTTCGCCTTGTGAGATTGAAGAAAACCAGGGAAAACCTAGTCAAACCAATGACAGCGTAATGACGTACCACCACCAAAAGAAGTCCGTGTTCAACTCTGAGCGACCAAAGTGATTTATTTCACTTTTATTTGGGATCAGCATAGGGTATTATTACTTGCTTTAAAGGCAAAGGGTACCACATTTACCAGGATATACTATGCCTTACTGCTACGTGTGTTGCGGGATTCTGTGAAGCCCCAGAGCGTGACATGCTGACAAAAGGTGTCCGCCTCCTGGAAAACAATGCATCCTTTCACTGCTCGAATGTTGGCCAGATAGATACATGACCCTGGGTATGAAATCCGTCATAATTCGAGTTTTCCCTTCACCGACAACCATCTTCATTCCACCTCTTCCCAACCATGCAGTCTTTCCTAGGGACTGCTTTCTCAGGTGCAGTAATGGATTTTAGAGCACTACACCTTACTTCATGTTCGGACCTATAACAAAACAACGGTATAGAGTTATGAGCTGTACATTACCACATGACCTACATAGATACGCGGAATTACACATGTTAAAATTTTATCGCTCTACGATATGTGGAAGTGGGTCAGGGTAAAACTTTCTTGCGCACCACTCGTTAGAAGGCAAATTTCAAAGAAATCAAACATGTGAAAATTACTCAGAGACTATTGATTTGCGATCTCCGGTTCATATAAATGAAAATGTTCGAAAGTACTTGTAGAATACCCCCTTGCAAGGAATGCATCGAATTACCAGTCACCCTGTAGACATTTATGAAAAAAATCATAAATTATTTTCTCAAGGATTCAAATTCAAGAGAGAAATTCTTTTGTAAATTTTATTTATTTATTGTAAATACCCAAAGTAGTTCTTGAAAATGAAGCATTTAAGATAAGTTTCATAATCTTTTGAACGTGTAGTACAATAAGGATCACTCCGAAACATGTACTTTTTTGAGTAATAGCAAAACTTAAATCGTTGAGATGATTTGTCGTGTTAAAGTAAGATTTTCGTAACAGAGATTCACCATTGTAACTAGCCGCTTATCTATAGTTTTTCACAACACGAAAGAACAGGAACTCAATAACAATTACAATATAGTACTTTTACCAAAAAGATGAGAAAAACTTTCTGTATTTGAGGAACCTGTTGACTCCTTTAACTTGAACACTAGAGTTAAATACAAAGCAAAACAAAAAGGAGAAGAAAAAGACAAACAAAATAGAGTTGTCCATATGAAACTTGTATATAAGTTTTTCTCGAAAGATCTTTGTTTGGTAAGTGTTTTTTGGACGTAAGTTGGAGGATGACTATTGGAAAATATAAATAGAACTGTATTTCCATAGAGGATCATCCACGGATACACGAGTTTGAATAAGAATAGAATTTAATAGCAAATTTAATTCGTCACATAATACGTTAAGCAAAGATATAAAAATCAATTCAGAGATTATATGAATATTAAGTGCTGAATACTAAAGTTCACTAACTGGATTGTTTATATATATATAATATAATAGATAGATAGATATAGTTGAACCAGGAAATGAATGTAGTAGCTACACCTTTTTCTTGCATCGATTCCCGGCAGGAGCTCATGTGGTTCGGATTTTACGTTAATCAGTAGGTCCCGTCCCATATAGCCTCGCTGCTGAAAGGGACGTTAAACTCAAATTCAACTCCACTCAATTTGTTCTTGCACCAACACTATTGGATGCCGTATAAAACACATACACTGATTGTTCTTGCTAACCAATTGTCGCATGGCAATGAAGAAGAAATTATATGGTTATGTCTATTTATTATGGAAACTTTAATTCAGCACACGACACAGACACCCGGCACTGTTCATCTTCTCTGCTTACTGCTTTTCCTCGCGATAAACCCTCTTCGCTCGGTGAGGACACTTCTCCCCTTCTCCACCTCCTAACGGTCGTCCTTTGGAGTGAAAGTAGGAAACTGCGACTGTTTAAAATAAATTGCATTTCAGTGCCATCTTTGAGCAAAGAGAACACACTATTTTGAAAGGGAAATAAGAAAATACTAACAATCTTGTTTATACAAGATGGGATTAGGTGTCATCTTAGCACTTTTCAGTTTTCTTTTCTCCTTTCACTTATACTTGCGTTTTGGTTTTTGTTTATATTTTATCCTAATACTGTAGTTGAAGGAAACAGGGTTTCCAAAATACGAAAGATTTTTCTCCTTATTGTTAATGATGTAGCTAACATATTCACCCAACTCCATATATTTGTTTCCGGCTTTACTGAGGATAATATCTGCATGCTTATCTCCGTTTTTTAGAACTCTTGTATGGTGCCTATGTAGTCTTCTCAAAGATGTTTATCTTGCCTATGTACGTCCCAAGCTAGAATATGCATCAATTATATAGAACCCTAATGCACAAAAATATGTGGAAAACTTAGAATCAACTCCATCTGAATTTCTGCGTTATTTGTCATGCAAAGATACAGGAAATGTCCTTGATAGGAAAAACATGTTAAACTTTATGAAATTATTTATTTTATTCTCACAAAACAAGAAGAAATATTTATTTTTTGAGAAAAAAATCCACAAGAAGATAGACTAACGCTAACTATGCTATCAGATATTACCTATCCTGTTCCGAAAAGGAAAATGCGCCCACGGCTACCAGCATTTCACGAAACCATCACAGTGTATGAATGTATTTTGGTATATCGCCTATTAGTAGCAGTGCATATTGTCTAAATAATATGACGGGATGTGACCTAGGGGACCTGGCCATCTTTATTCATTTTAAGAAAAGTTGTTTAACAACCGAGAACCAAGCAAATTTCTGCATTTTCTAGTTGCAGTTTATTGCCTGGATGGTTAATAACATTGGCCATTTGCCTGAATGTCGGCAGCTGACAGCTATATGTTAACATCAACGAAATGAGTTCATTTCCTACTTTTGTTTGCTGTCTACAAGGAAATTCTGTTTTTATAATAAGTACTAGTAAAGTTTTTATAATAAAACTGTGGTAGCAGTTTCCTGAACCATTTACGCCTGTTTTCACTTTCCGCCTTGCTTTGTCAAGTCTCAGACGTGCTGCTATAAAATTTGTTTATAATAAGATCAGGTATTTTTTCAATAAATTTGTATCTTATTGGACCTCACAGTGGTATATCACCTAAACATTGTCCGCTGTGTTTGTTTACCTGTCTTCTATCTCAACAATCAGGAAAAAATAGTTATTGTAAATAAGTACTTCCATGATTTCGTTTTTCTGATCATTAAAATTTGACATGTAGCAAAGCTAGCAGCTTGTTCTCTAAGTATGGCTGCTTTGTGTTAAATCAGCTGTATGAGGAAACAAAAACTTCGTTTATATCAGGTCCACATGTAGGTGTTCCCTTCCTTCTTTACACTCATGACTTCAGGGGGACAGTCAAATCAAAAGCAATTAAGAAGGCATGATCTTGGTCATTTTTGATTATTTTAAATTCAGTCATTTTGTCATCTCTTTTGCCCCAGTCATTTCACCTTTAATCATTTGGTGACTTTTCGTCATTCAACGCCATGGTCGATTAACAATTAAGTTTTTTTCAATAAGATTTTCGGAAACGCCCCGCTCGTCGAGACTTCAAAACCTACCCACCTACCAGAGAGGAAGGAACATAGAACAACATCTACATAAACATAAAACTGTTCTAAAATTAAGTCACTTTCCCAAGCCCTATCATCTTAGCTCTACCTAACCCTAATTGGTACCAATAGTTATTATTTAAATCATGCCTTTCATTTAAATTATTTCTCTCAAAATTATCCCTCACATTTAGTGTACCTCTAAATATTCCCTTGTCTATTTTAATTCTTTACATGGAATTCTGTTTCAGCTTCAAACCTGAGTGGTGCCTCTGCACATTAGTATGCCCTTTAAGCTTACACGTTTCAATAAGAAGTCTTACAATAGATATATTGGATGCATGCTTAAAACAGTATGTTGTACGTATAATTTAACAGACGCAAGAAATATTTATGTACGTTTGTACTTCCTAAATTTTATCCATTGATGTATAATTGTAAGCATTATCAACAGGTGTACTTCAATATAAATCAATAAATAAGATAATCCTAAAAATAGTCTTTCCAAAATAAACGAGAATGTGGTCATAAAATAGCTATATGATATTTACATGATATCTATACTTCCTTGATAAAGCTTCCACATTAATGGAATAAGATATTGTCAGATTGTTTGGAAACCAGAGAAAATGAATTCTTAGATATGTTCATAATAATACATACATTGTAATACGCAGATAGAAGTAACAAACGGTGTAGCGGTATTAGGTCTTTGGAAACGCTCGCAGTCATTTAAAAAATTGAATTAAAAACAATAATTTAGTAGATCAGTTTCTACACAGATCTAATACAAAATAGAAAAAATATGTCTTCTAATCATATCCAGATATGTTTTCTAAGTTTCAAAAAGAAAAAAAAACAATAAACAAATGAAAAATAAAGAAAATAATAATACTAAAATTAGAAAAAAAAAACTCAACGTACATGATCTGATTATAATTTTTCATGTTCGACAGGCCACGAATAGGCGCTCTGGGGATAGGTTGTTCACTATTTCTGGAAATTCTTAACGTGTCACGAAATTTTAAGGCCAAAACCTATGTATTTCTGTAAAGTTGTTACGAAATGAAGAAAAAATTAGAATCCGCGGGACTCAACAGTGGATCAGTGGTAGGCCGCTCACTTTGGAGACGATGAGTTACTGTTTATTATTATTATTATTATTATTATTATTATTATTATTATTATTATTATTATTATTATTATTAAGTTCGTCTTGGAAAACGTCTGCCCGTCGCTTTTCTCTGGGTTTTTTCATTTCTTGCAACATTTCTTACTCCCAACTTTTTTTTTTTTTTCATAATAGTTTATTTTCATTAATGGCGTCCTCTTTAACCTATAGGGCATAACTGGAGACTTAAAAACTGAAGATTTTATTTCAGGGAGCTATTTAAGATTGTCGAAGTAAAACTTATGCTATTGTACGTTTTCTCAAAATAACTAAATTAAAATTGAGAGAGCAGCATTCTAGATCTTAGAACGAACTATAGAATATATATTTTATTTATTTTTTCAATATGTTTTATTTACATTATTTATGTTATTTCAGCTTTGCACGTCGACCAATTCCTCGTTGCAAGACCCGACGATCTGTTCAAACTATCGCCTCGGTGTCAACTCTTAGCTCTGAAGGCAATTTGTCTGAGGAAGAGAATGAGGAGAATACCTCTGAATACAGTCACGCTCCATCCAGCCTCCGTTCAACTCTAGAAAGCAACCCTGATCTCATTCATCACATGGAAGCCATTGGCTCTTTGCCTCCGGAAGCCTTGCACGAAAAGATGCAGCAGCTGCGAAATGAGGAGAAGCAACAAGTAAGAATAGTTTCCATTCTTGAGTTGATAGTATAGAGCAATATTGTTTAATTTCAATCACATAAATATTGATACATCAGTTTAATTTTGATTGTTTTATTTCCGATCTTTAGACCATTAGCCTTTATATAACGTGTCAGGGGTTTGTGATTATCAGTAAAGCAATGCAGTAGTAAATACACTCAAACAAAGCAAAAGTTCCATAATATCATATGGTCTAGGGTACATCACTATCAAGGTATTAAACAAAGTAGATCAGTCAGATACGTCCCTTTAACGGTGAGGGGATATATTAGCATTGAAAGATAAAACTTCATGTTCGTAAAAATGCATTCCACTGCTGAGGATGGTAGCCGGGTTTCGATAGACAATTTCCTGACGAAGTGAGTCAATACATCTGGACCGAAGCGAATTCTCATACTGCATTTGAAACCAATGCTCTAGGAGTGTTCGGGCGAAATTTGTGGGTAAAAGACTATTTGAACCGCATGAACTACCTGCACGACTAAGATGTCATACTTCCAGAGGGATTTTCTTCAACGTACTTGAGAATGTTCTGCTGACAAGTAACAGAACATGTGGGTACTGCATAATGGAACTCCTGCATATCAGGGCCATGTAGTAAATCTTTTTGGGGCCAACATTATTCCGAGCTATAGATTAGAAGCAATGGGTGTTTCATATGGGCACGTTCACTCAATCTCATGCCCAGCAACATCTGGTTGTAGAGTTACGTGAAGCAGGCACGTAGCCAGGATTGCCTGAAGGGACGGGTCCGTGACATGAAATACTGTGGTCATCACACCAGGGGCTCGATCATTCTAAACAATTTTACTGGAACATATATTGGTTCGTTTAGCCAGAATTTCGTAATGGGGGAGGGGTGACATGAAATTCTGAAGGCCCAAGAGCTCGATCAATCTAAATTACTTTATTATCAACATATATTGGTTTGTGAGGATATGTTGGTAAGTATTTTAATAAACTATGAAGAAATCTCGAGTAAAATAAATAAATAAATAAATAAAATGTATTGAAAAAGATAATACAATATTTACATCCTTCCTCTGTTTATTTAAATATAACAATTTCCCTTTCATTATGACCTCAACTATTATAAAAAGTACATACTCAATAATGTCTTGTGAAATATTTTGCAATATCTGCGTTCCTTTATACGTGAAAAGCTATGCGTCAATTACTGTGTATAAAAATGGATTTATTAAAAGTATTTACCACCTACTCTCCAGTGACGGTATGTCTTGATCACTGAAAAACCAGAGGCAATATGCCTTAATCACTGAAGAACCAGAGGCGGTATGGCATACCACCGCACACCGTCTCACTTTGACCACTGCATCAATTGTTTCGTGAACGAACACAAGATATAGTTGAATTCGGCATATCAACGAAAAACATAGTGACTGAAAAATGGTGTTTGCAGAAAAAAAAAGAAAAGGGCTTCGCTCCATGTCTAATGTTGAACGTTCTATTTTCCATTTTTACAATCAGAATTAGCGGCCCAAATGCTTTCCCAATGTTAAGTCTATGGGCATCTCATTTTCCAGTGATTATTCCTCAATGGTATGTCCGATTAGACCTGCGACCCCTTACGACACTCAGCACTCGCTCTCGAATCAGCATGTCAAATTTGGTGAAGAATAGTCCAGGCATTTTGGAGGAGTATATACAGAAACGAATACCCTAAGTCAAGTAAAGAGGAGCTTCGCTCCATTTTTTTCTCAACTTTTTAGGTATTCCCAGGTATTCAATTCCATACAGTTGAAGGATATAATAGACTGTTTATTTTATACCACAGTTATTATCTAGTTACTGAAAGGTGGCCTCTGACAGATAGCTGCACATGTTGTAAACAAAACGAGAGAGAGGATTGTTCACCAATCACAGCAGTATTCTTTCACGCTGTTGCTAGGCAGTGAGGTCACTTTCCGCGCTGTTACCGGTAGTTGAGACGACTTGTTAAATGTCTTCAATTTGTCGCCAGAGCTGCTATCTCTGTTGCGGAGCCTCTGGTAACAGCGCCTCCAATATTCCGCGGGCTCTACCCAACTGTCAGAAGCCATCTTTCCTTGCACACACAGTAGTGATCTAAACATGTAAATAAATATATATAATCCTAGAAATTTTACATTAGCTCAAAAATTGGGGAAAGAAATCTAGGAGCATTTTCCTTTTCAACCAACACTCTCACTATATAAACTAGCAGCTTTAGCATCATCAGTGTCAAAAAACGTGTTAATAAAAATCAAGGTTTCCTAGATAGAGACAAGTGATGATTTTTTATTGTTCTGTTTACGTATTAATTAGATAGTTACGTGTTAATTACTCGTAACTACGGAGTGCATATTACCAAGAGCTTATATAGTAAATACTGCATATATGCGAATTTAGTTACAATTTTGTGCAAATTTGAAACTAATGAATATTCATAGTAATCAAAACGATATCTGTCCAAAAATGCTAACCAGAGGGCCTTCATTTTTGATATCTTAATGTTTTTAATGTTAATGTCATGGTATAAGACCAGAGGTAAGATTTTCTAATGCAACTTGGTCTCGTGACTTTAGTAGACAAGAATCTGAAGAAGTGATCATTAACGTCGGATATTCGATTCTTGCTCACAGCATATTGTTATTAGTGAATTTACTTCATGTATTTTCATTTTTGTTGATTATGACGCAGTATAGTATTCCGTCACTGTTGTTTTATTTGTACCATCATTCGCAGTTTTATGGGGAACTTTATCCCCATAGTTCACTGGTTGGGATACATCACGAAAGAAAAATAATGAAACGTTGCCGTATTCCTTGGTTTATAATGTAGGTAGTTACTCATGACTCTTGCTTTTGTTAGCATATATTGTTTTATTATTATTATTATTATTATTAAATAATGGAGGGCACGGTGGCCCAGTGGTAGAGCGCTTACTTCTGTTGTGTGGGATTCCGGATTCAGTCCCGGACCAGGTGAGTTTATGGTGGACAACATCTTGTCCGTGGGTTTTCTCGGATTATTCCCATTTCCTCTCCACATTCTAATTCCACGGATCAGGCATGCTTCTATCTTCTTCTATCATCATTCGCTTCCCTTAATTATCCGTCTCTCTAAGCCTAAAGGACATAATTGTGGGACGTTAAACTGAAAGATTTCATTTTTTAAAATATGTTTGTCTGCTTGGCTAATTGTGCAATACTTATCCATTTTGTGTGTCACGACTTCCGATATACAGTACCGCCCAAACAACACTTTAATCCATAAAAATGGAATATGGAGCAAACTAATTTACCAGCGGTCAGCGCTCTATCACTGAACCACAATTGCCCATAACAGGTTGCAGTTTTAAAGTTAGATTTAAAAAAAAAATCGTTCTTATGTCCCTGTAAATAGCACATTATCAGTTTCCGCCTTATGTTGGTTTTCACTTCATATTGCTCTAAACATATTAAACGAAGTATTGTGGTTTCTACTTGCAGAGTTATGATATAATATATTATATATTATTTTGATTATCAGCGTTCTTGTCCTTTATTTCCACAAAACACTATATAATTGTGTGAATTGTATTTAATTTATTTTCTTGTGACTTTGTTTTCTAGAAACCTCCGGAAGTAGTTGGCTCACCACGCAGCTCTGACAGTGAGTCAGATGATGTGAGTGATGTTACTATTGCAACTCAGCTTCCCAAATCCCCGAACTCCGAGAGTATTGTCTGGTAATCATATGAAAAACTCAAATCATGATTATGATACTAATATTAATTATGTTGATTACAAATGTACAGTAGTCTAGTTAGAAGGAATCAACTCTTTTCTTTCTGATTTCAATTCTTCAAACTGTAGTAAGAATAATTCAGTGTTTAGAAAATATCTATTTTGAGTAAAGAGAGAAGAATGATATTGTGTATTAAATATTTGGAACATTCAAAAAGAAAAAAAAAAAGGTGGACATTCCAGGCAAAGTGGTGTACGGACAATCCAGTAAAGTGAACTGTGAATAATAAGAAAAACAGTATATATAGAAATATATATATATATTTTCTGCATGTGATTTGTGTGTAAAACTGTAACCATCGTTCCTTATTAAAGCTCTGTTATGTATGAAAAAAATAAAAGACACATGCCTGTATGTGATGTAAAAAAAAAAATCTTCCGACGTTCGTAGTAGCAGTTGAATTTAGTGTTTGCCTCAGGTATCTTGCTGGAGAAGATATTATTTGTTGTTAAAAGTGTTACTTGTGGGGAGAATTTAGTAAAGTATTTTCACTATCCTAGAGTTAGTGGATACAAATCGATTGCATGCCATTAGATTTTCCGTTTTTCCCCCTTTCTTTTTTATTTTCTGGATGAATATCTTGTTGGAATATGTATATATATAATATATATAAATTTTATCCTATTTTGTCGTGTGTTACTGTGCATATTGCATGCACCACATGTAAACTGCCAATGAAGTTCTTTATAGCTAATTGTTTCTGAAATGAATTTAAGATAATATTGTAGTCAGTATGTATACTGAATTTTCTTTAGTTTATAACATGGGTTATACTGTGGTTGAAATATTGGTTCTATGCGGGATTAACATGCGAACCGCGTTAATGGTGTGCATTTTTGATCGTTGCAGAGAGAAATATGAGACCATTTTCTCGCCACGATATTCTTTTCAAGATATTTAAATAAACGATTTCATACTTCTTTTAAATATAGTGTATAAGATACATTCCGCTGCTTAGATATAATGTATTTATTTAGTTTTGTAATGATTATTTAAAGCTGAAATTGAAAAGACTGTGTCTACTTCGTTAGAATTGAGCGTTGTGATGACTGAGAAACCTGATGGTTATATTTTACATATATTTTTGGTATAATTAAATTAAATAATTCTGTAATTGTAACATATTTATTTGCATCGAAATGACACAGTCCTTTCTCCTCTGCTACACCTTCTTTTTTTTTTTTTTTTTTTTTTTTGGCAGCAATTTCTTCTTGTTTCTATAAATTTCTATTTTTATATTAACCTATTTTTTTGACATGTATATTACTTGTGACAATACATTCCAGGGTTATTTTGTGTTTAATAATGATCTTCTACTAATATATAAAATTTTAAACGAAATATCTGCACTTGTTATATTCCGAAGTTGTACGCGCAATCCTAGTATGCATCACAACTCATAATTATAATGGAATCTAGATACTAAAATATATTTTTCCACATGTTACATGCTGAACTTCACGTAACGTTGGCTTTTAAAAAATAATATCCTAATTAGGTGTAAAAATAAAATTTATGAGCGATCAAATTATTTGTTCTGTATAATAGATTTCTGACTTTTTAAAACTGCATGTAAATCTACTTGAAATAATACATACAACTTAATCATTACCTTGTTTGATATTAGGACGCTAATAATAAAGCATTTACATTTACTTAAATTAACCAATGGATAATTCAATATGAATTCTGAGCTTCCAATAGGGTTGCTACCTTCTTTCAAAATGTTATATTTACCAATCGCTGGAATTTTTTTTTTTCTTATTCTTGTTTGTTTGTTTAAGGGAGTATATATAATTTAAAATTAAATATAATCGACACTCTTTGCATCTTGGTATATACATATATAGTGCCAATAGTGCCTTCAGGCATTCAAACAATACTTGGTTTTCATAAAATGTTCATGCAGGGTTCGTTCGGTAGATTTACATAATGCAATATACATATATATATATATATTCTTTTTTTGTTATTAGAAAATGGTTTTTGAATGTATAAAAGGAAGTATGTCTAGACAGTAGATAGAGCGCTGATTTTGTTTAAAAAGAAGTATCCGGGCACATAGTTAAACAAAATGCTATACAGTTTTCTATTATTCCATAACGTGAATACTGAAAATTGTTTTGTAATTAATCTGTAGTATGTAAATCATAAAAGTTCTCAACAAGGAAATGAAACTAATATTTATAGGACTACTTCTAGATTTTAAGAAATAAAAAGCGAGAAATTTCGAAAATGAATTTCCTTCAGGATTTGTCGAGTTTTTGATGAATATTATTGGAATCGGAATGCGTTACCCTAATACATAGTTTAACAGTTTATTCCCTATGAATTCTTCAAAACTATTTCCCTAATCTTTACCTCGAATATATAAGTATCAAATACCCAATTTCAAGATTAGATAGTATGGTAGTGACCGATCTAATTTTCTTATATTTGTACTAATTTTTCTGGCTAACTTAGTATTACCACCTTGTTTTAAGTCTTGCCATCTATGGTGCTCGGTAGTAAGTTTTAACGGATTTCCTGCAAAAGTAGTCTCTTCTACGCATACGTATAAATAATATTGTCCAAACAGTAACATTTGTACTCTTGCTAATACAAAAACAAATTCCATTTTTTCTTCGTAAACTTATTTTTTTTTTCTTCGAGGAAACTGTTATATTAAATCATTTATATTGTAAAGACACACACACACATATATATACACACCTGTATAAAGCGAAGTAATTTGTGTAAATGTTTTAATATTCTGCGTCGAAAACTAGTTTTTTTTTCTTCTTTCTTAATTGTTAAATTTTGTGAAATAAATTGTCGGGATGTGAATCTTATAAAAGCAGTGAGATGTATGTATTGGAACATTGTTTTACAAGGTTTAGTACTTCATAAATTCAATAACTAAGTTACTGATACCTAATAATTAAGACACAGCCGCGGCTGTTTTATGTACTTATATCAAAAAATACGGAAGATATTGTTTCGTTGTGTTTTCATAAGGTTTGTATATTAGCGCAAAACATGCATGACTAGTTTTAGAGGATAAAAAAATGTTTGCTACTACATTTTGTGTTGTTGTTAGTGAAAGTTACTTTTTCTTTCTTGTTTGACAGTTTTTTTTTTCTGTATTTGTACGTGATGGTGCAGTCATGTGTTCGTTTGTGTTATTTATTATTCATGTTTCGTAAAATGTACTTGTAAGTAGTCTGAATTATTTTTAAGAACAAAAAAAAATATTAAAATGAAATACTTGCGTATTAACTTGTATTATCGAAATAACTTATATTATTTCTAAATACAAGTAAAAGAAAAAAGAAAAAAAAGAAAAAGAAAAGTAGTGAGCGTGCCTGGCCTAAATTTTGGAAAGACTCTGGAGTTGGGTGAAATGTTACGGCACGCAAAAATATGGTAGGTTGTGTACTGAGAGAAGAGAGAGAGATTTTATGCGTATGTATGTGTGTGTATGCGTGTGTATGTGTGACAGATATTCTTGTATTGTTAGATTGTTCATTTTATTTTAACAATTAAATACCATGTTTGCCACTGATGATAAATTGGAATTCTCTGCTTTTCGGTAATTTTTTCTCAGCAGACTATGGAAATTTATTTTTCTTTGAAGGGTTGGGTGAGGAGAAATCATTCCTAAAGGGCTCATTTTTTCATGGATTGACATTCTAACTGTTGTAGACTAAACTTAAAGTGGCGTTACATAATGATATTCATTTAAGGAATAGAAAATCGTACTGTAATTTCTTTCTTGCCGAATATTGTTTTCTTACGTATTCTACAAGACAGAATGAAGCTTTTGGAGTTGAAGAAACTTGAAGCACCTTTTCTGAAATCTGATTGGAACACTGCTCAAAAGAAAACATTTAAAACCTGTGGTACTCAAGAAATATTTGTATCAAATTTCTCTTGTATTTTGTTTTTTTAAGCAATCAGAGAAATGTTAATAAAAGTATCTTCTCAACTAGAAATGCGTAATGTTTTAGTTTCTGCTTAAGTATGGAATTACAGATTTTCAAGTGCTGTGCTTGATTAACAAAAAATTGGTTACTTAACAATAAATCCTCCCGTAGGAAAATTACACACTCTCCATACGTTTCAGAACGACAAACTAATTCCGTCCTCAGTGATAGGGTAACAAGGATAAAAACGGATGAGAAAAAGAAGGTGAAGAGAAAGGAATACATACCACCAATAAATATAATATAAAGGATAGATGCCAAAATACCAGAAGCAGAACACAGTGCGAAAGAATGGGCTGAGTTGAAGGAAGCGCGATGTCTATGTTACGGCACTATTCCCAGATTCAATAAATAAACCAGATTCTATCAATATTACCAATATCCAGATTTAAAGCCGGTTTATATTTATGAATAAAAAATGATTCTTTAATCTCCGGTTGTTTCTTTGTTTTTGCTGAGCCTATCACATTAACCTGCTTTATAATGTACGCGTGTTGTTTTAAGTGAAGCACTAATCCCAACATGCCCTCTTCTTGTGACTTTTTTGATTGTCTAATGCGTTCTTGAATTCGGGCGTTAATATTGCGTTTCGTTTGACCTGTACCGATGACATTTTACTACTTGTACGTGATGAAAATACACTTTTACAAATATTTGAACAATTCAACAATCAGCATCCCAGGTTGAAGTTCACACTTGAGCGTGAATTTGATAACTGTCTTTCATTTTTAGATTTACTGATTACCCGATCACACAATAAATTTATAACAAAAGTATATCGAAAACCTACTTACATTAAGATTATTGTACAAGGCCAATATTTGGGAAAAAATAATCTTTCGTAGGGCTTCTCTTTTTTTGATATTAATTTGTGATCGTCCAAGTGATCTTAATGACAAAATACAGTTTTTATATCAAATAGGACACACACACAAAGTATAAGTTGCGTACGTTACAAAAAGTGGTTTAATCAAACACGCAGATCGGTGCAAGCTCCTAAAACAGTTATTCCCAAAGAAGCAAAATCTTTGATAGGAATTCCTTACTTTCCACAATTATCGACAAAAATTCAACGTATTCTTGCAAAGCATAACATATCTGCTTCCAGTTTCCCCTGAAAATTTAGAGAAACATCTTACCGAATTTAAAAGTTACTTTGTTGATCCGCTAAACAAGTCAGGTATTTATCGTGCTCAATGCAAATGTGACTCTCTCATATATAGGCCAAACGAAACGCAATATTAACTCCCGAATTAAAGAACATATTAGACAATCAAAAAAGTCACAAGAAGAAGGCGTCGGGATTGGTTCTTCACTTAAAACAACATTCAGACAATATAAAGCAGGGTAATGTGATAGGTTCAGCAAAAACAAAGAAACAACCGGAGATTAAAGAATCATTTTTATTCATAAATATAAACCGGCTTTAAATCTGGATATTGACAACATTGATAGAATCTGGTTACCTACCTTTGATGTATTTTTTTGGATCTGGCAATTGTGACGTAACATCGACATCTCGCTTCCTTCAACTCAGTTCATTCATTCGCACTGTGCTCTACTCCTGGTATTTTGGCATCTATCCTTTGTTATATTTATTGGTGATATGTGTTCCTTTTCCTTCATTTTTTTTCCCTCATCCGTTTTTATTCTTGTCACCCTACCACTGAGCACGGAATTAGCTTATTGTTCAGAAACGTATGGAGAGTGTTTAATTTTCCCACGGGGGGATTTAGTGGTAAGTAACCTTTTTTTTCTTTTTGTTAATTTGAATCATCCTCTCATACGCCTACATAGTTTTAATGCTACACTTGATGTTTAGAGTGAATTTTATTTAGCTGTTTGTAGCGTCTTTTTGTATATATGTAGCCTTAATAGGTATGGAAGTTCACTGAAAAGTTGTGAAATACCTTCACTTGTTGTTCAAGAATAATGGTAAATAATTTGCTTCGAAATTGTATCGATTGTTTTGAGTACATTTACATGTTAGTTGAAATGCCTGTTTTATGTACGGGTAAGATAGATTTTTGGAAGATTTGATCCTTCCCCAATTAGAATACGCTTTTCAATCAAAGTGTAATAATAAAACGTGGAAGATGCCATATACTTCTTTAGGATATCAATGACATGACAAAATCCCAGCTCGAGGTAAGTACTAAATACAGTAAAACCTGTCAAGTTGGCCACATCTCATCTTGGCCTGGTTCGTCTTGAACCTGCTTTTTCCCATAAGACATTCGTTACTTATTAATCCGCAAGTTGGCCATTTGTCTATTTTGGAAGTTGGCTGCATTGAAGCAATGTTTACCCTATGATGATAATGATAAATATACCTGCGTATCTTGGCCACACAAAATAGTTTTGTTATTTTTCTTAACTCTTTCGTATTCCCATATGAGAGACAGATATTCTGTATTTGTGACTGGAGACAAAGAAACATGGATTCCTACGATTTGTTCTTGGAGGTCAATGGACGAAACACTACCCTGATATAGGAGTGGTGAAGGAAGATGTGAATAAGAAAAAGCACGTATGGTAGTGGTTACGTATTAATTTACCCTGTTTTTTGGTAAAACCATTAGCTATATCGGCTCCTTTCATCAGTGGGGAGCTTTAGTAATTCCGGAAAATTAAATTATCAATTGTTGGCACCTGACTGCTTGTCAAAAGATAGCGGAGGTTTTGAGATATGAATTCCCTTAAGATTTTCTCAAAACATCCTTTGCTCTAAGGGAAACACTTTGTAGCTCATTAACAGGAAATACTTACCTACAAAATTAGAATGAACATATGTGCCAAAAAGAATAAAAGAAATACGTCTAGAATGAACCACCATAAAATACGTAATTTTTTCTAGTACCGTATATTATGATTATTCTATATACATTATTTAAAAGTAGCTGTCGTGCCATTGCGTATTAAAATTTTACAATCAAGTTATACTAAAAATCCTACTTTAAAAATACACCAATCACACTTATTTTCTGTAAGTTGGCCACTTTTCAATTAAATCGATGGTGGCCAACATAGACAGGTTTCACTGTATGTTTCAAAAGTCCTTTCCAACTGAAGCGGTTAGAGGATAAAGGTGGTATGTAAAAATTGTACATTTCGCGAAAATTGACTTTCATAACTATGTCTGTTAACATACACCCTTCATCGTTTCCAAATTTCTTCACTGGGCCGAGGATTCACTAAATGATGTGTTGTATAGCATGATTAACATGTGCATAAACTGCCAGAATTCAGCGTTTCGAAAAATGTAACATAACACCTTTATCCTTTAAGCGCTTCAACTGTTTAACTGTTTCCATGTTATGTGACGACAAACAACATACAACATTGCTGTCAATGTGTGTGAGGAAGTAAATTAAGAACATGACTCCTCTCTAAAACGAGAATTTTCAGAAACTCTGAACACGAGCCTATTTTTATCTTTAATGAAGAGTTAATGTATCGAGTTTCGCTTTTTTACTTTTATTTACAGACATAATTCCACGTAAACTGAACGCCAGTTTAAAATCTAAGAGGAGATGATGATATAATAATAATAATTAACAAGATCTATGTAATAACAAGAAAAGTTAACAATAGCTGACTAGAATTTATCCATTAAAATGGCGTCGTAGTGCAGAGTTATATGGAGTTTCAGAATTAAATAAATCTACGGGTATATGTGATATTTCATTCTGTAACTTAGGAAGCCTGTAGAACAGAGAGAGTTGAACTATTGACAGTCTCAGTCGTATTATATGGGGAAAAAAAATGTGTTACGTGTTTGTCTGAATGGAATTCGGAAATACAATTCTGAGAAAAAAGTTTCGGATCTGAACTGGCCATGTGTAAGTTTGTAGAGATATTTGAGATCACTGATTTTATGACGAGTATCAGGTAGTTGAATATTTAGTGTTTGTAACAGTTCGTGCTTTGTCATCGCACGTGTGCGAGTTCCTCTGAAATGTTCTATTGCAAGGAAGAAGCTTAGAACTGAGTTTAGCCGGGATAGGTTTGTAGGAGCTGCCATTATCCAGGTAGGTGAACAATATTCTAATTTAGGAGAAATTATTGCCCTGTAGAATGTTGCTAAGGAAAAGAGGTTCCTTATATCTGTTAATCTGTACAGAAGTCCCAGAAGACGCATCGATTATTTAGTGATAGCGTGTATATGTTCTGTAGGTTCCTTATATCTGTTAATCTGTACAGAAGTCCCAGAAGACGCATCGATTATTTAGTGATAGCGTGTATATGTTCTGTAAAAGTTAGTTTTGTGTCAAAAGTAACTCCCAGATCTTTATGTCTATTGACTCTCGTGATGGGAGAACCATTTATGATGTACGAGGTGTGTACAATATATATATTTTTTAGGGAAAATGTTATGGATCTACCCTTATCGGGATTTACTTTTAAGAGCCATTTTTTACACCAAGAGAAAAAAATTATTTATGTCGTTTTGAAGTAGGTCGGAGTCTTCTGTACTGTTCACTTCTCTGAAGAGTTTACAGTCGTCTGCAAGATTCTGCTGGAGGTTGAGTTGAAGCCATTAACCAGGTCATCAATACACAATATGAATAAGAGTGAACCAAGTACACTACCCTGTGCTACTCCGGATGTTACAGGCAGCGGGTTAGAAATTAATCCCGCCAAGACGACTCTTTGGGTGCGACCTTGTAGGTAACTAGTCAATAAGGATAAGACGGGTTCGTGAGGTACTTAATTTTTCGCATAAATTATGACCTCCCTCTCCCTCTTAGGATATACATTACAATAAAAGTAATATGATTAAAAGCTAGTGCGAGGTAGTTGATAACTATATCCGAAAATCCATTTCAAACGATTCAGCTGTTTTTACGTGACTCGATCACAAACAATAGACTATTTTCATATAATAGACTAACTGAACTGCATGTTCTTCGCACGGGGAGAACAGGTTCAAAAAATATTTGAACTCGTAGGACACGCATTTTAATGCAATGAAAGTGCAATGATAAGAAAAGGAAAAAAATATATTTTTGCATAATTTTGAACCTCTTCTACTCCTCTTAGGATACGCTTTTTAATGAAAGTGACATGAAAGATCCCAATCTAAGACACATGCTAAGTATGTTCCAAAATTCATTTCAATAGGATCAAACGTTTTTCCGTGATGCGATCACAACAGAAAACCTCGATTTCCAAGTAAGATGATAAATTATAGAAAATTTCTCGTTTAAAACGGAAAGTTTCAAAAACGATGAGACACGTGATCACTTATTGGATCAAAAGATCCAATATTTCAATCAAAAATTTTCTTGTACTCCTTATATCTGGAGAACTACATATAATATAGCCAAACCCAAACTATCACTTAACTCAATATGATGTGCTTATTCAGAAGAAAATACGAAAACTCCATTTAGGGGCCGTTCAATAATTTTGTGGCCCATGATGGAAAACTAATTATTGGCCGAAATTGAAATTTTTTATGCATTTTTTTATCATTCATAAAATTCTTGGCCAAGATTGCAATCTTTTGATCCATTTTTTTAATCATTCGTAAAATTGTTGCTTTTTAGTGAGGAGTTTGTATCCCAAGTTTCATTTTCCTACCTTGATGTGCTCGTGAGATATTGTATTTTTACATAAATTTCAAACCTCTTATATCCCTTAGGCTGCACACTTTAATCAAAGTAATGTTAAAAATCCAGCCAAAGGTAGATAATAACTGAGTTGATTTTGAGTTTAACGTCCCTTTCAGCAGCGAGGCTGTGTGAGACGGGGTAGGTAGTAACTATTCTAAAAATCCATTTCAAACTGTTCGACCGTTCCTCCGTAATGCGATCACAAACAACGGGTAACATTGTTTTCAATGTGAAGAAAACAATATTTAAAAAATTACTCCTTTCTCCCATTAAAATGGTAATTCTCAAAAACAGTAAGACACGTACTTTAACATTTTCAATGAGGAATTAATATACCAAGTTTTACGGGTGCTTAGATTAAAATTAGGATTCAATTAAGCTGCGTCATCGAACAGAACAATTGAATGTGACTCATTAATAGATAAGGTACCAGATTTGAACGACGTTTGTTTTAAAACAAAGAAATAAAAATGAGAGTCTTTAGAAAAATTGATGAGATTATTAGGAAAAAAGGGGGTGGGAAGGAAGGAATTCTGAAGTCAGTACTGTCGATTCTCCATGGTCTCTGCTTGGCTCTGCGTTGTCCACTCTGGTCTTCTACCACGAAGGCGTGCCGGTTTCAATGTGTCTGATTAATTTAGCCTGAAATTGGCTACTTCTCAGACTCACGATGTAGCTCGAAAAGCGGGAGCTACGAGCAAGAACGAAAGTGTGTCCTACTGACTACAAATGATATCTTTTGTCTAGCCACTGGACTAGAATCTGCTAAAGACTGAAGCTGTAAGTCGATAATCTATCCGAGGACTGACTGTCCGCGACTAATCTCCTCTGCTCATTCACACCCTGCTTCCGGGTTGACCTGGGTTTTTAAAGATCCATATTAATCGTGTTCGTTTTGATGAGTTGGGCTTCATTTCAACAGGCACCTTGACGTCAGAGATAGGTTAGATCATCGGGAAAGGAATACTCTCAGCATTTATTACATAAAATTCGTTACATAATGCATACAAAAAATATTTTCAATTCCGCAAAAGAAATTAAAAGGCGGAAGACAGTGTAACCTGAATTCTCAGAGAGAGAGTGAGATGAATTCACTATCAAGACTTAATTTTCCGCGTTCGTTATCCTTATAACAAACAAAACGACTTTATATAATTGAAAAGTCAAGAACAACAGTATCACAACGTTAATGGCAGTTTCCTCATGATGAGTAAAGTTTCTCAGTTCTCAATCAATCGATGATCAATATCTATCAATAAGCAATAAATACTGATATCTTTACACAGGTTTCATCGTCTTAATTTGACAGGGTTTTGTGAGAGTCAATTTTTCCTCATAAATTTTTTACCACTCTACCTTTTAGGATACGCATAATTAAAACCCAATTGGAGTTACGTGATAAGTACATTCGAAAATTCATTTCAAACGGTTTAGCCGTTTTCCCCTGATGCGATCACAAACAAGGCCCTTTTAATGTTTATACTAAAGAAAGATAAGGCGTTCTGGGTAGTAAAGGCGAACTAGATATCGGGTCAGTTTTGCTAATTTACTCATACTCTTAACAGGGGCGGATCCAGGACCGACTTCTGGGGGGGGGGGGCAGTGGGTTGTCATACTGCTACTTAGAGATACTTTTAACAGCTTCAAACTCTGGAATGGGTTCTTCTGGGGGAGATCGCCCCCCTGGATCCGCAACTGACTTAACAATAATAATACAAATTTCAACAGTAGTTATAACAACAAATTGATAGAGGAACTTTTATTGAATTTACCCTTATGAATAAAGTTTAAAGTGGATTTTTCCCAAACAAACCTTTGTTGAGTTTGTCCCTACTACCCAAACCGTTTCATATGTAATCAAAACCAAAAGTACTTACGTAATAGATTTAAACACATTAAAGACATTAGCGTTCAAACCACAAACTGCTCGTTAACGAAGTACAGAGAAAAGAGAGACATATCGCATATCGCAGTGGCGGCGCATATCGCAGTGGTGGATTGTGGTTTCGGGTGTTGCAGTACGAACGATCGGAGACAGAAGATATAAAGTGGACTCATTGACTAATCAGCGTAACTAGATGCAAATGCTATGTGACATGTGAAATTAAATAAAATTCTGTTTTTAAAAAATAAAAAATGCAGAACATTTAATCCGATTAATCACCTTATTTAATTAGTAAGTTCATTCTCCTCTCTTTGATTGGAGCAAATCTGTCTAATAAATGCTGGTTAACTCTGGTATTCTTATTGTCAGGTCTTTTTCGATGGAAAGAATAACCAATGGTGATAACCTTTCTTGGGACATTCAATTCCTTGAAAGTGTCAATTCTTTTTGATGTGGAAAAAACTTTTCGTCTTTTGCTGACGCCGTAGAGCTTTGTAGATTCAATAAATATTTTTTCTAGATTATTGCGAACGATTTATTCTAGCAAACTCAGTCCCTGACAGTGATTCGAATTCCTCTTCAGCGTTGACTGAAGAGAGTTCGTAACAGAAATTAGTTATAAAAAAAAAATGTACATTGAACACACTTTATTCACAGTTTACGTAGGAAAATTTAAAATAAATTGAGGAAATGTATCTAGTGCAAACAACATTACTGCCATAAGATATCCTGTAAATTTAAATTGGATTTTTTCGAACACTCTCCTGAATTGCCCTTTGCTTGTTTTGTCTAAGCCTTAATTGCAAGTTTTTCCTCAGTTGAAAGCTGGTCAATGTTTCTTGTAAGTTATTTACAAAAGTCATGGTATACAATTCATTCAGAATTTGTAGGTTATTTACAGAATTAAAGCACACACAATAAAATTAAATCTAATAATTAAAAACCAAAACAGCTGATACAAAAGAGGTACTGGTATATGAATTCCGAATGTCACATATTCATACATCAACACACACGCACGTGCGTAAAAGAAAAAACTACATTCCAAATCATCCGTCTTGGTTGTTACGCAATGCACGATGAACACAATATACTTCCCATGATGCGAAACAATGCTTATCAATGTCATATGTTCTGGAAAGGAAACCTCGAAACCCGCCAGATGTAGGATCAGGATGTAACAGAAGCCAAAAATCAAAGAACATCAAAACAAACAGCACTGCCAGTTCTATACCCAGAAATGTTAGCTGGGAGGGGTCCAAAGTACTTGAGGGAGGTCCAATACGTCTATGTAATATGGAACCTGTCTTATACTGCACCCGAAAAGACGATAAGTAATTCTTAAGTACTGTCACCTATACTATCCACAGAAGTGGGGGGGGGGGGGGCATTTTTACATACTGACTTATTGATATTTGATTCACAAATTACTGTAGAAGAAGCCTTCATTATCAATATAAGGTAAGTATTAACTTCTAAATGCGGGTCTACTTTCATTTGCTTTCTGCTCTACTAGATATTTTCTTTCTTATTTTGTAATTCTGCAATCACTTTTTTAATTATCATTATATTGATTTGCTTCAGTATGGTCCCGAAATTTAAAAATATGAATACATAAAAACAAATTCCATTTGTATATAAGCGAGTATTAGAAAGTATTTTTTCTGTTCTTTACTACTATTGATATTTTTTTCTTGAAATACTTTGCTCGTTGCGCAACGCTGCAACACTAACATTAGCCGCCACTAACATATCGAATGATTTATTGGAAAATGATTAAGAAAAATAAATACACGTAATTATAAGTTCGTCGTATATCAAGTATATCAAAATAGTGAAAATGTAGCTGAGTTCTGGAGTGACACACACACACACACATATACTCTCTCTCTCTCATATATATATATAGTGAAACTATAAGGTCCTGTATTTTTACTCCGGGAGCTAAAAGAATTAATGGCTGAAAAAATAATTGATTATCATTTAGAATTGAGACAAGAAGAAACGCTTAAAATTAACTTCAAAATAAGTAAATTAAAATTAGAAATGATGAACTTCAATACTGTGTAATGACATTATCCAGAATTGTGAACATTAATGTAAAATATAATGGGTTAAATTAAGGTCGTGGGTTAATTACTCGATTATTATGAAAATTTAGTGAAAAGTTGTACTTTGCAAACAAAACTAATAGTTAATTAAGACTAAGTAATAATAATAATAAGAAGAAGAAAATATAAAACAAATTTCACCAGTGAAAATTATAATTGTCTTTCAGTCCTTTATTTCTATTTGGACGTAATTTTTACATATACCTACGTATGTATCTGGATACGTATAACAACCTCTGATGATAGAGATTCTGTTGTTACGAAGATCGTGAAAGAGAATCATATGACATTCCTTACAAGACATCTAGAATAATTAATTGAATTTGTTTGCTTGGTGCGATTGAAATGTCCGGTAACGTGTGTCACTTTCAAAAGCTCCAAAAATGAAGACTACATTATTTAGTCAAAGTTATCTCTGACTGCAACCAGAGATCTTTGTATTGCTCAGCCAACATTTCGAAACCATGAGGAAGGAGCGTCTGCGATGCGAAGTAAATCTCACCCGCACGTTACATCGCTCGGCCATCAGGGGAATTCTTTCCTGCCAAGAAGTGATGAAGATGCCGGAAGAGGTAGTGGTTGGTGGGCGAGACGTCAGGAGACTATAGTGCGTGAGGAAGGGTTTCAGACTGCAACTCCTGGACAATCTGCACCATCTTTTGAGCGTACATGACACAATATCTGTTGAGCAATGCTAGTTGTATGCAGTGCACTTCCTGGCGTTGAGCATTGTAACAATTCGTAATTATTATTTCGCCTTGTGAAAGAAAGACATGCTGGATATTCCCTCTTCTTCAGTAGACCACCATACCATCAACACTTGAGAGTAGAGGGTAGTTTTGCAAACCGTCCTGGACGTTGTTTACGATCCAATCACTGTTCTGATAGTTTACGAATATTATAACAGATCTACTTTTCATTAGAAGTGACAGTCCAATACAAAAATGAAATGAAATATCTGAGTTTTACGTCCCACGATTATGCCGGTTAGGCTAAAGGAGACGGTGATGATGAGAGATGAGTGAAATGGTGGAATGAAGAAAGTGGAAGGAAACGGGAGAAAACCGAGAAAACCCACGAGCACGATGTTTGTCCACACAAAGTTCACTTGGCGGGGGCTGGGATCGAACCCGGGACCCCAAGTACCAGAGGTGAACGCTCTATCACTGAGCCACCGCGCCCCCACAGTCCAATACAGTAGCAGTGGGACGACAGTCGTATGATATATTGCAAACTCATCTACAAGTACACGGATACTTTTCCGAGATCCCACTTCCATGGGGTCCTGAGGAGCTCATGATGAAAAGCTGTTTGGTCCGTGGTCGCAGAGCTCATTTTACAATGTCCATTGGCACGAAATTTCACCATTCAACGGCATATGGTGCATTTCTTCACCACTATGGACTCAACGCACTGTTGATGTTATTCTTCGGCTAGATGGGGAGAATGTCCCAGATTTAACTCATAAAGGAATATCACTTCCGTTGTGTTTCTCCATGGTTCACTTTTATACGACCCTGCGCAGCAGCACACTACCTTCTGACCATAGTTGAAAAAAATAATGAAAACATTTAACGGATTAAAATTAAAAATTATAGCTATGAAAAAATAATTGAGTGAATTAAAAATTGTTTAAACTACGTTTTACGATGCTTTCCATCTTGGAATGAGACTCCACTGCTGGAGAAATATGATCTTATTCTCAAAATGGGTCTTGAGTCAATTTTGAACTGCTCCTTAAGTGACGACTCTTGGATTCAAGCATCATTACCTGTTGGGTTAGCCGGGATCTTGGTATTCGACGAACCGTTGATATGGTGATTCCTACCTTCTTGGTGTCCTACCACGGATCTTTTCGTTTAGTCGAGTCTCTACTTCCACAAGGTTACCACCTGCATCCAGATGTGGCAGTCCAAGAAGGCTCTAGCAAATGGAAAAACATAACAGATACGGACCTTCCAGAAATCAGCAAATGAGGTTCTCAGTCATCTTGGTACACACCAATTGCAGCACATTCCCATGAACTTCTTTTACAGTCAGTTGCTGTTCCAGAGGATAAAGCCTGACTTCTTGCTGGGGCATGGTGAATGCATTACCTTCCCCCATTACGTCTTCGCATGTCTGATGAAACATTTCGAATCGTAGTAGCCTTAAGACCAGTTCAATTGTTTGTGAGCCACATAGCTGTCCAGCCTGCGGGGATCAAGTTACTCAACGTAACCTTTAATGCGTGAAGAGCATTGGCAGAAACACTAGACACTCTTCTGTTAATGACATTTTGCGAGCCCTCACTACAGCCGGAATTCCTTCCATACGTGAACCGTCGGGTTATTATCGTTCCAATGGTAAACGACCCGAATGCATGACATTAGTACCTTGGATGAGAGGCAAATCAGTAGTATGGGACTTTACATGTTCGGCCTCTCACTCAAGCCTCCCATTGACTGCTATGAATGCTGGAGAAGTTGCTAGACGTATAGAGGTAGAAAAGGAAAGGAAATACAACAACCTCCTCGATGATATTTTTTTTTTTTATCGAATAGCCATCGAGACCAGTGAGGCATGGGGTCCTAGAAGCCTGGATTTTATCAGAGAGTTAGGCAGACGCATATCTATCGTTTCTGGAGATGTTCGTTCAGCATCTTTCTTAGTCCAACGTATATCTATTGCGGTCCAACGTGGCAACGTTTCGTCGGTTCTTGGCACCTTGCCGCCCGGAAGGAAGCTGGAGGAGGTGTTTCTTTTCTAGTACAACATAAACAACTGAATAATATAGTAACAACAAATGTTAATTACACTTCTAGGAATGTAAAAGTGATTTCAGAAAATGTTAAATGTAATCTCAAACTATATATTCTTTTTATAATTGTTGCATAACACTTAATATTGTTATACTGTATACTCTGTCAAGAAAGTTTATGCATGTTTTCCGCGGGATAGTATCTTGCCCCTTGCTGCTATGAAAATAAAATATTACACATTGCCCCATATCATTTCGCCAGTAGCTTCCTATTTGCTCAGCAGTTAAAATAGTATTCCTGGGCATCGTGGCGAAAAATGTATTTGCTTTTTCGTGCATTCTACGAAACACACAGAGAGTGAGCGCAATAAAAACGAAACAACGAAAAAAAAATACAATGCGATGTAAAGTGCTTGGACTCTTTCGACAAATCCCTCAATGTAGCGCTTCCCTTGCAAGTAGGTCTTGATGGTGTAATCGGTAACACTGTGGGCCCAAGATCACGGGGTCCTCAGATCGATTCCCCTTGAAGACATATTTTTATTTTCTTTACAACAATAGAATTAAAAAAAAAAAACTATCCAGTCATCCGAGAAAAGGAAAGTGTGTAGAAACACAACATTTCACTTTTGTATTCACATATGGTTATTTCTTGCAGTTCAAACAGTAGACAATAAGTTAACGAATAATGTTTTTCGGTCTTTTTATAAACAATCTCCAGTGTATTGTCATCGGCAGAGCTCTACACTGTAGACCTTAAAGTCGCAAGTTTTTTGACGAAAACAGTGTCCATTTATTATTATTATTATTATTATTATTATTATTATTATTATTATTATTATTATTATTATTATTACGAGAATGACAAAAGAAGAAAAGAAAAAGACACATAGTCGAAGCAGTAGCGTAGCCAGGATGTGTGTTTGGGGGGGGGGCCAAGTGCTGTTATAGGTACATATAGAAAAATTACAAACAAGAAAATATATAAACATAAAAATGTATAAAAAATTACAAACATCAAAGTACCAAAGTACATTGTCGAACCTCTTTGGGGGGGGCCCGGCCCCTCCGGGCCCCCCCCTTCCCTACGCCACTGAGTCGAAGCTATTGATGAGAACAGAAGAGAGATACTTTGTCAGATTCTTTTTAGGTTTACACATGAACGTAATAATACTATTACATTTATGGATTGACAGATAGAATTATTATTTTATGAGAACAAGAAATGGAGTATAAATATTTGTTAGCTGGTAGTAGTAATGAATTTTGTTTCGTCCTTCTTCTAGATAGGTTGAGTTGATTTTGAGTTTAACGTCCCTTTCAGCAGCAACGTGGACCTACTGATGAACGTGGAATCCGAACCACATGAGCTCCTGCCGGAAATCGAACCCGGGTCTTTTGCTACATAGGAAGGTGAGATGACACCTTAAATAGAATCGTTCTTGTGACTAGAGTTGTAAGTTCGATCACTATTTGTAATTTGTGTTATTCCTTTAATGCTTTATCAACGTTGCATGTAGTTAAATTTAATAATAACTTGTTGACGAAATCACGTGTAAAATTTGAAGACGGAGTTAGTTGTGTAAATTCGCACACAGATCGAGGTAACGAAACCAGAGTAATGTGCGTATGTCTCTTGAACAAAGAAATAGTTTCTCTGCTATGGCCACCCTCCATTGTAGAGTATTCGATAGCAAGGTGGTCTGAAGATCTTGTAGTCCACGAATGGATTCCCGCCAACGCAGAACCATTTTTATTTCTTCAGCACAAGTAGAAAAGGGAAAAATCGAGACTCATGAAGTTTAGAGCTAACAAGTAGGACCAAACCAAAAATATGGGTCGTTACGTGATTTGTTTAAAGAAACAATAAAATGGAAGGAAAGTTGTTTTGTCTGTGTTTAGGAATGGAGTATAAATAAAAGAAGAAACTACACTTCTGTCCAGAATTTCTGTCGCATGTCTTTCAAAATTACATAAATAGAAATAACTCTCTTTCTTATGATAGAAAATGTTAAATGTCTTCTTAGAAATATGCAGAAAAAGGAAACCACATATTTCCGAAAAAAAAATTCTGTAAAAAATTAAGAAATAAAGAGGTTGTAATTGATAAAAGAGATTTCCGAAAAAAAAATCATCGCCAAATTCTAAGTTCCATTTTCGTAAGCGTGGCAAACGCGCGGCGAAATTTACAGAGAGAGAGGGAATTTTATGCTTTATTAGAAATACTATGTAAATCTTTCTTAATGTTAGTTACTATACATATTGCACGCCCTACTAATAATAGATATTATACATTTTATACGTAAACAAACTAATAAAAGAAAATAAGCCATAAAATATGCGAAGCGATCAGGCAGTTTGTGGCAGTGATTTTCTAATATGCGTTTACTAAGAGAATGAATCTTAACATACCTTCCTAGAGTGGACGGTTAGCGCACGCTCCCCGAGTATTTTGTTTTTTTAACGATCATCAGTTCGAACCCCCTACGCTGCCTTTTTTGTTTTAGAAAAGATTGATTCTGTCAATTTCTTAAAGAGCAATGTTTTGTTCTAATAATGTTGCTTAGTATTATCGTCTTCATTCTAGTTTATTTGGATATTTCCAAATAATCCAGAATTACGTCCTTTAAATAAAATACTACAATTATCAAGATTTTTATAAAAAGAGGAAACTTCATTTTTAATCGTTATCCTAACCGGAAGGGGAAATTTATAAATAATTGAAATGGTTATTAACATATGACTAAACTTTAACGAAACATTACCGAAGTAAAACATTTACTCCGAATAGTCTCTGCAAGTAATTTGTAGAAAATTGAAAGAAATAATGAACATAAACTATTAGTTGTCAATTAAAAGTGTAGCAAGTGATAGTTCTAAACCCAAGTAGAATAATCACTCTTTGCTTCATGAAAATAAACATTTTACAAAAAAAAAATGATCTTTTGGCTGTATCGTAAATATTTTAGTAAATAAATAAATAAAATACATATTATGTATATTTAATCACCGCGACTCGATAGCTGATTGCGAGGGTGAAGATAATGAATATTACTACAAACTGTTACAAAGGTAGGGGCCGCAGTGGCCCAGTGGAAGCCGGTGGGTATAGCTGAGCAGCCTGAGGTGTTAAACTGTAGTGTTGTCAACGGCTCGGATCAAGGCTCACACGGGAGGGTCCCACAAGTTGTCGCTAAAATCTGATTGTCACATAGCACATCTGATAGAGCATCACGAGAAATGAAAATGAGCAAAATTTAAGGTGCTATGGACCAGAAGGATAGAAGCGACGGGGCTTCAAAAATTGAAAATCTTTGAATCTTTGTTTAACGTCCCACGGTTATGCCGGTTAGGCTAAAGGAGACGGTGATGATGAAGAATTAATGAAAATTGTGGAACGAAGAAAGTGGGAGAAAACAGGGGAACCCTGATAAAACCCACGCACACACTGTGTTTCTCCACCATAAATCTCACTTTTTGCAAGCTGGGATCGAACCAAGGACCCCATGCACCAGAGGTGAACGCTCTACCACTAAGCCACCGCGGCCTTTAGGAGCATGAATAATTTTCATTTTGGACGTATGGTTTCCAGTTGATATTTAACTCAGAACTGTGTTCTTAATGAGTTGAGTTGATTTGGAGTTTAACGTCCCTTTCAACAGCAAGACTATATGAGACGTGGACGTATTGATTCGTAAAAACTGAACCACAGGAACTCCCGCCGGGTGGTGATGATGATGATTTTGACGCAGCTTTCATTTATGCCACACATAAACTTCGGAAGACAGTACCCCATATTTAGGCATGTTTTGATGTCAGCAATCATAGGCTAAAGTGTGGACATCTACTGCTATTTGAAAACATAACACTTTGTACCAGGTTGACAACATTGTCAACCCAAAAGTTCAAATATTGATTAGTTTCATTCTCTATGTTAGTATAAAAGTATTTCCACAGTCATAATTCCACTTGATTGTATTATTCCTGTAATATTGAACATTTCCATTTATTTTCCCATAGTAAGCCAATGTAGGGACTCGACATATTCCATATTCCTGTGTTTTGGCAATCAATTTGACTATAAGCAACCTATCCTTTTGAGCGAACATAAAACACTCTTTATTTAGGCGAGCCAGAGTAAGTAATGCTTTACGTGAATGGTTAGAGTTGTGATTTCCCAATTTCCGGGCCCGGGTTCGATTCCCGCCCGTTCCCTTTATTCTTTTTAAAGTGTTTCATTTACAAGGCTGAGCTCCAGTTGGATGCTGCTAAACGAAGATAATCTCCAGTGGAGAAATTCAGAGATGATGTAATCCTGAAAATAAAGGAAGAAAAATGAATGGAGAAAACGAATTACAGAGTTAATTCTGTTAATGGTTCGATATTTGATAGTATCCGTTAATTTCATGCATTTTTGAGTTGTTTATTGACACTATATTCACCCCTTTTCTCCTTGTGTCTCAATGTGTAAATTTTCACAAATATTATACAAATCAGGAACTTTCAGATATATTTGCAACCTAAGGGGAAATACGCTTACTACGGATAAGTTCTCCAACTCGTTTGAAAGTTATCGAATATTGCATTTTTAATATTCACAAATAAATTACTGCATAACAATATTTAGCAGTTTCAAAAGTCATTTAACAAATAATGAAATCGGACAAGTTCTTCTTTCGAAGTAGTATTACGTATCAATCAGTGGAGGCGAAACCAAGGAGCTCAGGCCCTGTTAGACCCCCAAAATTTTCATTGGAGACTGGGTTCTTCCCCGAATGATCGATCCATATTTTAATTGATTTGCATGTAGAACTATTGTTAATAGTTTCAAAACTCAGCGCAAGGCTTTGTGTTTACTTAAAAAAAGTATCGTACTACATATACCGCATAATCTATCCGTATATTATTTGATACGTATATATGTATAGTCATTTGAAGTAAGTTAACTTGTTTATAACCCCTCATTTGAGTTAATTATAAGATTATTTAAGTCCCCTGACTGTTATCTACTAATCAGCGCCTCTGGTGTCCGTATATTTTTACTGGTATTGTGCTGTTTATTGTGAGTACAAGTATCCAAAGACTCCCTTTTGTCATTTCGTCAGCCAGCGTTTCTCCTCACTCCTGCAAAAAATCACACTTTACGATTTGTCCTTTTAACAGTTGGGGGCAACTTCATGCTGCTGTTCTAGCTACTCTACCAGGCGTAATTAATCTTGGAGCAGGCGTTAGTTGGGTTGGCTTGACTTTGTACATCAAGAATCTCTGTGGCCCACTGTACATGGGTCCATTCTGTTTCATAAGACATTGGTTCATTGGTGAACCCTTCTTAAAATTTGGGAGGGGGTACATTGGCCCTACCTTAAATTCTGGAAATTGCCAAATTTAAAATTTTAATATAGTACTATAGGACCCTAATATGTATTAGCATAAATTTGGATGATCCATTTCGTTCTCTTTTATGGATAAAAAATTGCTAAAACTTCAAATTTTGGAGGTTATTGACCCAATTTATCCTCTTTAAATGAGGGCTTTACTATTTTATATGAATACTAGCCTTTGGCTCGCTGGGGGCTTCATCCCCAGACCCCCAAGTCTGCTCGGCCTACGGCCTCGCATTTCTTATCTATCGCCCTTTGCATCAACAGTGAATTTCGTGAACTTGCTCTTCATATTTCCTGAATCTGTCCGTCCGGGGGCTTTGCCCCCAGACACAGTCTTTGTTCGACCTACGGTCTCGCACCCGCTGAACCCATAATTCTATAGTTTCTTTTCCTATTTCAACTATCTAAAAGATAAGATTTGTGTCCCAAGAAAACGTCCATTTAAATAGCATGGGAATTTCTTTATCCCCCTTTTGACCCCTAAAAAATTAAAAATATTCACTTTTGGCAATTTTCCTGTTGGTTAGTCCTGGAAGGCTCAATCATGCCAAATTTCATCGTTCTAATCCTGCCGGAAGTGCCTAAACATTTTGGGGTGTAGAAGACGTCCCATATAAATAACATGGGGAAGATTTTTCGGTTCCCCATAAAACCACTCTACGGTCGGAAATTTTTATTTCTGATGATTCGCTTAGGTAACACTAACGAAAACGTACAAGCGTACTGAATTTCAAGTTTTCATTTCAATTCTAAGTACCTAAAACATGAAATTATAGGTCCAATTTTTATTTCTGATGATTCGCTTAGGTAACACTAACAAAAACGTACAAGCGTACTGAATTTCAAGTTTTTATTTCAATTCTAAGTACCTAAAACATGAGATTATAGGTCCAAAAAAAGTCCCATTTAAATAACATGGGGAAATTCTTCATCCCCTCTTTAGACCCCTAAAAGTTAAAAATATTCACTTTTGGCAATTTTTCTGTGGGTTTTTCCCGAAAAACTACAATCATTCCAAATTTAATCATTGTAGCCCTACAGGAGGTGTTCAATAATTTAGGGGTGTGAAAAGTGTTCAATATAAATAACATGAGAAAGATTCTTCACTTCCCCATAAAACCACTCTAAAGTTTGAACTTTCTATCTTTACTGATTTACTTAGGTATTGCTAACGAAAACGTACAATCATACCGAATTTCAAGTTTTTATTTTAATTCTAAGTACCTAAAACATGAGATTATAGATCCGAAAAAAAAAAACATTTAAATAACATGGGGGAATTTTTCATCCCCTCTTTAGACCCGCTAAAAATTAAAAATATTAACTTTTGGCAATTTTCCTGTCGGTTAGTTCCGAAAAGCTACAATCATGCCAAATTTAGTCATTGTAGCCCTACAGGAAGTACTCAATAATTTATGTCAGCTCATGTAGTTTTATATATAGTCATTATATATATGAATGTGTTCAGAGGATCTATTTTCTTTTATAAGGCATGAGTACATCGATGCTTTCATCTTAAAATTTGGCAGAGGTACATTGGCCCACCCCTTAAAGACTGGAAATTGCCACTTTAAGAATTTGGTATAATAGTATAGGTTCTTTTTATATACTATAAATTCGGGTGGTCCATATCGTTCCCTTTCATGGGTAGAAATTGAGACCACGGATTAGTATGACCATGTGTTCCTATATACTTTGATGTTCCCTTTTAAAGTTTGTTTGGTGTACATAGGACCATTCCTTAAATTTGGGAATTATCAAATCACAAAATTCGGTATACGTTCTCTAGTACCCATTGTAAATGTTAATGTCTATTTTTTCCCTTTTATGGCCAAATATTCAAATTTCAAAGGCTATTGACCTATTATTTTTATCTTCTTTGGTACGGCTTTATTATTGAATGAGTACAGGATTTATTACTTTTTTCGTAAGACAGGTATATTTGAGCACCAACCTTAAATTTTGGGAGCAGTATATTTCTTAATGTCAAATCAATAATTGGTAATTGTTCTTAGAGTATGAATATAAAAATTGGGTGATCCAGCTCGGGTAAATCATTGTCAAATATTAGTATGGTCACGTGGTCAGCTATTGACCTATGATGAGATTATGGGTCCAGGACAATGGTACATTGATGCGTTCCTCTTAAACTTTGTAGGATCAGTCTGCTTAAATTTGAGAATTGTCAAAATAAAATTACATAATATACATTTCATTGGTCTTGATTATTCCTCCTACGGGCCAAAATATAAACGTAAGCAGTACGTTGTACTACGTGGGAGGTATTGACCTTGATGAGATATGAATATATGGTAATGTACAGGGATTCATTTCCTTTAATGTTCCTTTTCAAAATTTGTTGTGGTATTTCTTAAGTTTGGGAGTTATGAAATAACACGTTTCTAGACCATAGCTGGTTCTGCTTATTTCTTTCTAAGGTAAACAATTGCCGGAGGTTATTGACCTAATTGAGACCTAACTACAACATATAATTATATGATTAATTCTAAGACTTACGTATATATCGAGAGAGGTGGGTAGGACCATTCTCTAAATTTGGGAATTGTGATAAACATAATTTTAGTATGAGGCGCAAAGTTTAAATGATGTATTTAACGTTCAATAATCGATTGATATGAAACAATACTTTGAAATTTAGTCACAACTCATAGTCTAAGATCATTGGTGGAAAGTTATCTGATTGGTTGATTTTTACCTTGAGCTTTCAGAAATCTGATAGGTAAACTTACTGAATCTTAGAGTTGTAGTTATGACTCATAGTCTAAAGGCAATGTGATACCTGATATGCTACAACACTTGGAAATTTAGTCACATCTCACTGTCTAAGGTGATATAATCTGATTGGTTAATCACTGGCCAAGTTATTGTGGATACAATTTGATTGGCTGATCACTATCTTTCATGCAATCTGATTGGTTGATGACTTTAAATCTTTGTGATTGGTTGGTCACTATCTTTCATGCAATCTGATTGGTTGATGATTTTCAAATATTTGCTGCATTCAGTTTTAAGTTTTGTTTAACATTTATCGATTACTGTTTAAAAATCTTGGTTTGAACATTTTGTTCGTTTCGTACTCACTGATAAATATGATCTAAACCGTTTATTTGTTAATCGAGTTCTTAAAACCGGATAAAGTTTGATGGTTAACCGTGAAAAGTGAAATCATTTTAGTTGAAAATTCTATTTTGAAAAATTTTTAGTTTCAAAATTTTTGTTTGAAATTTTTAGTTGGAAAATTTTGTTTCAAAATTTTTGTTTCCATTTTGTTTCCCTGGTTTTCTAAAATGTTTTCTATAATCCATCTTCTTGGCTGGGCTACCTTAACAACATACGTTGCATTACCACCATCACACGTAGAAGTTGGTACCCTGATACGATAAACAACCAGTTTTATTAGAGCTTGAGATTTGGTAGTTAATGCGACATTCTCATTCTAATTATGTCTAGCAAAATGCAGTTTACCATAATTTGCTTTCTCTTAATTTACAGACCAGTGGCGTGCGGTGACTTTTCTCATAGCGGGCTACGTTTGAAGACACTTCTGTCTTTGGCGTGAAAAGTTTTAGAAATCGAATGAACATAACACTTACACCATTTAATAACATAAACAGATACGCTGTCTCGCCTTTATTTGTATATTAGTGGGATTCTCCTGTCACCCATCTGAAGGAACTTCTCGATTACTGCATCGTAGAAGGATCCTTAAATTTTCAGTTCATCTAGAAATTTTTTTTCAATGCACAACAGGTCTAGAGATGTACACTGGTATTGTTGGCACCAAATAACATAATTTATATGTTTCTATAAATGCTTCTTCTGTCAATCCTTTTTTTTCTCAAGTAATGCATCATTTCACTCACAGTTTTGTTTCAAAAGTCTGAGAGCCTGTAAACAGATATAAATTCACTCCGCAAATTGCCAAATTTGAAAAAACTTGATTTAAGAGTCAAAAACAAGATATCAGAAAATCGAGTTTTGAAACACTAAAATTTCTTTGAATCTTACAGCTCAAGAAACTTCATCTTGACATACACCATTTTTCTTCCGGATTCTTGCAACCACTTTAGCCAATAAATAGCTGTAGATGGATTGTTCAAACGCCTTGCTTGTAGAAGTCTGATTTCAGCTTCAATTTCTGACGCATTTAGACCAAAACGTTCTGCTACTGCTTGAAAATCAGTACTATTACACTGAGCAAGGTGAACAATTTTCCCAGTTATTTGAATGAGGTCCATAGTCTCTTGAGAAAATCTTGTGTTAAGTCCCAGAATAAGACACCAATAAAGGATAGAATGTCCAATACTTCATTGCCTCCTTTGTCGTTTCCACAAAAACACCTGTTTGTTGTAAGTCGTCCACAAATGAAGAGATTTTTCACTTTGTAGGCGGTAGAACACTAATGTAAATTTTCATGCACTTTTCTTCTGATTACTGAAGATATCAAACACAGATTCAGCACTTCGAAAATCCCATAAGGCAACCGACAAGCTATGAACCTCATTGCCTCATCCATGGCCTTACACAAATAAAAGGTTGTAATATCTTGCTTGTTCGTACAATAAGCTGCAAGATTGGACACATTACTTTCATACTTACTATGAAGTTAAAAGTCTTCACTTGAAGCAAAAGACCATTTCCATTTGTCTTTAGAAGCAAAAGACAATTTCTTTAACTAAGGAGCTGTACTGTTCCCGTACTGCAGTAACGGCTTCTGCACGACAAGCCCAACTGATATCAGAAAGTGACTTTGATGTTGTTAGTTTCAAATCGGTCTTCCTAATTACTTTTTCATATGTTGTATGTCTAATTGGACTACCCTCAATGAACGTATAAATCATCTGAATGATCCCAAAGAAATCGAAAATCATTACATTTTCTTTGTGTGAAGTACATGCACTAACAAGAACTAAATTAAGGCGATGTGCGTAGCAGTGGATGTACACAATATTTTTTTATTCTTGTCCTTACAACGTCTCTGTCCAACATTAAATTCTCCTGCCATCGCAGAAGCCCCATCAAAACACACTGCTATTGTTCTTTTCCATTTGACCCCCATATCACAACAAATTCTTTGTATTTCTTTGAAAATAGATTTAGCATTGATTTTGGTAAGACGTCCAAGTCCAATAAACCGCTCCACTGGAACTTGTTATCTCCTAGGAGTATATAGTAAGACAAACGCAAGTTGCTCATGGTGGCCAACATCTGACGTTTCGTCTGACATTATAGACACGTTTCGTCTCTTCGACTATTTCTTCTCTGATCTGTTTTAAAGGAACACTGCTTAGTGCTTGCAATGTATCGTTTTGAATCTCATGACTAAGGTAGTTGCAGTTTTTTTGGGTGCTGCCTCAATATAAGATTGAAAAACCAGATCGTACTTCTTAAGTAGATCGACTACTTCTAAAAACAAACCCTTGTCATCACTTCTTTCACTTTCATCGTGACCACGAAGAGATTTCCCCTCCCTACCCCAGCACACGAATTATGTCGATCAATCTTGCAACACACATACGGTTTTTCAGTCTTCCTTTTTCTTTTTTCTTTAACTCAGCTTCTTTTGATTCCTGCAATTGTATTGTATTGTATTTATTTTCATACTTTTTTCATACTTTTAGCGCTGTGTTACAATGCATGTGAAGTGGACACGTCAGTGTTCGATTTGTAGGGGGGATGCCTGGGATCCCCCCCCCACTGGAAAAATCATCCCGGCTTCTGGTTTAGCTAATGTCGTCCCAACCAGGGATAGTCGCTTTCCTCTCTCTGTACATATTTCTTTATCATGGTAAATATTTAAAATCACACTCTTAGAGTATTCTGTTTTCTAAGTTTGGATGACGCTTCTTCTGTCTCACTTCTCTTTTCTTCTTTCCCGTACATGAGGCTGTATTTGTTTGTGCTAGCTACTCGCATAAAAATACCGTTTTGGGGAGTTTTAAACGGATCTTGCATGAAAACAAAACCAAAGATGCGTGTTGTTTCCAGGTCTGTAGTGTATTTACAAGGACCCCTTCCTCTTTGTCGGCAAAGATGAAGAGAAAGATTTGATATTTAAGCTTACCATTGAAACTCGGAGCGCCCGACATCAATATACCAATAATGCGTTTCTTCTTCCGCCGACAAGAAAAGAAACAATTGAGGTACAAGCAAAAGTACAAGTGGACCAGAGTTTTCTCTCTTTCCCCGTGCATCACATTACAGAAGGAAGAAATGTTTATTGTTCTTGCGGTCAATATATGTTTGAAATGTTGTATCCCACATCCTCCCCAACCAAAGGTAAGAATGAATACAAGTCTGTGTTGTCATCTACACTAGTTTTTTTTAATAGCTAATAAAGGAATAGAACTGGAAATTTGATCTCAGGAGAACACTGGAAACCTACACTATCACTAGAATAGAATGGTTGTTGAGAAGCAATAAAGGCAATGGGGAAAATTACAAGTATAGAGGAAATTCAAGTTACTATATATTCGCGCTTGCTGGGTCAATGCCATATTTGTTTTTTGTCTGTGGCTGTCGCTGTGACAGATCCGTTTGGGACATCAAGTTTTATTGTTTGTTGGGCGTAGGAAAACATAGATGCTTTCCTCTATCGATCGTAGCCATATAGGGGCCGGCGTTAAATTGACAACAATAGACCACTTCGGTTAATTTGGATTTTCAAACAATCAAAGAGTTATATAGGTTTCATTTGGGTTTAAAGAAAAAGAAAAGAAATAGGCAGGGCCAGGACTTTAGAGTTGTTCTCAGCAAGTTAGATGTGGATGAGCCCTCTAGTGTTCTTTCGTGTTGAGTTGATGGTAACTGTGCGTTCGTTCTTGAGTGGAGTGCATTTTAAACCGGTGTAAACTGAATACTTACTTATATCCATCAATATTCTGGTAGTTTCTTATATATATTTTTTATGAAATCATAAACCTATGCGTGTGTATTATTTTTGAACATTAAGAAAGCTGTGGAAATAATACCGATATCAACGGCAGAATGTGAACGTGGGTTTAGTGCTATGGATCAATCATTGAATGATCTGAGGAATCGTATGCAGATTGTAACACTTAGCAAGCTCCTTTTTGTATCTATAAATGGTCCACCTTTGTGTTTCTTTAATGCCGAAAAATATGCAACAATGGGGATAAAATTGAAGCATCACAGCGCTACAGACAATCCTACCGGAAAAGCAAGAAATGTCGAAGAATGTTCACATGCATCTCGCCTTTTCAACTAAAACGTAAGTAATGTCTTTCTTTTATAAAAGACAACCTTAGTTTGTTGTATGTACGTACTTTTTGTATTACTCTATCTTTACTACATTTTCTGTTATTGTTTTGTTACTTTTGATAATTGAATGTATTGTTTAGCTAGATTTTGAATTTGAACATAAAATATTACTCTGATTAGAGGAGGCTCCAGGAAATATTTTAGGCCACCTCACAACTTTGAAGCCCCACTGCCCCTAATGTATATGCAAATGCACTACACATTGTATCCACCTATCCCCCCACTGGTAATTTAACAAATCGAACCCTGGGACACGTCATTTATATATAAACACAAAAGTAAAAAGAAACAATAATAATGTAAATTACATACATTATGTTATTATGGTCACATTTTGGATGATATCATTATAACAAATAAAGTTACAGTAAGTAATTATTACTTGCAGTGTATGTAGAAATCCTTCCATATATATCTAATCCTAAAGACAAATAGTGACACTGATTTAATTAGATCATAGATTTTTTCAGTTAGCTATTCATGTATTCCTCTATCGAGTAAAAGCAATGTTATAATAAGAAATTCTGAAGTTCTTTTTTAAATTTAGCAACAGAGTCCTGAGTCTTTATATTTTTGGGAAGTTTATTGTACAGCATGATACCCGCACATTTACACCCGTTCTCATACAATACAGTTGTATGTTCTACAATGGAAAGGTTTCGTTTGTTTCTTGTATCATAATTATGTTGTTCTTCTACTCTCGTAAGGATACCCTCCAGGTGTTTCTTTACAAATATCAGTAAATTTAAGATATACAAACATGCTACTGGAAGTATACGAAGTGTTTTAAATATTGGTTTGCAGTGAATTTTTGGTTTAGCAGTTGCCATCATTCTTATTATTCGTTTCTGTATTGTAAAAATTACTTTGGCTTTCTGTGAGTTTCCCCAAAATATCATGCTATATGTTAAATTCGACTGGAATAATCCAAAGTAAATTGTTTTTAAAGTAGAATCTTTTAACACGTTTTTAAGTACTTTAATTGCGAAAAAAATTGATTTAATTTCTTAGGAAGTTTTGTTATATGCACATCCCAGAAAAGATTTTTATCTATCCAAATTCCTACGAACTTCGTTGAATTCATGTAGTCTATTTCATTATTTTCAATTAAAATATTCACGGGCTGTGCATGTTTGTTGCGCAGATGATGAAAATTGATTGTATTCATTTTTTCAATATTTAATTTAAGTTTATTTTCTAGAATCCAGTGAGATAGTTTACAGAGGATTTCGTTTGCACTACTTATAACCAGGGTTGTTTTGTTTAAAACAAAATGTTTAAAACAAATTATTAAAACTTGTTTTAAAAATTGATTTTGTTTAAAATACATTTTTTATACGTTTTAGACATTTTGTTTTAAACACGAGCATTTTAAAGACTTGTTTTAAACATATGTTTATTTATATTTTATTGAATTTTTGTAAAAAAAAAAAATCTGTCAGAGAAAGAAAATTACCAAAAAGTGATCCCGTTCAGAAGGCTATTTTCTTCCCGTACAGTGTTGCCACACTTGGTACAATTATGAAATTCAGCCCTTTTTGTCATTCATCGGTTCGTTGGTACCACGCTGGCATTTTCAGCCCCTTTTGTGAAAAAAGTTGGATCAATTCTATCCAATTCAGCACCATTTAACAGATACTTGGCACATTTTCAAAAGTGTCAGTAAGACTTTTTCTACGTCTCATAATTGATTGATTGATTTGTTCCTCGTTTTATATTTTTTCATATATAGCCATAATACCGTTTTCGTATATTGGTCACTTTGAAATAGATGCGTGCTTGATTTCCTTACAATACATATCGAAGATGATAACTGTTTTCCCTTTTAATTTGTGGCCTCTGTTATACTTCCTACGTGCGAGAAAAGTTGCATCTACTTCCACAATTGTTCGGAGTCTTCCTATTTGGATGTTTTTAAAAAAGTAATTTTTAAACAGAGCAATTTCTTGATTTGGACTCTTGGAAAAAGGGGGCGGAGTGTTCTAGAACTTTACTTCATTTAGTCTCGTATTATAGAGCCATGTATTACACTGTAATAAAATAATGAATTCAGACCCTTTTCTTTTAATTTGGTACTACTTTTCAGCCCATTCCAGAGCTAGGACTGTGACAACACTGTTCCCGTGTGAATGTTTTGATTTCTCGTGGCTACTGCAGGTCGATGTGGTGATCCACAATTTATTTCGTCTCTTTCTCCCTTGTTTTTCTTTATCATCTATTGTATTGCTTAAATGCTTGTCAGTTAACTTGCGAGAAAGTGTTGTAGTCGAAGGTTGGACTACTTGTAGAAATGATATTAAACAATAAATAAAAGAATTATCATTGAAACAAGTTTTTGTGTTGTATTCAGAAAACAAAGGGCTCTTTACTAAATTGCGGTTCTGAAATTGAAATATCGCAGGCATTCGTTAATATATACAGTACATGTTGGTTCTCAGTCTTCGTACAACTTGGAATCGTTTAACACAGGGGTGTAACCAGCAGGTTTGTGTAGGGGGGCCCCGTCGTTTTTTAGGGGGGGGGGGCAGCTACAATATACAAAGTAAAAAAAAAGGTTGCTGTTAATGTTTTGGGGGCCTGAAAGAAAGGAAAATTTTGGTTTTCTTCTGGAAAACTGAAAACACTATTTTAGCTTATTATTATTATTATTATTATTATTATTATTATTATTATTATTATTATTATTATTATTATTATTATTATTATTATTATTATTATTATCCATAAATTATATTCAAGATAGTTTTTATTATGCTTAATCAAGAACTACTGCCCGGGACCAAACGCTATACTTTTTTGCATAACTATAAAGGTAACCAAGAAAGTTCTGTCCCTTTTCGTGGAGGTCTGTGTTCAATTGGACCTCACACCGTGAGTTGAATGCGAGTGGAGATAAGGCGAACGTCAGTTGTTGGTGTGGGTATATCCAACATACTACCTGGTTGTGACAATTCAGACACACAGTGAACTTGCGTAAAGACAGAGGGAACATGGGACATCCACAGAGCGTCATAAGAGCATGTGTGCTGAACGAGTTCAAATGGAGGTCAAACGCCGCTGTAGCGGGACAGAAGATATGCCAGGCTTTTGGTGGGGGTGTCGTGACGACGCGGACATTGCAGCGATGGTTTAACAAGTTTAAGGGCGATGACGAAACACCCGAAAACACCACGTGCCAGAAGACCAACACATGTACAGAGAGGAACTGGGGCTACAATTCAGTATGTGATGAAACCATTCGGTAGCACATCCATCAACTTGTGAAGCACTTCAATTTTGGTGGATGGGTCTCACATATTTTGACTCCGGGACAGAAGGCAACGCGGCAGTCGCCTGTCTTTATTTACTGTTTCGGAGACATTTCTGGACAGGGCGTTGACATGTGATAAAAAGTGTGTCTTATACGAAGCTCCACGGCGCCGTCATCATTGGTTAGCTTACCTTGAACCGATTTCAAAACAGCCGAAACCAGCACTGTACCAGAATAAGGTCCTTCTGTGTGTTTGGTGCATCATGCATCGGGAACTGCTACCAGCTGGTCAGAAATGAAAATGAAATTTTTGAGTTTTACGTCCCACGGTTATGCCGGTTAGGCTAAAGGAGACGGTGATGGTGAGTAATGAATGAAATGGTGGAATGAAGAAAGTGGGAGGAAACGGGAGAACCCCGAGAAAACCCACGCACACGGTGTTTGTCCACCACAAAGTTCATTTGGCGGGGGCTGGGATCGAACCCGGGACCCCAAGCACCAGAGGTGAACGCTCTACCACTGAGCCACCGCGGACCTGAGCTGGTCAGAGTATCAATGCAACTGTGTAGTGTCAGCAGTTGAGCTGTGCTCAACAAAAACTAAAAACTCTGGAGCCATCACTTCTGAATTGCAAATGTGTCCTCGTTTACAGGACAACGCTAAGTCCCACGTGGCTAGGATGACTCAGGACACCATTTTCCGCCTTGGAGGGGAAACAATATTGCAACCACTATATTCCCCGGGTATTGCACCGTCCGATTATCACCTGTTCCACTTTTTGGACAATCACCTTAGAGGACGCCAGTTCAAATCCCTAGTAAAAGTCCAAAATGCACCTGATACTTTCTTCGTTTCACGGCCCACCAAGTTCTACCGCGATGGATTCCACGGTCTTCCAGAATGTTTTCAGAAGGTCGTCAATGCTGATGGGGACTATTTTTAAACTTCCAGGTTATGTGACATATCGATGTTCGAAGGTGGTGGGTGAAAAAGCAACAAAACTTTTCTTGGTTACCTTTATATTTAAATTTAAGACCTTGTATACACAACCTATCTACATAAGATTGATTTTTTTTTAAATTTCACTTAATTTCTTTACGGTTTCCTAACCAAAATATTTATTTATTATTCGTGACTAAGAAAAACATAATTATTTTATTACACTGAGTAGAAATAAAAGAGAGAGCGAATGAAATTCAAATTGAATAAAATCATTGTTTCTCAAAAAATTTTCCATCCTCTATGTCTTTTAAGACACTTGTTAAAGCATATACAAATAGTACCTTTGTTTTATGGCTGTATTTGTAGTACCTTGTTAAAATGTTTGTCTTCAAACTGTCAAATATAAATCGCAGTAAATTGTGTAATCTGCTGTCACAAAAAAGTATTGTATTTTTCGATCGGTATAAGGAAGAAATACTATACTATTTTTCGATGGGTATGGAAAAAGCAATATTTCTCCATACTGTTTTACCATAAATTATTAATTGTCAATAAACTTTGTTACTTTTAAATGAATGAAGCGAGATAATTTTACTGTGATGTTTTAAAAGCTGGTCATTTGGGGGGCCAGGAAACCATTTGGGGGGGCCCGGCCCCGATGGGCCCCCCCTTGGCTACACCCCTGGTTTAACATGAGTTTTACGGGAAGAAAAAAGGACACCATTTCGAGTAAACCGAAGAAACTAATTTTATATATATTTCGAACAAACTTGTGTTGCAGGATAAATTTGGCTCCAACTTAGAGTTTTTTTTTTTTAAATATTTTTAGATATAGGTCGTTCAGAGCACAAGGATCCTAGTCCATTTTCAAAAAGGTTCATTTTCACTCAGCAAACGTAGTATCTTCATAGCGAAGAATCCGAAATAAATGAACCAAAAACCACGTGAAAAGGTGTAGTGTGGGCTAGAGTTTCATAGGACAACCGCTAGACAAGGACGTTTCTAGAACGGGGGAACAGGAGGGCTAATTTCCCCCTCCCTGCTCATAAATTTAAGATATTGTGTACGCTGCAACGTGAGAAAGATTAACAAGTCAAGCTCCAAATGTCATTATCAATGATGCATAATTACATTAAATAAATGCAAGGTGTGTCAAAAAGAATACACCGACGGAAAACGTCATCTATTCGCAACCACCGAAAAGAAAGGAAGAAAACTACGTGACAAGGTGCAATCTAGAGTTTTATAGAAAGGGGCGTCCGTTTAAAGGTCATCCGCCTTCCTACCGCCTACCCTGAATTTCAAATTTTGGGACAGTAATGCAGATTTAGAAACATTTTGCTGAGCAAAGTCCAACAGAAAAAAATGAAGTCTTTACACCGAATAAATACGGAGTTTGATCAGTTAAAATCCATTTTCATTGGCCACAAGGAGCTATAGGCTTATATTGTTCTTTTTTTTTTTCTTTTGACCCAAGGGTTCCAAAGGTGGCAGTAGTAATCGCGGCACCTGAGGACACTTTTTGGCCCCTGGGTCCCTGCCTCAGGACCCATGGTCCCTGGCCCGGGGTCAATGACCAAGGGTACCATGGCCCACCCCTTAATTTTGGCAGGGGTACATAGGACCACCCCCCAGGACCTATGGTCCCTGGCCTGGGTCAATGATCTAGGGGTACTTAGGACCACCCCCCTCTAGAATTTGGCAGGGGTACATAGGAACCCCCCTTAAATTTTGGAAATTGCCAAATCTAAAAATTTGGTGTGGTAGCCTAGGACCATAGTATGTACCTATATTAGTATTGGGGGTCTATGTTGTTCCCTTTCATGGGTAAAAAATTGCCAAAAATTTAAATTTCGGAGGTTTTTGACCTAATTTATCCCCTTTGATGGGGTATTATTATCATATATGGTTATATGTGCATATACAGGGGTTCATTACCTTTCATAAGACATGGGTATATTGGTGCACCCCTTTAAATTTTTGGGAGGTGTATCTTGGCCCACCCCTTCAATTTTGGAAATTGCCCAATTTAAACATTTGGTACAATAGTATAGAACCCTAGTATGTATTACTATAAATTTGGGTGGTCCACTTCGTTCCCTTTTAGGGGTACAAAATTGCCAAATTTTAGTACAACCACATGTTTGGTTTTTGGCTCATTTTATTCCCTTGGATGAGGTCCTATTACCTTATATAGTTATATGGGTGTATACAGGTGTTTATTTCCTATTGTAAGACATAGGTACATTTGTGCACCCCTTTAAAAATTTGGCAGGGGTGCCTTGGCCCATCCCTTAAATTTTGGAAATTGCCCAATTTAAACATTTTGGTATAATAGTATAGAACCCTAGTATGTATTACTATAAATTTGGGTGGTCCACTTCGTTCCCTTTTAGGGGTACAAAATTGCCAAATTTTAGTACAACCACATGTTTGGTTTTTTGGCTCATTTTATTCCCTTGGATGAGGTCCTATTACCTTATATAGTTATATGGGTGTATACAGGTGTTTATTTCCTATTGTAAGACATAGGTACATTTGTGCACCCCTTTAAAAATTTGGCAGGGGTGTCTTGGCCCACCCCTTAAATTTTGGAAATTGCCCAATTTAAACATTTGGTATAATAGTATAGAACCCTAATATAGTTCACTATAAATTTCGGTGGTCTATCTCGTTCCCCTTTTAGGTGTATAAAATTGCCAAAATATAAACGTAAGCAATACGTTGTACCACGTGTTTGGTTTTGACCTAATTTATTTCCTTGGATGAGATCCTATTACCTTATATGGTTATATGGCCATGTATAAAAGTCCATTCCCTATTATGAAACATAAGTACATTTGTGCACTCCCCTTGAAAATTTTTGGGAATGGTACCGTGGCCCGCCCCTTAAGTTTTAGAAATTGCCAAATTTAAACATTTCGTATCATAGTACTGGACCCTAATATATATTACTACAAATTTGGGTGGTCCACCTCGTTTTTTTTTTAGGGGCCATTTTGTTCCGCTTTAGGAGTGAACATGGATACCTTGGAATTGTCCCGAGTTTGATTCTTGGAAATGTTGAATTTAACGTCCCCGCGAAACGATGAGAAATGATAGGACGAAACATGAACTTACTTCGTTGTGGATTGAAGCAGGAACCTCACTCGTTAGAGACAAGCGCTGAGCCGCCGTACTCCATTTAGTGCGAACAGTTTCGCGTATGAAAAGAAGACGAACAGATTATGTTACATTACACATTTCAGTGCGAGCAGTTTACACTAGGTTTATGTTTCATATAGAAAGATAGAAGATCTGTGTTGTCATCTTTTTACTTCGTGTGCAACTTTGACCTTGAAGAAAAAACCTTTGCTGACTCAGTGCTAAGCATTGGCGTATACACATAATCTTATTGTTTAGTTGGCTGTATTTAGAGATGAATCAGACATGTAAGGTTGTTGGTTCGAATCTAGTTGTGTTCGCTGTAACTCAGTGCCTGAGCGATACTTAGCGAGATTTTCCAGTGTTGCCAACACTATCAGAATGAATCGATTCATTTAGTCGGAGCAGTTTCGTGACGAAAACTGATTTTTGTTTTGTACACAAAAAGTTTTTCTGAAACAGAATTTTGTTTGTACATAAAATTTTTCTGAAACAGTTTGTGTTTGTACACAAAAAAAAAATTTCTGAAAAGAATTTTGTTTTCGTACACAAAAATTTTTTCTGTAAACATTTTTTCGTACACAAAAATTTTCTGAATCAGTTTTTTTTCGTACACTAAAAAATTTCTGAAACAGAATTTTATTTTGTACACAAAAATTTTATATTTCCTACACAAAAAAAAAGTTCTGAAAACAAAAATTTAGTTTGATTTTTTTTTCATAAAACATTTTTATTTATCGATAAACTGATTCAGAAAAAAGAAATTGAAATCGCAGTACAGGAAAAGAATTTGATTTTAGGATGTGAAATAAAACACAGAATCATGTTTTTGTACATTTATTTTTAGCAAGTGAAATAGAATACAGAATTTCTTTTTCTTCAAAGGAAGACGTGTCCGTGACGAGTACAAATTCTGTAAAGAGAAAATAAAACATATGAATATGCATGGTAATATTTATTTTTTTTCCTGTGAAAGAAGAAAAACAGATTATTAACATCGAACTAACTGATCAAGAGAGAATGAGGTGAGAAAAAGAAAAGCAAATGTGACGTACCTGAATTCCTTTTTTTTCTCCACGGGTTTCTGCAAGGTGATGTCATCTGAGTTTGTCTCCGTTCGTGCATCGTTGAAGCATGTCCCGTGTTGATTCTTTGCCCCTTCTTTGGGAGGTGATGTTGGTGGGATTAGGGAAAAATATGGCTATTATTCTGTTCTGGCTTTTTTATACCCATAGGGCAATGTCTCGTATGTGTCTGGTATTAATCGGCGTTTTTTATAGTTGAAACTGTACTTCTTTTCTTCAGGTTTTGTGACAAGATGATCGTGGGTTCTGTAAATTTTGTGCGGCGTGCTAATGGAGATTTTTTCACTCGATTGATTTATGATCATTTGCTCCAGATTATTAAAATTTAACTTTTGACTTGCAGTATAATTGAGTGTAAACCCACGAATTTTGCATACATAACTGGTTGATTTCGTGTCGGGGTTGTAGATTTCCAAGGCGTATTGTTTTGGGCCACCAGACACGAATTTTTTAATGTATGCTTTTGGTCCAATTGATTCCAGTTCATTTGACATTGAACCAAGAAATACTTCTGGTTCTATTGTGGGCTGTGATGGTCGCTGCGTGAATATTACGGAATCTGTATCGAAATATAGTACTCTTTCTTGCAGCAATTCTAAATATTTGTAAAGTTCCAGACGAGCTTGACACGTTGTAAAAGCTCCAAGGACAACATTAGCATTGTGATTTTGTACTGGAACATCATCTTCATACTGCCAATAAAGGTATAACATCGAATCGTTAACAGGTAAAATTTGGTTGACTTTTATATCTGGAGCAGTTAATTTCTGATACAGTTCTTTGGGGTCGTTAATGATGGTCGTTTGGCTGAAATTGTCTCTTATAGCGAGTCGTCCCCAGAAGGCATTCAAACAGAGCTTTGCAAGACTACGACGTGATGAATTTGTCATTATATTTGCTGCATCCAAAGTTATGCCTTCACGTTGTTGTACCACTTGAATATACTGCTGCTTTTCTTCTTCGGTGACGCAATTGGCAGGCCAACCAGAAGCTTCCAGCTTAGATTTCAAAAATGTGTTAATGTATTCGCTGAACAATCCGCCAGTCTTGGTTTCTGGATCATATACGGTGATGTCGTAATCCCAAATTTCGTAAATTTCAATGACTTGATACCCAAGTTCAATGGCTTTTTGAATTTCATAGGACACCCACGTTCCTGTTAGACTTCGTTCACTGTCCGAATGTGTACATTCAGAATCTTGATTTAATGCTGTGGCACAGGCAGCACAAAGTGGAAACAACAACTTCTTATTTGAGCGAAATGGCAGTACTGGATGAAACACATTTCTGCTAGGCAAAATCTTCAACTTGACCAATCCGTTGACAGTTTGAATGTCGGGCATTTCTGGATCTCCCTGTAGATATATTCGTGGATGCCCTATTGGATACCGTCCACATTTATTCACATAAGGATACAGGGAAACGATATCCAAGAATTTTATTTCTTCGCCTTCATTTTCATTTGCGACGTGATACAATTTAATGGCATTAACACGGCCACCATAGAAGCTGTCTCTTGGATTTAATGGTGTCTTATTAGTATAAGGATGTGTGCTTAAAGAAGAGGCCAATGCTGGATTGAATTTTAACACTTGACGAAATTCACATTCCCACATTTCATGTACTTTATATCCCATGGATCGTAATAACTTCATTTTACGCTGTGTTCTCTCGTAGCGATAGTTCATCGTTTCTTCGGAGTTCTCATAAATGGGCAGATCACGGCCTGTAGGGACACATAGAGGACAGCCATGGAATCTACAGCCTTCAAATTCATACACGTGTTCCTCTTTAGTGTCGGGATCTTTGTAGTAGCCGTCCAGATGAAAACCAGCAACATAAACTTCTTTACCTTTGGCCGCATGTAGAATTGAATGACCCTCTTTTTCTTCCATGTAGGCAAGCCACTGCAAAGCAATCCGTGACTGATTGTTTCTGTGACGGTATCCTCGTGCAGGAAGAATGCTAATAGTATTGGGTTTTAAGAAATTTCGTCGAAATACTAAATTGCACGCACTCGCCAAAGTGATAGCCTCCAGGAAAGGATTGACGTGAGTTTCTTGTTCAAAAGTGGTCATGAAAGATATACAAGCCATTCGAAGTACGTTGACGTCCTGGACACAATAGTTCACCAATTCTTCTTGGAAAATAAACGTATCGTTCTGGTGTTCGTTATACCATGTCATGAATTTTTCTCGTTCATCCACTTTCATTTCATCTGCACCATAATAATGGATGTCCGGTAATTTTCCCACATACGTTTGATTTGCAGCAGTATTAAAAAAGTGTGGAAAATATCCTTTGGTCGCGGGTAAATGAAATGCCTTGGATAATTTACTTAAAGCCATTGGCATGAAATTTAAGGAGTCAATAAACTATAAGTGATTCACTTTCATGCTTAAAATTTTTGCTCCGTTCAAGATCAAAGTAGGTTTCAATTCATGTTCTTCCACTAAAGATTTAAGAATAAAATGACCATCATATCCCTTACAGTTATGTGCCAAAGATACAATAAGTTTGATGTTGGGTCGTGGTTGACGTAAATACGCAAGAAAGGCATTGATCGGATCATCTTGAAAAATATGTTCCCGCTGTCCACAAACTTTACACGGATGATGTATATCTTCATCTTGAACACAGTTGTAACATACTTGTTGGGCCACCAGTAAATTGGGCTTATGAATGAACGTGTCTTCATCGAAGAAAGTATCCTGTGTGGCTTCGATATCATAGAAGACAATCATAGCCTTCTTGGCATGTAACACTGATGGAACTCCAGGTTTTAATTGAGTCGTATCAGGCTTCATGTAGCATTGGTGGGTAGACGTAACGTGTTTATGGCACACATTACAAAAATAATCTGTACAATCATGTTGTCTTTCCCCTGTATGGACAAACGAATAAATGCGTAGACATTTGGCACACTGTTTTACCATCTTGCATATTGGTTGGCCCTTATGATATGGTACAGTCAGATGATTTGTATAGCATGTTTCACCATAAAATTCACGATTGCATTCTGGGCACTGCTTCTCCGTATTGGTCTTACTGCATGGCGGTTTCTGCAAACATTTCTCACACATGGCCGAACAGTTCTTGACGTGTGCAATACGATGATCATATTTTTTGTGGCATGCAGCACAGTAATAGCTGGTAGAAAAAACAGACGTTAATGACGTGATGACGTCATAATGAGAATTGATGCACATTAAATTGATTGGAATCTTGTCTTCACCACCCGGCCCTTCATACAGAATATCTTCTCCTGAAAAGCTGGTGTATGCGGTAAGTTTATAATTTGTCAAGTAACGTTGCAATTGTCGCAATTCTTCCACAGATCCCCCATGCTCTAAATTCACTGATGATCTGGATAAAAGTTCATGTACGGCTGGGAGAACAACACACTTGCGCTGTTTGCGATATTGATCGTAAACTTTTTTATTTGTATCCTTATATTTCTTCAGTCCAATAGCAATCACAATCGCATACGCTAAACATTTCTTGTCGGTGTTTTTTACTCGTAGGATGCCGTTCTTGCGTTTTAGTAACTCGTCGTTCGATAAAAGACCTCGACGCATTCTCCCAAATCCACGGGGCACATCCACATGATGAAAATGTACAATGAACGGTTCGTTCATGAGAAAACTATCGTTACTTTGAAGGATGCGATCAAAGGAAGCCCATAAAGTTTCCAGTGTCAAATTACTTGCACGCCGAAAAGATAAATAAAACGGTTTGTTCTTCTCATCATGAGATAAAATCGATAATCCAACCATCGATAATTCGTCAACATTTTCCAATAAATAATCCAGCATCTGTTGAAAGGAGGCCTGAACCCATTCAACAATATCAGTGTCACTGGTCGGAGCATTAATTTGAATTTCTAGCATTCGTCCTTCAAGATTAAAACGCCGATAATGTCTATTGATTTCTCGCAAGACAGTAAAGCCAGAAGTAGCCATATTCAAATAGGAAAAAAGATAAGGTAAGCAAAAAGGAATAGGCAAAGAAAACAAATATCTAAAACGAGAGAGAGAAAAAAAGCACGAATTAAAATTGAATTCAGAGATCACTACGTTATCAAAATGACTACACGATCAATCCTAAAAGAATTATCATATTTCAAATAGTTTTACTGTTAAAATTTTTATTGTCGTCATACTGGAAATCAAACCCGGACCAACATCAACATGTAAATGACCTAAGTTTCTGTAGTGATAAAAAGAATGAATGAAATTGTTTTTCTAAGCGTGCTAAGAGAATCATTGTAGTAAGCATTTTTCCTCTGACACTGAACTTTAAAACGTATAACGAACATGAAACGAAAACAAAATCTCATGCGCTTGCTTTTCTCGAGCTAAGGCAAGACAGACTCGAATTCGTTTCTCGGCGGGAGATCAGATCCCACATTAAACTGTAGGTCCACGTCTCACGTTGTAGGGAACAAATTCGTGCGTAGTTTCTTTGTTTACGTTAATGGTAACTTTGAGAAACTGAGCTAAGTGGTTAGCGTTACGCACCTCTGGCCCGGGTTCAACACCCAGTATGCGCTCAGATTCAACATTAAGCTGTATTCCTAGCATTAACGCTGAAGGGACGCTAAACCAAAATCAACAAATTTCTCGTGCTTACTTCTAATGTGTGGGATGTGGCCCGGTTCAAAAACCAGTATGCGCTCAAATTCAACATTAAGCTGTATTCCTAGCACCTCACTACTGAAGGGACGCTAAACAAAAATCAATAAATTTCTCGCGCCTACTTCTAATGTGTGGGATTCCCGGTCAAGTAAGTGAGGGTTATTCTTCCATTTGCTAAATAATTCATGCTAAAATAAAAACAGTCATAACAATATTATCCACATTTCAAAAGCATTCCATTGATATTAAGAAAACGCGGTTGATACTTACCTCAAATTCAAGGAACGGAGTAAAGTCACGCTGTCGCAAGAGGTACACCTTCGTTCATTCAAGATCTTCGTGGAAGTAGGACTTGAAAATGAAATTAAGAATTTTATTTAGGTCTGAAACGGTTCAACTATAAAGTGACAACACTATCAGCCAATCAGAAACGAGGAAATTAATCCATGACATCACGGAGAACCAATGAAAACACAGCTTTCATCATGTATCATGAGCCAAAACGTGATGTAAGAAACAATGTGATTCGGTGTAACATTATTCACGTTTTTCTCCTTACACATCAATCGTTACGACATCTAGTATCGCAATTTTGATCATGACATCATACCGTTGACTCGTTAGTTTCTTATGACATTCAATTAACACATCTAAAAATGTGATTCATTTTCCTTAAACTTGACTAAAAAATGTAACACTCATCGATATGTTACGAAACTGTCTTTGACATAAATGTAAAGTTGCGCTTTAAAAGTCCGTCAGCTGAGAAAAAAAAATGCTGATGTAGTAAAAGCAGATTCTGCAATTTCACAATAACAAAATTCTATGCGTAACAACAAGCAGAAATGTGTAATGTAACATAATCTATCCATGTTCTTTTCATACGTGAAATTGCTCGCACAGAAAGGGCATGATGGCTCAGCGCTTATTTCTGATGTGTGAGTTCTCTGCTTCAATCCGCAAGTAAGTAAGTTTATGACGTTTTCTCGTTTCATCATCGTTTCAAGGGGACGTTAACATTTCCTGAAACTAGCACCAAGAATCAAACTCGGGACGATTCCAAGGTATCCATGTTCACACCTAAAGCGGAACAAAAATGCCCCCTAAAAGGGAACGAGGTGGACCACTGTATCCATGTTCACTCCTAAAACGGAACAAAATGGCCCCTAAAAAGAACGAGGTGGACCACCCAAATTTATAGTAATATATATTAGGGTCCAGTACTATGATACCAAATGTTTAAATTTGGCAATTTCTAAAACTTAAGGGGTGGGCCAAGGTACCATTCCCGGGGGTGCACAAATGTACCTATGTCTTATAATAGGAAATAAACACCTGTATACACCCATATAACTATATAAGGTAATAGGACCTCATCCAAGGGAATAAAATGAGCCAAAAACCAAACATGTGGTTGTACTAAAATTTGGCAATTTTGTACCCCTAAAAGGGAACGAAGTGGACCACCCAAATTTATAGTAATACATACTAGGGTTCTATACTATTGTACCAAATGTTTAAATTGGGCAATTTCCAAAATTGAAGGGGTGGGCCAAGATACACCTCCCAAAAATTTAAAGGGGTGCACCAATATACCCATGTCTTATGAAAGGTAATGAACCCCTGTATATGCACATATAACCATATATGATAATAATACCCCATCAAAGGGGATAAATTAGGTCAAAAACCTCCGAAATTTAAATTTTTGGCAATTTTTTACCCATGAAAGGGAACAACATAGACCCCCAATACTAATATAGGTACATACTATGGTCCTAGGCTACCACACCAAATTTTTAGATTTGGCAATTTCCAAAATTTAAGGGGGGGTTCCTATGTACCCCTGCCAAATTCTAGAGGGGGGTGGTCCTAAGTACCCCTAGATCATTGACCCAGGCCAGGGACCATAGGTCCTGGGGGGTGGTCCTATGTACCCCTGCCAAAATTAAGGGGTGGGCCATGGTACCCTTGGTCATTGACCCCGGGCCAGGGACCATGGGTCCTGAGGCAGGGACCCAGGGGCCAAAAAGTGTCCTCAGGTGCCGCGATTACTACTGTGGCTCTACTTTAGAGTTTCGGGTCTGCTTAAAAGTCTGGAAATTGTGCCTAAGCAACTTTCCAGTTTTGATCATCTATATTTCCTCCGTATTTATTCGATGTAAGGACTTCAAACTGGTTCTGTTGTACTTTGCTTATCAAAAAGTTTCTAAATCTGCCTTACTGCCCCCAAAATCTGAAATTCAGAGTGGCAGTTGGCGCGGCTACCCTCCTGCCCCCACTGACGCCCCTGTCTACCGGCTGTCATATGAAACTAGCCCACGCCCTTTCACGTGGTTTTAGTTTCATTTATTTCCTACTCTTGACTGTGAAGATATTACGTTTTGAAATAGCATTCATTTGCTGAGCAAAACTGAACATTATTGAAAATGTACTTGAATCCATTGTGCTCTGAATGTTCCATATATTGATTTTCTTCAATCCAATTATTGAGTTAAACAACAACCAATATTACTTACAGAAAATATTCTGAAGTTAGCACAACATGAAACATCACTTTTGGAAAATTTATTATTTTAAAATAATTTTATTAGCATCAGTATTCCGAAATAACAATCAAATTTTTGCAACTAAAATTTCACCCACATCCAGGTGATCAATTGAGTAAAAAATTATGGACATGTGTGTACAATTCCAATAACAATACAATTATTTGAGCCAAATGCCGTTAAAAATGTCATATTAAATCCAATGGTCATTCGAAGTCATTTTGCAAACCACTGGTGTTACACAAATTAAATTAGGTAAAAAAAGAAAAAAAGTGCGTTATCAGTGACACTCAAAAGTCATTTTCAAAACCGCTGGTGCTACAAAAACGAAATTTGATATATTAAGGTGCACTATCACCAGTGTACTACGAAAATATTTCATCTTTTTTCGAAAATCATCTTGAACAACAAGTGGCCAATAAAAATTCATTAAAAAACTATACAAAAGCCATTTTTAGTCAAACGATTTTATTCTAGTCATCAATGTTGCACTAATCAGTATATACAGGATGAATCTGTAATACTGGTTGCAAGTAAAGAGTAAAAAGTCTTAACAAATAAGTTATTACACGATTTTGAAATATGTTTTAAACTGTTCAGAATGTTTAAAAGATGTTTTTTCGTGTTTTAAAACATGCTTAAAACATTTTGAACATTTTTTTCATGTTTTAAAACACATTTTTCTTCTTTTTTTTTAAAAAAAACTATTTTTTCTAACCCTGCCTATAACGTCTTCATTAGTTTTCCCTTTTACTATAATATTAGCATCACCTTAGTTCTGCTGGAGCAACATTACTTAGTAGGTCGTTAATGTATATAAAAAATAATAACGGACCTAATACGGATCCCTGTGGCACTCCACATGATATTTCTTGTTTCTCCGATATGTGGTATGTAGTTTGGTTTGTTTCTCTGTCATTGTATTTAATTTCTACTACTTGCTGCCGATTTTCCAAATACGATTGAAAATATCTGTACGCAATGCCTCTTATTCCATAATCTTGTAGCTTTGAAAGATTTTTATGTGACACTAAGTCAAATGTTTTGGAAAGATCAAGGAAGACACCTACACATTTCTCCTTACTATCTAGACTTTTATGTACAATTTCTAGGAAATTATATATTGCAGTTTCCGTTTATTTATTTTTAAGAAGAAATACTGTTCGTCTGTTATTATATCATATTTGAGTAAAAAAGATGCTACTCGGACACTCATTGTGGTTTTCAGAATTTTTGAGAAAGTTGAGAGAAGTGAAATAGGCCTATAATTTGTAAGCGCTGATTTGTCGCCATTTTTATATATTGGTTTTACTTTTGCAATTTTCAGTATACTAGGGAATTCTCCATTTAAGAATGGCATATTTATAAGGAAACACAGGGGGTCGGAAATATATTTAATGCTTTTCTTTACAATACTTGGCGATATACCATCCACGCCAGCTGATCACTTTCTTTTCATTCTCTTTACCACTTTTAATATTTCTGTGTTGGTAATAATGTAGATGGTATCTCTACAATTGTACGTCAATGGGTATATTTGGTGAACTTATTCCAAGAATCCATGCTGAACAGTTGGCAGTGTGGTTTTTCATGAACGCTAAGCTTTTCAGTGGCTTTGTGCCATTCTGAATTTCCTGTCTTTATGAAACAATCGTCTAATGTGCCACAATGCATGCTATCATTTCTTTCAAAACATAGGCACGCAAAACAGAATGCAGCATCCTTTTTTACGCTGTATAGCCACTTATAGTCATCAAACCACTTCGAGTGAAATGATCTGCTATCAGTTTGCTTACCTACTGTTTTTTGAAGGAAAATTGTGGTTTCGAGGTTGAAATGGTCCTCTGCGTATCCGTGAATGTCTCTCTAGTTCCTCCTTGGGAATCTGGTGAGTTGGATCATCTGCATGGCTTGTGGAAATGTGCATACCATGCTACGACTCAGTGGCCAATTACATGTTACGACAAGCCCATAAGGAATACATAGGGAATTTTTCATTGGGTCAAATTCCCGCCAAATTCAAAAGCGCTAATGATATCTTCTAGTGCAATCGTTAGTGCTTCGTTAGTACTTCGTTAGTGCTTCTTAGAACACCAACTCCCAACATTAGTGCTTCAACAGTTTGGACCCTAGAAGCAAAAAACTTTGGGGGGAGCAACTTCACGTTAGCCCCCCCAGAAAGCACTAACGATTAAACCTAGTGCAATCGTTGAGCATCGTTAGTGCTTCCAGAGAACACTAATAGTTTCGTCAGTGCTTCAATATTAGTGTAGATATGGCCAATTACATGTCACGAAAAGCCCATAAGGAATACATGGGGAATTTTTCATTGGGTCAAATTCCCGCCAAATTCAAAAGCGCTAATGTTATCTTCTAGTGTAATCGTTAGTGCTTCGTTAGTGCTTCTTAGAACACAAACTCCTAACATTAGTGCTTCAATAGTTTAAACGCTAGAAGCAATAACTTTGGGGGACAACTTCACGCTAGCCCCCCAGAAAGCACTAACGATTAAACCTAGTGGAATCGTTGGGCATCGTTAGTGCTTCCAGAAAACACTAATAGTTTCGTCAGTGCTTCAATATTAGTGTAGATATGGCCAATTACATGTCACGAAAAGCCCATAAGGAATACATGGGGAATTTTTCATTGGGTCAAATTCCCGCCAAATTCAAAAGCGCTAATGTTATCTTCTAGTGTAATCGTTAGTGCTTCTTAGAACACAAACTCCTAACATTAGTGCTTCAATAGTTTAAACGCTAGAAGCAATAATTTTGGGGGGGCAACTTCACGCTATCCCCCCAGAAAGCACTAACGATTAAATCTAGTGCAATCGTTAGTGCATCGTTAGCGCTTCCAGAAAACACTAATGGTTTCGTTTTGCTTTGCTATTAGTGTAGATATGCCCACTTATATGTCACAAACAAAGGTGTCCAAACTCATGAGGACGGCGCCCACGAGTTCGAAACTTACGCTCACTCAACCTCAACCTCACGAACTTAACGTGAGATAAGGCTGGTGATGTGAGCGTGAGGTTGAGTGAGCTCTAGGTGAGACTGGTGAGGTGAGCGTGAGGTTGAGTAAGCGTTAGGTCAGACTGGTGATGTGAGCGTGAGGTCAGACTGGTGATGTGAACGTGGGGTTGAGTGAGCGTGAGGTCAGGCTGGTTATTTGAGCGTGAGGTCAGACTGGTGATGTGAGCGTGACGTCGAAATGAGTTTATGAGCTGAAGTCGCAATGAGTTTGTGAGCGTGAGTTTGAGTGAGATTAGGTCAAAGTGATCACTTCTGGTTACGAAACTCCCATAAATACATGGGGAATATTTCATTGAGTCAAATTCCCTAAGAATTCAAAAGCGCTAATGATATCTTTAATACAATCGTTAGTGCTTCGTTAGTGCTTCCTAGAGCAGTAACTCTTAACATTAGTGGTGCAATAGTTTGGATACTAGAAACAAAAAAACTTGGACAAACGTGAAGTTAGCTCCCCAGGAAGCACTGACAATCAAACCTAGTGCAATTGATAGTACATTGTTGGTGCTTGTAGAAAACACGAATAGTTTCGTTAGTGCTTCATTATTGGTGAGGAAACTCACGTAAGAAAAACATTGGGAATTTTTCGTTGAGTTAAACTTCCGCCCAATTCAAAAGCCCTAATGATCTCTTTTAGTGCAATCGTAAATACTTCTTAGACCACAAAATCCGAACATTAATGCTTCAATAGTTTTGATGCTAGGAGCACAAAAAAGAGGGCTAACTTCACGTTAGTTCCCCAGAAAGCACTAACGACAAAATCTAGTGCAACCGATAGTGCATCGTCAGGACTTGTAGAAAACAGTAATAGTTTTGTTTGTGTTTCTATTAGTTCAGTTCTGGGAGATGAATTTCATTATGTTTCTAATTTTTTCGTATGAAAATGTAATCTTTTTTCCTTGGTTCATATATAAACAGTCATTTTATTATTTTATTATTTTATTATTTATAAATGTATCAACAGTGATATGTATTTACGACTCCAAAAGTGCATTACCACCTGCAATTCTCCTTTCCCTGCAATAGCAGGCAACCCATAAAGCTTAGCGGTTGGGTTGGCTGCAAATTCGAAAGGCGTTGGACTAAACATATCAGTGTGGCAAACTGCAAATAAGAGAATAAAACAAATTGGTAAGAATGACAATTCTATTATTGTGACGGAGTTGGATGACATCAAAAGTTAAAAAATGACTTACTTAAGCAGTTCAAACAAGATGAATGGTGAGAAACCGATATAAGAAGAAAGCATTTCTCTCTTTCCCCCACCCCACCCTAAAAAAGAAACTCACAAAAAGAAAAAGTTATAAAATATAAAGGTTTCATTTAAAAGCGTAACAGCACAAAAACAAATAGCTAAACGAAACGAAAAAGAGACAAACACAGAATAGGGGACACCAGTGGCGTAGCAGACTTGCGGCCCTCCCATTCAAGATAAAGAGATGGGACCCTAGTTGTAAACCCCATTGTTATAATAATAATAATAATATTATTATTATTATTATTATTATTATTAGAAATTCGTTTCCTTTTCAAAATCTCTTGATCTGCCTAAGAGCATGAATGCATATAGCGATGATGTGTGCACGTTTTGTCAAAGGACCAGTCCCAAAGGCCAAAAGGGATGGAAATTTCCAAGAGAGAGTTGAGTTGATTTTGACTTTAACGTCCCGTTCAGCATCGAGGCTATATGAGACGTGGACCTACTGATTAACGTGGAATCCGAACCACATGAGCTCCCACCGGGAATCGAACCCGGGCCTCCCACGCCAAAGACGCGTACGCTAACCGCTTAGCCACGGAGGAGCTCTATTTCCAAGAGAGAGAAATAAAAAACATTCTTATGGTAAATTCTAGTTCAAAGTTCGAAGCACTTGCTTTTGCACGTGATTTGTTGTTTCTTTTTTCAAGGAACAGAAAAGTTCTGGCGTCTAAGAAATTATATCACATAATATTGCAAATTTGCAAGTGGGTGTATTTACATTGCAATTTCTGGTAATAAAGATATTATGATTAGAAAACAATATTGTAAAAAGTAAGTTTAATTTATTCATCCATCGCAAGTCTTACGGGCCCCTTATACCTCGCCGCCCCCGCCCCGAATAACGATATCGAAAATTTAGAATGATATATTCATGTCCATATATTTGCGATATCGAATGTTGATATATGATAATATAGATATCGACGATAGCGATGTATCGACATAACACAGGCCCAGGTACGAGAAGTGATGCTTGAAATATAATGGAATCAACAATCAAATTCTAAATAAGTTCTCCATTTCCGTATTCAATGTTGAGGGGGAAGGGTGTGAACCCGAATAGAAAATTTAAGAAAAAATGTTAAGATAAAAGTAGGTTTTCCATTTCCCTTGAATACAAAACTATTAACAGAAAACTATTACTGTAATTTACCTTTTACTTCTGTTTCTGATTGTTATCACAAATCAGCGACAGTACACACATACTTTACATAGTATACCAATACACTCTATACCTTTTCACAACCAAGCAAGCCGGAAGATGAATTTCCTGTGATATTAAAGTGGAATGTTCTACAAAATAGTCATAATTCATTGGCCATATTTCTATCAGTACTTTTGTACGGACTAAGAGCTACAAGACTAACAGAACTAGAAGTTAGAGATTTCATTACTTTTTTCTCTCAGACTAAAAAACTTCTGCATTTTCCTGAGATTTTCATTTTCTTAATATAAGTCCCCTATCCTGGGCTAATTCTGGCTACCGCGGTTTCGAAATAACCGGTACGCGAAGAGTAAAGTTTGTCGACTCTCAACCCTCGACAGTTTGTGAAAAGATATTTCACAGTTCATGTTGTTATTTCTTCGTTACAAAAACACTTCTAGTTGACTCTACTCATGGTGAATTACTGAACTTAAACATTTACAATTATTGAAAAATGAATAATTATTTTTAAACATAAAAAGTAGTTACAGTTCAGTAGAATGCAGTAGTAGATGGAAGTGAGTGAAAATATTGTTTATTTGTTGAGATGTACCAACTGAATGTGAATAATAAGTGTGTATTCACGCATACTCTTCTCCAGAGGCGGATCTACGATGGACTTCTGGGAGCTCAGTGCTTTGTAATACTCCCACTTAGAGCTACTTTTAAGAGCTCCAAACTCTGGAATGGATTTTATTTATTTATAAAATAAGAAAGATTCCCTTTCTGGGGACAATCGCCCTGATCTCCCCCTAAATCCGCCCCTGCTCTTGTGTAGCAGACTTTGAAGACATTTAGTTCGTGTATGCTCCTGACGATGCTGACTAGGGATGGCCACATCCGGATAATTTATTATTCGGATATCGGATAGAAACTTATCAGGATTTGCAATATCCGGACGACAGATAACAAAACGGATGACAGATAACGGATAATATCCGGATAATGGATGACGGATAAGATCTGGATAACGAATGATATCCGCATAACGGATATATCCGGATGACGGATAATATCCGAATAACGGATATATCCGAATGACGGATAATATCCGGATAATGGATTTATCCGAGTAATTTATAAAATTAAGATAACGGATAATATCCGGATAATAGAACATTCGGATAAGTGATTACATCTGGATGACGAATAAAGGATAATATCCGAATAACGTATATGGTTTTAAAAAGATCACATAAGAGAGGAACATATGTCTATTCTGCTCATGAAGTTATTGAAAGATGATCATCGAGCAGTGGTCTTTACCTTTGAAAGATATTGCTTCTTAAAATGTTTCCTAGTAAATTCCAATTTTCTTGTTTCTTGAAGATATAGTGAACCCTAGATCATGCTTTTTAGATATTCCTTGTTCTATCAGATAGTCTTCCAGAAACCAGATATACTTAATTTGCTTACGATTGCTCACCAGATGATCTCCCCAAATAACTCACTTCCATAATTGTTCATCAAAAAAGTCCAAATTTGTTTACGAAGTGTAGGCCTACTCACGCTAATTATTGATTCACCTCCCGTAACGAAATAAACGTTTTCACGAAAAGAATTTCATAACACTAGGCATTTAACCTGATCAAAGAAAGCATTCTGATCGATGTTTAAGAACGCGTCCCTAGAGTCAGCGGTGCATGAAAACGTGGCTTTCACGGCAGAGTCGCACGGTCCGTACCTACCATGATTTTTTGGCGGAAATATTACAACGATTGCTAAATACTCCTTGTAATTTTTAAGTAAAACGAAAATGTTGTAAATAATAATAATTTCTTTTAATAAAAGATAAATAAATTTTAAATAATTCGAAAATCCTCTAGTAGAGGGCAGTGACTGGCGAGAAACAGCCAATAGCGATATAGATGCGAGCCATGCAACTCTATATTGAAGGGCATGTATGTATGAACTGGAAACGCCTTAACTGGTAGTTTGTTGGAACAGACATTTCAAATTGGGTCGTTGACGACAAGCCTGGACACATTACTCAAGTGTCCAGGTTTATCGCGGTCGATCCCGACAAGCCTGGACACATCTCATTTTGGGTCGTTGACGACAAGGTTGGACGACGACAAGCCTGGACACATTCCTGAAGGTGTCCAGGCTTGTCGGGATCGACCCCGAGATGCTTTGACATATCTCATTTTGGGTCGCTGACGACAAGGTTGGCCAACGACAAGCTTGGACACAAAAAGTGTCCAGGTTTGTCGTTGTCCAACCTTGTCGTCGTCCAACCTTGGCGCGGTCCCGTTTCGGAACTCAAAACTGGCTCTGCCTTCAGTGGCAAAGTGAAAAGGATTAAAACGGATAGGAGATGAAAGGTGTAAAATAAGGAATACATAAGACTAAATGACTAAATGTAACGTAAAGAGTAGATTCTGAAATGTGACGAATCGAAGGCGCGATGAATCGAAGATGGCGCTGTGTCTATGTTACGTCACTATTGCCAGACTCAAAATAAGCATCAAAGGTAGGTAATCAATTTTTATCAATGTTGCCAGTATCTAGATTCAAAGCAGGTTTGTATTTGTGAATAAAGAATGATTCTTTAATCTACCGTTGTTTCTTGGTTTTTGGGGACCCTATTACATTAACCTGTTATTTAACTACTCTTTACGTTACATTTATTCGTTTAGTGGTATCTATGTATTCCTTGTTTTACGCCTTTTGTCTTCTATCCGTTTTAATCCTTTTCACCTTGCCACTGAGGACGGAACCAGCTTTGAGTTTCGAAACGTTTGAGAAATATTTAGGCTTTCCAAGGGAGGATTTATTGATAAGTAGCCAAATTTTTGTTAACTTGGCCCTTGTACTTCAAAAAATAATTGTGACTCAGCCTCAACTTTCATTGGCATAACTCTGTCCTTATTCTTTCCCGCCTTCTAACTGAAACACATCCAAGCTCTATAAAGGTTTTTCCACTTTTTTTTCATTAAAATAAAATAACTTATTTTCTTACTTGTGGTAGCTTTTGAGAAGCATCCACCGCCATCGTCAGAAGTTTGTTCCTGGACTTCGCCTTTATCCTCTGCCAATTGCTTCTCCCTATTAAACAATGATTTACCAGCAGTTTCGCTTGAAGTTAAAGATGTAGTTTTTATCCACCCAAGCAAAGTTCCATGTTGTTTTATTTAAACATTTTAAGGGCAAATGGACATGCCGACATGCGTACATAGAATAACAACTCAACTAGCAAGTACATCGCAATGTTCGCGAAGACGCTCTGCCAACACATCCTAACATTGTTGCCAGAACGCTCTGCATTATTGAGCCTTAAGATCTCAAAAATAGTCCCTAAGTTTTACGTAAAAAGACCTAGAAAAACACTGTATGATAGCATGTAACTTATGAGAGACTTAAGAAAATCACTCAAATATATCGAAACAAAGGAAACAATAACTATACAAGATAGAAAGGATTATTGTGGAAAATCTGAAAATCGAAGTTACTGTGGGTGCAGCAGCACCCACTGTGGCGCCGCCTATGTTTTCTATACTTCTTTTTTATTTATTTATTTATTTAAGAAGGTTCAATGTTGTCAACTACTTTTCTATAAGTCTCTTCAAAATTGTTTCTTTCATCACTAGAATGAGATATCGTATCTCTTACTTTTTCGACGCAGTATTTCACATCCAAGGTTTTTTTTTTTTTTTATAAGAATGTTGAATAATGCGTCCGTGATCGAAAATATATTGCTGAAAATTTTAGTAGAAATGCAAAGTCGAAATCCCTCAATGAGAACACACAGCCTTTTGCAGTCATGAAAGCTTCGGTGTTCCAATTATTTTGATCTTCTGCAATGTCCTCAAATAACAGTAAGAGCTGTGTTTGATTTTCATTCACTGCATTCACAATTCTTGAATAGTAATTCCATCGTACAAAGGCAATCGTTTAGTTACTTTCGATTCAGCAAGCGTGTTAAGCGTTTCGACGTATGCAAAAAGAAATTTCGAATGCCACTCAATGTTTCAGAAAATATCTTATATTCCTTGATGTGATTGGCAGACTGTGAAAAAGCGGGATTGAGTTTCTGAGCATAGTAGCGTATAAAGAGAGCACTGGGACACCTTTCCACAAGAGATTGTAATCTGTTTAAATATCCAGAATACGTGCCAGCCCCATCGTAGCCTTGTGCTACAAGATTTTGCTCACAATTGAAATGACAGCGAGCTTGAAAAACATGCTCCATTAAAGCAGTCGCAGTGTCTTCACTACTGACATCTGTAAAACCAATGAAACTCTCATGAATAATGCCATCATTCACATATCGAATGGCGGTTGGAAGTTGAAAGAGCTTTGCAATGTCCAACAATATTGCTGTAAAAAAATGTATTATTTATTTCTCACTTAATCTCATCCAGAATTATGTCACGAATATATTCAATAATTTTCAACGAACTTAAAAAGTTCGTCACTGAATTCTCTATGTCTGTGTGTTTGACCGTCTCTCAGTTATTTGCATTTTTTTCAATTTTGAACCCTGAATTCGATAGAGCATGAAAACCTATCTGAGAAAGTGATTAAATTTTTCGGACCACTCTTACTGTTCCCGAGATATTGGCCAAAAAATGGCCTATTTCCAGAGATTTCCGGAGCCACATCTCGGGAACCGTAAGTCATAGAGAGATCTTATTGGTGTTTATCAATACTTAAGAGGATAGTAAATATTTTTGTAAGTAGATAACAAACCTTACTTCTGGTGCACTCCTCACTGACAAATATTATTTACTATAGCGCCCCTAGTCTCACGGTTGCCTATCCTTCTAGCGCACATCTCACTAACCAATATTATTTACCGCAGCACTTAAGTTATACAGCATAGCACAAAACTTTATAGTTACATCTCTGAAGTATACTTATATATCTAACTAAAACTAAAATTATTCTACACATCTACAACTCTTCTATCTTATAATGTCCCCATGGTAGGGTAGTTATCTCATCCTTTTAAACACATCTTTAATCATCTACAAAACTTAAATCTAACTTATTTACTTCTATACTAAATATATCTTCCCTTCCGGACTACCCTTCACCGCTCAATATCTTTTATTAAATACGCCACTGAGAAAAATATGTTACACAGGGAATAACTTAGTGTATAGTTTATAGTGAAATAATTGCATAAAGCCAATGGATTATAACAATTCCATTTACTACATAAGAATCCGTATTAAATAAGCTCTCACACAGTCTTTGTTTCATCCAAATCTATAAACAGATAGCTGAATAATGGGAAGATGAAGTTTAGAATGTATACGAGTATTGATATACGCACACTAATGCAGCTCACACAGCCAATTACGTATATATAATTCCCTCATTTCACCGCACATGCACACACATACAATTCAGTTTGTTTGATGAGAGCATACATATATGTTTCATCACAATCCGGTCTCTCAAACAACTTGTTAGCAGAAGGTGACTTGCTACAAGCATCAGGCTACACACTCACACACATATATACACAGGCACTCTCACTCAGTCAACCGCGCTCTCAGTGACGTAACCTATGATGTATTCTATTCAAGCGAGCGTCAGATACACAAGCACTCTCTTTCAGTTAATGACAACCAGTAGCCACGAAATGGCACTCTCAGTGACGCAACCTATGACATATTCTCGGGAGAAGAGAATACATCATAGTTATGACGTATTCTACTTAAGAGTTTTCTCAGTCAACCGCGCGGTCTTTTGAAAAATTGCAGTGTTGCCAACCCACCTGATCAACACTGTCATATATATATACCATAAGATACACATTTTAAAATACAAAATCATATATTTCAGCTTCTATTTCACCGATTTTCAAAATTCAAAAGGGACCTTAACAAGCTCATTTTCATGGTTTCACCCAATAGGCCACCCTCCCCCAAAATGAATATATCAGCTTCTAATTAATATTTTGAGAAAGTAAGAACGGGTGCAGATTCATTTACGATTTCACCCCTAACTACCCCTAACTAGTATTTTTAATTTTAAATTTTATCTTACAATTGATATTTTTTTTATATCTCAGCTCCTAATTAAGACAATAACAATTCAAACGGACACCTTTCCTTGACAAATTCACCCCTACTAACTTTAAAATTTAATATCCCATCTTCTAATTAAGATATTGAAAAAAATTCAAAAGTTATTCAACAAAGGATTAAACTAAGTTTTCCAAATGCATTACAGATTGCATATTGTTAAAAATAACCCTATAAATAGTTTTTATGATGATCATATGAACTTACTTCCTAAATTATATATATATATATATATATATATATATATATATATATATATATATATATATATATATATATATATATATATATATATATGTGTGTGTGTGTGTGTGTGTGTGTGTGTGTGTTTACATCATAATTATAAGTTTGGATACTGGTAATGGACTCTCCGGCTAATTTCACTCTCTATGGGTAATAGCGACTACTTAAACTCTGTCCATTGATCATATCTTTAAAGAAAATAAACAATTATTAATTTCAAAAACTATTTCCGTGTCATTTTGTACTTTCTTAACAATTACATTGAAATTTCTGGTAAGAATAAACTTCTTTGAGGTTCCATACTATCATCTCACTTGTTTCTAGCAATTTTTTGTAAATTTCATTTTTGGTTCTAATATTCTCGAATTTCGTTAAGTATATCATTGATTCTATTAACAATATCCCTTACATTTTCATCTGTTAATTCACCATTCATTAACTTAATTACATTAATCTCATCTTTAAACGACTCAATTTGATTCACCATATTTTTTATAATGCTCTATCTTTGAAGCTATATTAAATCGTGTAGATAGACCAGTTATGGTAGAACCCGAGGCAAATGTAGTTGTAATAATTGAATACACTGTAACAGGAATAAATACATTAATGAACTCTGTATAAGCTGATAGTACAATTGATAATGTAATAAGAGTAGTATCGACACATCTTGTTCTTTTGAACTTCCTTTTGTTTTTCGTTAATAATTTCTCAAGATTTAATATGGTATCCTTAATTAACGCAATTAAATTCTTTCGTGGAATGTTATTTGGAATATTCAATTTATTAAAGAATTTTATATCTATCATAAAATACACAAACTAAACAAATCTAAAAACATAATTGATTACATTTTCTCAATCATCTTTCCTTTATCTACATTGTTTCCAAAGGTCTTGCCAATCATAACAACATAACAAATCGTTTTATCTGGAACATCACTTTCAAAATTAACAGTCAGTTTCAAATTAGTTCTATCACTTGCAGCTACTGATTTATGTTTGCTTGTATTAGTTACAAACATTGGTTTATTTTGTAAAAACTCTTTCGGATAATAATACATCTCAGTGTTTTCAATTGTAGCTCTCTTATGTATTGTATACATCTCATATGCTTTGAGGTATTTATGTTTTTCGAAATCCAAGTTGAAAGATTCTAAAGGAAAAGATTCCGAGCGCCCATTTTTAGCATGGATATTCTGGACTTTACAATGATAAAAATAGCTTGAATCTCCTTCTTGATTCTCATTTACATCAGTTTGAAAAAAAAATATATGAAATTAGGCATATCAAATTCATTTGAGTTAAATTGTGTGGTTAAATCGAATTCTAAATATTTGCCTGTAAATGTCTCGTGTAAACATTTGTTATATGTTGAAGGAAATATGAATCTTACTCTCTCTTAACGTATTAGATCTTAGCAAGGTAGCATAGTTAGGTTCATGATTAACAACATACATTCTTAACACCATATTGTAATCTTAATTTTACCTGAATGTGGTTGATCATTCTCGTATGTTCCATCCTGTTTCTTTGTTTTCCAAATAGCAAATGCATTATCATCAGAACCACATCTTTTAAGTGTATATTTTAATACTGCTTTCCACTAATATCTTTATAATCAAAACAAAATCCTGGGAAAATTCTTAGCAAAAACACTATTTTTTCATCTGTTCTTTGCCAAGTAATCCCTTCCCATCCAGATTCATCTTAATGATTTGCTTGTGGTTTTGAAATTACGCATGTATTTATAGCTGTCGAAGTTAAACCTGGATAATCTATAATATTCAATATCTGCCCATGTTTACTAACTTGTATTTGAGAAAACACATGTGGAAAGAAATTATTAATAAGTCTAATATTTTGACCAGAGTCTCTTCCTCTTATTTCAAAAGTTACACACATATCAGCATAATAAGGATGTATAAAACCATCACCTCCATCAATATGAAACTCAATAGACTTGTTTGGTTTATTTAAATTTTCTATTGTCTTTTCATTAGGCTTAAAAGATTGTAATTCATAAGATTCTATTTTATCCATATTTATTATAAAAATTTCTCGGATAAAACTAAAAATATAACAACTTACATGTAACTTCTCTAAACATCTTTATTTCTCGTTAGTTCGCTAATAATTTCTGGAAAACTATATCCATTTGTAAACATTTTTAACACTGTAATACATAAATGTCCACAGATTGTCTCGTTAAAACGTTGTATACGATTGCTAGTGAACTGTATATTATTATGACCAAAATATTTTATTAGTGTTTTTGGTGTATTACGTCCGAATGAATCAAATACGTATCTTTTATTTCCTTTCTTCCAATAACAAATCCAATGTGTTCCTACATTTTAGGCATATCAAAATTAACAATATCACACTCATTTTCTTTGGCTCTCTAGGTAATTCATCACTCATAAATACACCTCTAAAGTTCTTTTATCTTAAGCTGTTTAACAAGCTGTATTAGATCCAAATTACTTAAAGGTTTAATTTCTTCTTTTTCTTTACTCTTTTGGGTCTTACGTTCTTTGGAAGCTCACCACCTTGTTTCTCTTCTATTGCTAAGTTATGTCTATTTTGTTTTTCTAATTATTTTTTATTCTTTTTCACATCATCTACCGTTTTGGCTACAGCAGTAGCTTCACTGACTGCAGAACCAAGAGCACCTATTAAAGGTAAAATGGTTGAAATATTAAAAAATAAAACCTCGATAATGAGCTTTATTATCATTTGTCATCATTTTTGTTTATTTTATTTAAATTGTGGTATTGAAAAAGATAAAGACATACATTGCCCTTTACTTAGTTTCGCTTCTTTCTGTTTAAGTTGCTTCTTTGTTAAAATGTCATCAATATTTAATTGTCGAAGTTCTTCGTAAGGAACTGTAAATATAAAACTATTCAATTTCATATTGTATTTATTATACAAAAACTTTTTGACGATGTTAAAATCTGGTTTAAAGGTAAGGATGTTACAGAGATTTTAGATTACAGTAATACAATGGATGTCGATACAAAAGATAAAAAGGAGTTTCCCAGCAATCGTGAAACGCGATGTCCATATGGATGTTAAAAATTAAACAACACATATATTTATAAACCTAAACTAAATTTTACTTTTGTATTCATAGCCAAAGCAGTTCCTAAAGCTGGTAAACGTTCTGTTATCAATTTTGCATCCTTAGCAAGAGCTCTTTCCCATGCTTTATTTTCTAATTCTTTGTCTGCAATATGTCTAGAAGCTGTATCTTTATTATCTCTGTAGCAGATATCATGTTCTTCACCAGCTTTTTCTAATGGATTTATACCTTTATCTCCTTTTTCTAACCCTTCTTGTAACTAGTACCTGGCAGTTAACTATCAAGTTTTCCTGAAGTCTGGACTATATCTTAATGGATCATTGGAGTTGGTCACACTCCTCACCACCACACACGTTCAGTCTCTGAAACGGCTCCATATTACACTGACCAATTTGCTAACTTAGGAGCTCCCCTGCGGATTATCCAATCCTAACCGTTATTACCATTGCATTTGATCATTACCCGAGTTCCACCTAAAAGTTTCCAAATAGAGGTGGTAGATTATGCTCTAAGGACTTGCCCGCAACAAGGTGTGTATTGCCATGGTCTTTTAAGACAGTGGATCCAAGTTGACCACAGTAACTATATCCTGGAATATGCATCTCAAATGGAAGTTTATTAATAAAATCATTTAGTAATCCTTTCCCATGCTTCTCATTATTCCAAAATTTTGGTGGTAGCGTATTCAATATCCTTATCAAATAATCTATACCCTTTGAATCATTAGGAAAAAATTCTGAGAGTTTGGAATTAATCATTTCCATAATACCTACTTTCTCATTATAAAAGTTATTATTTCCAGCTTTTTCTTCTCCATCAATAATAGCCAATCGATCAATAGTTTTCTCACATCATCCATCCATATGTATTCTTTTGGTAATTCGTTATATATCCTGATTCCCTATCTTGTTTTCTATCTTGTTGGTGTTGGAGCAAAAGTTTGTTTTATATATTCATCCCAAAAAGGTTTGGTGATTTCTTTATATTTTTCGCTTTTACTAGATCGTTGTTTTCTTGTATTTGGATCACTGTTATGAAATGCAACATTAGCAATCACTTATATGCAGATGATATACAATGCTATTTAACCACTAATCCCCTAAATTTAACCACCGCGATTAATCACTTAAACAGTGACATTGAAAGTATCTGCACATGGGCACGTAAAAATGGACTGCAAGTAAACCCAACCAAATCAAAATATATCATGCTTGGTTCTCGTAAACTAATCTCCACAATCAATATTACAAACCTACCGAATGTTCTTGTAAACAATGTAGCCATTCCTGTAAGCGATAGCGTCAATAACCTAGGACTCCAGATCGATAAATTCCTAAATTGGACAGACCATATTAATAGAGTATGCAAGAAAGCTTACGGCTCTCTCCATTCTCTTCAGCGTTTAAAAAACCTTCTTCCGGAATCCATTAAAGCGTCCCTGGTTCAGTCATTGGTAATCTCTCATTTAGATTATTGTGATGCAGCATATGTTGATTTAACCGAAGATCTGGCAAAACGTTTACAGCGCATTCAGAATGCCTGCGTTCGTTTCATATTTAATAAAAAGCGCTTCGACCACATCTCCCATTGTTATCCGAAACTAGGATGGTGCAATCTAAATACCCGCCGCCAGATTCATTCTCTAACACTCTTATATAAAATAATTAATAGTAAGAAACCTACTTATCTATCCTCTAAATTTAAATTTCTCGGCGATACTCACTCACTAAATACCCGTTCTAAAGGAAATACAACACTCGCTGTTCAAACGCACAAATCTAATTTCTTTTCCAAATCTTTCACACTATTTGCCACCAAAGCTTGGAATGATACCCCTGAAAGCATCAGAAACTCTGGTTAAGTGTTGACTTTTAAACGTCGGCTTAAAGAATATCTTTCTAATGAAGGTCTTCAGTAAGAAGAAGAAGAAAAAAAAGAAATTGTTACACACGAAACTATTCCTGGCGTTACCATGCAGTCGTTTTTTTTCTCTCTCTCTTTCTATTTCTTCTCATTTTCTTTTCAATTCCCTTCTGATACATGTGTATGAACGTATACATTATAGACAATCACTTAAGCAGGTGCATCATTTTATCTATAGATAGTAAATCATAGGAATGTATTTTATGTTATATATAATCAAGATTGACGTCTTTGTTTCTTCTTGTATAGTTTAACATGTCTTTAGCATTGTCTCTTGTTTGTTTTAGTGTTTATTTTATATGTAATAAGTTTAATTTTCATTTTTCATGTTTTATTTTCTGTATTATGTATGTCGGTAACTCTTTAACGTGCCAAACTGTATATCATTTTTATTCTCGTCGTAAAAAAAAAAAAAAAAAAAAAAAGAGATCCGACTGTAAAAGAAAAATGTAAATGGTTGAGTGGAAGAAAAGGTTATGCCTTAACTCCGCCATTTTAAATAAGAAAATAAATAAATAAATAAATAAATTAGAATTAATTACTATTTGTGGATATTTTTAGATCATCATCGTCATAGTTATTTGGGTGATTATTTTTAATAATTCCCATAAGCTTTCCGTTCCTGTATAATGTCGATTATTAATGATCAAACCATCACCAATGATCTTAACTTCAGTATCTATATCACGTTTATTATTTTCCCTTCTTCATTATGTGCATTTATTACAAAAGTCTTATCGTCTCTTGTCGCATATTTTGTAGCAATTTTACCAAAATGTGTTTGTTTAGCAATTGGTTCTACTCCTTCTACTTTATACTTAATTTGCTTTCTCATGTGTTATATTCTGTTATAGGTATATCTCTTTCACTTATTGGACTATCATACATAGAAGATGTCACTAATAAGCTTAAATCTACTTCCGCATTTTTATGTACAACTGGAACTAACTCTTGAATTAGATTTTTATTTTCATCTGTTACTTTTGATATATCTTGTCCTAAATCTTTAACTGCAAAGAGAACAGGCTGATCTTGTTCTTTATATTTCTCATATTTACTTCGATTAGCCTGTTTAATTTCCTTAAGCCTTTTAAGAAGTTCTTCTCTTAATAAATTTCTTAGCACTATTAACATCCATTTATTATATAAAGAAATTAAAAAACATAACACAACGTAACACAAAATAACATAACGCAACGCAACGTAACATCCACGTTCATCTACGTTTAAATTACACTTTTAGAAACTCTTTAATTTTATTTCTATATTTCCCATTATTCGCTTTTCTAGTCATATCTATTGTTAAGAAACCATGCTCTTCTCACCAACACTTATTGCATATAGATTGTAATATTTCAAACGGCATATCAGATCCAACAAATTCATTATATATGTGTTTTAAATTCACATTGTCCTGTCTAAAGATGCAAAGACAGTTTAAGTTATCTCTACTTAATTTTTTCGGTACTTTAGAATAGATTTGTCCGAGATAGAAATAATTTACACCTTTATGACAACCTCGAGTAAAATATTCTCTTACATTGTTTTGTTCTTTTAAAATAAAATCATCAAACACTACCACAGAATCATTCTCACATTCATCTAGTGGAATAATTTCTTTATTGTTTCCTTTTACTATTGGTATTGTATCTTTAATATCATGTTCTATATCTCGAAAGAGTTGTATTAGTTGTTGATATTTAGGTTAATTTAGACTTTTAGAATAGATATAAACATTTTCATATTTTAACCAGTCAGGTGCTAACAAGAAATTATCAATCATTAACGTTGTTTTACCACACCTACTAGGCCCCACTATTCAACATCTTATATCATCAGGCAATAACATCCCATTTTTCTTTCTCTTCGTTGTTTGTTCTGTTAACCTTACTTTAATATCCCAATTATCCATTTTATTTTATTATATAATAAATGAAAGTATTTAATTTAAATTGTTATTCATCTGTATTAAACATACCCCTGCACTACCCATTTGAAAACAATTTAGAAATAGCTCTTGCAGGATTTTACAGAATATACCCAACTTCAAACATTACTGAAAAAATAATAAATTAACAACATTGACTATAATTGGCTTCATAATAGACAATACTAATACTAGACGAATGGTACAGTCACGAAAGGAATAAGTCAGCCGGGCAAGAGGAGAAAATATTCTCAACACTGTTCACGTGAGTTAACTTCTCCGAGAGACTTGCTGCTTTCACGTGAGGTCTGTAAGCAGCTATGCCAAACAAATCCAGTGTCTGCTGTAAAACAATGTTTTTTTCGATACTAAGCTTAGTGCTTTTAGGCAGAGAAGGAAAACAATACTTGAATTTGTTTTCGAGGAAAACAAATATTTCATGCATAGTAGTTTACAAGTGCCAGATTACCTATTATAATTAATTTATATATCTAAATACTCATGATCTACTCACGTAATTGAGGAGTGAACAATGAAAAGTGATACCGGAAATTCAAGACTGCATTATTGGTCTAATACTACGAAATGAAATGGGAATTTTAACATCGCACGATTATGTCCTGGAGGCCAAAGGAAACAGATGATGAGTGAACGAAATGATTAATGAAAGGAACTGAGGAATGAAGTGGAAGGCAATAAAGAGCTCTTAGAAACAAATGGACACAATGCTGTTCAACACAAACTTACAGCCTGGAATCGAGCCTATGACCTTGAAACCAAAAGATAGCGCCCTATCATTGAGCCACTATACTAAATTATGACGGATATGCGCTACCGATTCCGAAGTCGATTGGTTGGGTGGGGGATTGATTTGGAGTTTAGTATTCTGTTAAGCGCCGAGGCAATTTAAGACGTGGATCTATATCTTAACGTGGAATCTGAACCATATAAGCTACCACCAGGAATCGATCCCGGGTCTCCCGTGCCAAAGATGAGCACTCTAATTATTACGAGGGAATTCCCCGCGGTCCGGTGGTGCTATTCAGCCGGTTCGCTATAACCAGTTGTTAAAATATTTTCAGTTCGCAAAATCGTTTGTTAAACCCAGACAACAGTAAATATTACCCATTTATACCCAGAAACAGTGCATTTTTGCTTAACTATCTTTGTTGTTAGAACCTCTTACAGCTACAGGGTTCAACATATGATCTCTCAGAACAAGGTATAAGCGACTATTTCTTAATCTCAAATGCTCAGATATCAAGAATGAGAACTGCAATTACATCAGTACAGTTGTGAGGGATATTTATATTCGAAACGCATACATATCATTATCAACAACGACGCGAACTTCTTGGTTTTTGCTAGTATTGTTCACGACGGGGGTCTCTCTCGTCTCGTGAAGTATGATGGAGATTCAATTTCGTTTTGAAAAAGGTTTAATTATTTCTATTGGACGATGTCGTCTTGTGTCGTTTCCTCAGCAACACGACTTACTGCACACAATAACACACATATGAGTAAATTGCATGTGTATCAGTTTTTAGTATTATAGCATTTCGTTTACTCGTCATACATTTCAATTAAAACATCATATAGTTGTAGCATCTCTACTATCGCATAGATTGTGTTTTAAATATCCTAATCATCTGTTGCGTAATTGCTGCTCGTAATTTTCACAAATATCGGTTCAATCGTTTAAGTCACAGGTTTCATTATTTCTCTTTGTTAAGGTGGAAGTTTGGATCACAAACTCTTTATAAGTGAGATTAGGAGGTTAAGGAAAAATCGTGTTTAGCCTTAGGAAGTAGTAAAAGAAACATTAGGTAACAGGAAGAAGACCCTTAGGTAACAGGAATAAGAAAGACTTTGTAGTTGAATATTATGCTGCCCACACCAAACGAAAACTTTTATTTTCAGACGGACAATGACCAAGATATTTTCATCTTTCATTAAATATTCAAGGACCAGATCTCATATAAAACGCTCCAACAAAACTGTTAATTGAAAGTGTTTAGAAATAAGATGTTTCATTCACTATGTGTACGGGTCGAAATGGTCGAAAAGGTGTAACAGCTTTTTCAGTCCAGCCATAATGAGTGAGGTTTTTCTTCGGTTTTCCTCATTCATACCAGACAAATGCCGGGATGGCACCGAACATACAGGTCCCAGTCCATTTCCTTCCTTTTCCATTCCTGTCTTCCTTGGTCACTAATTGATTCAATGCCTCCTGTAATCAACGCGGTGATAGATAATCATGGTTCGTAGACACGCTATTAGGTTTAAAATTGTAAGATTTTTATGTTTGTTGAAAAGTGTTTTGTTCAAGACTAATATTAGTTTGAAGATATGAAGTGTTCAGGAGCAGAAGGAAAAAAATAGTTCTAAGCATTAGAAATTGCCAAGGCAGACTGAAATATTTTATCTTGTTCTTTTTGTTTAATAAGTGTAATTATATTTTTTTCTTTTTCTGTGGGAATTAATAATTCTTTTTATTCCATCATTTTTCTTTTGAAATAAGGAAAAACATTCTGAAGAATTTTAAAATAGACAAGGCCAAGGCGTACTTAGGTACAATATTTTATTTTGTTATCTGTGCGAAATATATTTTTTTCTTCCTACATATGAGAATAAACACTTCCCTTTATTCTTATTATGGAAATTAGAAAATGGATATTCCGAACAGTTTTGGTTTTTAAACACTTAATGCCAAGAAGTAAGCATATCTCCATGAAATAAGCATATCTTTTTCTTTATTTCTTGACTCTAAACTAGTTGATGGAGAGTAGTTCGCCTGAAGGCAAAACATCGCACAGCAAACAAGCTGATTCGACACGTACCAATGTACCTTCTGAGCAGGATTGGATGTTCATTTTTTCTCTTTCCCGCTTTCATGAAAATATACATATCTTCCCTTCTGTACGTGCTACAAAGCAAATCACAGTTCCAACTGATCAATATGATTTAAAAGAATTGGAAAATTAAATCATTTCAACTATATGTCGGTAATAATAGGAGGTAGAGTTAAATTTACCGAAGATAGAAAGACAAATAGAGTTAAAATATGGAGTGATTATTGTTCTATAACCTTAAATACTAATAATACTGTATTAGGTTTTAGTGAGAAGAATTTACCTGAGAAAACAGAACATGTTGAAGATAAGCCTCCAAAGTTTCATCCATTTGATACTGTAAATATTCATTGTGATTTACCAGAAGGTATGATTTTAAAGCACAATGACACAACACACAACGAAACAGATTTAATCGGAACATTTAGAAGAAATGCAGAGTTTAGAGAACCAATCATATACGAGCCTAAACAAAAGATATTTTTTCCAATACTCTGCAATAAATTTAAAAATATCACAGTTTCAATTCGAGATGAGAATGGTGATTTGATTGATTTTGATGGATCTAATATCACTGTTCTTCTTGCTATTAAATAATCTGAAATTTTATATACAATAAATATGGATATATATGGTAATATTAAAGGTAGGGCTCCAAATATTAACATTAGTGAAGATCAATTAGAACTATTAAAGAATTTAAGTACGCTTAGAAACCTTAGTGATAAACAAAGTTTTAACCACAAATAATACTACATGGGTTGATTTTAAAAACAAAAGACTTGTTAATGTAGCTAATGCGATTGATCAACAAGATGTAGTAACTTTGGAACAACTAGAGCCAATAAATAGTCAATTAGAAAGTGATAGAAAGAAGTTTGAAGATGCATTTAGAAATATTACAAGATACATATATAAAGAAAGATGAATTAGATATAAAATCAGAATTATCAAACAAATTAGATTTTTTGATAGAAGATGGATATATATACACCGGAAATAGACGAATATTTCTTTTACGTGATGCAACTACAGATTTTGGTGCTGTATCATTAGGTCAGCTTAAGTCGGTGTTAGATAAATTTGTTACAAAAGAAAATTTCCAAACATCAAACAAAGAAGCAAATATGTCCATTATGAAGAAAGAAACTTATTATGTTATGAAAATTTATTATGTCGATTGAGAACTAAAAATGTAAAAAGATCCAATCTTTATAATATTAATTTATCGAATGGTTATAAGTTTCTTTATAATGGAAAAATAATTCATACAGAATTAAGTTTGGATAGATACTTTCTAAATATATTTTTGGCTGATACTTTAGTGGAAAATTACCCTTTAACATTAAAAAGGGTGATATAATAATGTTTCAAGCAAATAAAAATTCAGCTACAGAAGAAGGTCAATTGTTATTTGTTATTATGTATATATATATAAATAGAACTTTCATAATTTTCTATATAATAAATAGTAATGATGATGTATTGTGTTAAGTGTAAGAACTCAACAGATAGAAAGAAAGATACTATTAGAATAGAGCCAACAAAGAATGGAAGATATATTAAGAAGGGAATATGTAGTGTATGTGGTATTAATAAAACTCAATTCGTTAAAATGAAAGATTGACTAGAAGGTGAAGGTGTTAGAGAAGACATTATAGAAGAAATTCACAAGCCAGCAAGCAAAAACTATCCTAGGCTGTGTTGTTATAAAAGGTATTGATGATCTTTGGCAAGCTGATCTTGTAGAAATGGGTAGTGGGGTACTAAAATGTGTTTCCAATTAAACAAAGGCTATAAGTGTTTACTAACGATTATTGATGTGTTCTCGAAATATGCGTTTCCTGTTCCTGTTAAAGATAAGAGCGGTAAGAGTGTTACAGAAGCGTTTGAATCAGTATTAAAAACTAGAAAAACTAGTAACTTACAAACTGATCAAGGTAAAGAGTTTTATAACAAAGACTTTAGAGAGTTGATGAAAGAATATAATATCAATCATTACTCAGAGTGATAAAAAGGCTTCCATCGTAGAACGCTTCAACAGAACTCTTAAGCAAAACATGTGGAAAAAGTTTACTACGCAAGGAAATTATAAATGGACAGAGACATTACCAACATTAGTTAGCGAGTATAATAGTAAAGTACATAGAACAATTGGTATAAAGCCTGTAGAAGTTAATAAAAAGGATGAGCAAATATTATTAGAGAAAGTGTATAAGAAAGAACATAAGCGAGTTAAACCTAATTATAAAATTGACGATTATGTTCGTACAAGTAAATCTAAAGTTTTGTTTGAGAAAAGATATACACCTAACTGGTCAACACAAGTATTTGTTATCAAAGAGGTTATTCCATCTAACCCATCAACATATAGAATAAAAGATTTAAATAACGAGGATGTGCAAAGAAGGTTCTACGAGCAAGAATTATCAAAAACTAAATATAAAAATGAGTATGTTTTTGAAAAAGTTTTACGAAAGAAAAGTGAGAAAGTATATGTTAAATGTTTAGGGTTTGATGATTCGCATAATAGTTGGATAGATAGAGATAATGTTGTTGTGTAGATTTAATATATGTTTAACTTTTTATGGAGTTATATCCATAAAAGGAAATCAATAGAATAATGTAATAAAAAATTAGCTAACTCTGAAAGTATTCAGCTAAAATCAATTTAAATTTTAAAGATCTTCTATGTTTTGTCTTTCCGTAGCTCTAATAAAAAATGAAAGCTTTTATGAATTATCTCATAAAAGTGAATGTCGCATTATGTCTCACAAAGTTGTTTGTTTAAATGAATATAGTATTGTTCCTAGAGTTATGATAAAAAATTCTGCTAGTCATGATATCTATTGTTCCAAAACTGTAAGAATAAAACCTGGACATTCTCATTTACTTAAAACTGGAATTAAAATGGATATACCAAAACGATACTTTGGAAACATCTTTTCTACATCGAGTTTGAGTTTAAAACAAGATATAGATGTATGTGCAGGTGTTACAGATAGTGTTTATCACGGAGAAGTTATAGTAGTAATTAAGAAAAGAACGTCGATAATATGGTCTATTTGTTAACTATTTGGAGTTAACGCAATACTTAAATTTTTTAAACTTCTTTCCTTATGATGAAACTATTCTTAAAAGATTTCAGCGGATTGCACAGTTAGTTTTAATCAAACATGAATCATTACCAATTGAAGTAGTTACAGAATTTGATAACGGAAGCGAAAGAGGTTCTGGAGATTTCGGATCGTTAGGTGCAATCTGATATAGCTTCTAACAAGGGAACCTTCCGAAAATGATAGTTGCAGTGAAAGATGTGACCTATGCCAATTGAAAGAGCTGTAACAAAGATGTTCATTCTCAAAAAATTAGCTGCCCATAGCAATAGGTTCAAGAAATACAAAGGGTGGAAGTCCGGGAAACAGCAAGGTTGGACAAGGAGGAAAAAGTGCAAATTCCGAAAAAAAAAATGGCACGGCAAAATACAATGCTGACAGGTGATGAATAGAAATAGATTTGCCACAGTAGGGAACAAATGAAGGCCACCAGTGGGGTTAACAGTGTTGCCAACTGCAGTGAAAAGTACATGTTTTGCAAAGAGCACTATATGATGTGAGTGCAATATTCAGTGTCAACCTGTAATGTAGAACATAAGATATGACGTGTATAATCAGTGGTACAATCTAACAAAAGAAAATAGAAAAACAGAAGAACGACAAATACAGAAAAGACGGAGTTGGCCATAATACGCCACATTTAATCACGAGCTGTGCATATTAGAATGAACAAAACAAGAAAGCACCAACTATGCAGGAAACCGACGTACCTAGATTCGAAAAGAAAAACGAGTTCCAACGTTGGCAACACTGACCATGAAAATCCAGACAATTCTAATATAGTTAGGCCACTCGCTTCACAAAAAGAAAATTCCGGCAACAGGCATAAGCCTTCGCATCATTTGTACATGCTTGTCAACATTCTATGTGCAATTGTTCGATGAGACAATGAGACAGAAGATACATTTCCAGTGAACACAGCGGAATACTATCAATCCGTCACACATGGTACAATGATCGCCTGTGAATGTCTCGAAACAGTACTCTAGAGGTGTCGGAACCTTTGGTGGTCTTTTTATGACATATCCACACCTGTAGAAAGCAAACATAATCAAAGGCTTGATCTGCTGTGTGCTGCTGTCTGCAGTACTATCACCGCCTATATGATATATCCAGTGTCCCACCTAACTCTGCGACTGAAATAGTTTCAAAGCGAAAAAAATGTGACATATCCAGTTGTGCAGGAATGTACCCATGTCAGCGAGTGACAAACTTCTGTGAGACGCAAGTGCCCCCAAGTCAGCCATCATAGGGTCCCGGGGGCCAACTTCAAAATTTCAAATAGCACCATCGGTGGAGTTATATTTCTTTCTATAAATCTTGGAATATGCAACAACGCATATCAGAAATATTTACTATATGGGATTTCAAAATGGCCGCCAAAAATATCTGCTCGGTGACAAAAACAACGTGCATTTTTGGCAGCCATTTTGAAACCTGTGCTTCATATAGCAAATGTTTCTTATAGGCGGTGTCGCATCTATCCAGAGAAATATCATCCGCCCCCTGTTCCCATTTGAAATGTTGCGGTTGACCCTTCGAGCCTTATGATGGGGGCCCTGGTGGACTTGTTTCTTACAAAGTTTTTATGGCCCTCGACATGAGTACTTTCCTGTGCAATTGGATTCGGAACATCCCTTTTCGCTTCGCAGCAATTTGAGATCACAATGTTCGATGCCATGTTAAGACACAACATATATTCGTGGCGGCCATTTTGAAAACCATACTTCATACAGCAAATGTTTTCTATAGGTGTTGCTGCACATTCCATGATCTATTGAACGAGGTACCACTTGGTCTCTGTTGCCATTTGAAAGTTTGAAGTTGGTTCCTGGGGCCCTATGATGGGGATCCTGGGGGCACTTGCTCCTCACAGACTTTTATCACCCCCTGACATTGGTACATTCCTGCACAACTGGATCCGTCACATTTTTGTTCGTTTCGCAAATCTTTCACGTCACAAAGTTTGGTGGGACACCCTGTATATTCCCACATACGACCCAACCATGACATAATGTTCACTACTTCTATTATCGGTTGTTTGCTCAACCCAACCATTTCATGTTCCCCGACTTGACATTGCCTCAATCACTCTAACATTGATGAATTCCGAGTGATGCCTGTTGCCGGAATTTTCTTTGTGAAGCGAGAGGCCTAAGAATATTAGAATTGTCTGGATGTTCATGGCCAGTGTTGCCAACTTTGGAACTCGTTTTTCTTTTCGAATCTAGGTACGTCGGCTTCCTGCATAGTTGGTGCTTTCTTGTTTTGTTCATTCTAATATGCACAGCTCGTGATCAAGAAATGAAATCAAATCTTTGAGTTTTACGTCCCACGGTTATGCCGGTTAGGCTACAGGAGACGGTGATGATGAGTGATGAATGAAATGGTGGAATGAGCTCGTGATCAAATTTGACGCATTATGGCCAACTCCGCCTTTTCTGTATTTGTCGTTCTTCTTTTTTTTCTATTTTTTTGTTAGATTGTACCACTGATTATACACGTCATATCTTATGTTCTACATTACAGGTTGACACTGAATATTGCACTCACATCATATAGTGCTCTTTGCAAAACATGTACTTTTCATTGCAGTTGGCAACACTGTTAACCCCACTGGTGGCCTTCATTTGTTCCCTATTGTAGCAAGTCTCTTTCTATTCATCCCTTGTCAGCATTGTCTTTTGCCGAGCCTTTTTTTTTCTTTCGGAATTTGCACTTTTTCCTCCTTGTCCAACCTTGCTGTTTCCCGAACTTCCACCCTTTGTATTTCTTGAACCTATTGCTATGGGCAGCTAATTTTTTGAGAATGAACATCTTTGTTACAGCTCTTTCAATTGGCATAGGTCACATCTTTCACTGCAACTATCATTTTCGGAAGGTTCCCTTGTAAGACAAAAGAATCATAAAAATATTTGAAGAACTAAAGAGCCCATAAAATGAAATAATACTATTTTCTATTTGAAAAATACGAGTACTATGGATAATTCTTATAGTTTAAACGATATTTACTACGAACAGATTAAAGATGATTATTAATATGTTTATTTGGAGATTTTAAATTGATTATAGATAAAAGTACATGATATTTTAACGCTACTAAACTTTTTAAAGATGGCGATAAGAAAACAAAACTTTAAAAACTAATAGAATATATTTCTAGCATCGGAAAACTGAGGATGGGAAATCATTTAAAAAGTAACAGGTGGTAAAGGACAAATTGGAATGAAATAACAGGAACATATGAATGCAAGGAACTAATTCTTGATATATTTCGGTGGTTTTCATCTGAGTTTTATCTCAAATGCAACGAGATCATTTTTAACTACTTCACTTAATACTTTAAGCAATGCCATAATAATATCTAAAAACTACAAACCAGATTAGAAGAAATCGAACAATCACTGGAAAACTTAAGGACTCAAAACAATGCTTTAAAAGAAGTAGCCGTGCCATATACCAACGATAGTTCAAAAGATAGCTGTTTAATCATATACAGGAAGAACAAACAAAATGATCCTTTCCCTTATTATGCTATTCGGTGTCAAAAGAGAATTCTGTATAAGCCTCTTAATGAAGCGTATGAAAAATATCCCAATCATGAAGTAATATACGAAAAATTCAGAGACCCTAACAGTATCAAACTCTTTAATTTAATGCAACAAGAACTAGATATTCGTAAAGATAAAGGTAATGAGTTTTGAACGTCGTTATCAGAACTCCAAATTAAAGAAACTGATTATTGTATGATTTGTTATTATGTGTTTAAATCTCATTACATTGCATAGATCTGTATAACTTTTATAAATAATAATCATAAAAGTATTAACTAAATTTCTATAGCCTCTCTAATATATTAGTCCTTCAACAGAACAGAAGGTGGCCAAGAAAACCTATCTTTAAATTCTAAAACAAAATCTACAGTTAAACGTTGATTAAGTAAAATCTTCTCCAATTTACTCTATCAGCATAATCCCTTATAAGTTCTTCAGATAAAGATTGACGCGAGAGTAATTGATTCCAGTTAAGTTTATCAGCATGTTTCCGTATAAATTCTTCTGAACGTTCGCGAGGAGTGTAACAAATACTTTTGAAATCAACTTTATCAGCAAACTCTGTAATAAAACCTTCAGACATACACATACAATAACACACCTGTTTCTAATCAACCTTGTCTGCAAATTCTCTTATGAAATCTTCTGATAAATGAGGGCGTATACTAATCCATGTCCAATTAATCTTATCAGAAAACTCTCTTATAAAATCTTCTGATAATTCTTTCTGTAATATAATTTCTCAATTAACTTTATATTTACGTATGAAATCTTCTGTAATAGTTTGAAGTTCATATTCGTCTTCGTAATCATTTTAACATATAGAAGACCATTGCTCATCTGTTAATGTATTTAATACCTCGTTTGATAACTTCATCACATGCCACGAAAGAATATTTTTGTATAAGCCGTTCATTTTCTTTAGTATCTCTTTTAAATAAACTATCCAGCATGTCAATAGAGATACAAAAATCAATTAGTTCTTCATTGGTAGTTAAGTAATGACACATTCGATTAAATACAGGCTCAAGAGAGAATTCTTGTTTAGCAAGTGACATATTCGATTACGCTTTTCTGTATATAAATATAAATAATTTTCATTTTTCCAAAGACCGGGGATAAAAAATGAAATTATTTTTTAAAGTTTGCAATCTATTTGGAGAAACCATGAAAACTACAGCACAATTGAAACGTTCAAGAAAAGATGAGCTGATAGAAAATATAATATGCTTAGAATATAAATCACAACAACTCAGTGAGGAAAACAAAAGCTACAAATCTATGGTAAATAAGCTGTTTGAAAAAGTTCCATTGTATGAGTTCATTAAAATGTATGGAAATAAACATTTGAGACAAGATATAACTCGACGTTTGCATATTAAGAAGGTGGATTGGGATAATGTAAGCAAATACGAAAAATTACCAGAAGACTTTATAAGACAATTTAGAGATAAAGCGAATTGGAAGAAAATTTCGTGTAATCAAAAATTATTAGAAGACTTCATAAGAGAATTTGAAAATAGAGTTGATTGGATGGAAGTTTCATCTAGACAAAAATTATCAGAAGACTTTATAAGTGAATTTAAGGATAATGTACATTGGCGTTACATTGCAAGTGAACAAAAATTATCCGAAGGCTTTGTAACAGAATTTGAATATAAGTTCAATGATGATCTTTGGGCACAATTGATGGTTTCTCAGAAATTATCAGAAGATTTTATTAGAGAATTTTGTGATAAATTTAAAGACAACGGTGGTGGAACATTTTGGCAATTAAACGTAAGTTGAGTGAACAGTTCGTTGGGGATTTTAAAGACAACCTTTCTTGGTTTATGTTATCACGTAATCAAGTGTTATCTGAAGATTTCATTCTAGATTTTTGGGATAAAGTCTATTGGTATTAGATTGTAAGATACCAAAAACACACTTCTGATTTTAAATTTAAACTTATGAATGGATTTTCTGATGAGATAGAGGTAGCTGATAATATCAACTGTCCTATTTGTCTAGGGAATAATATTTACAAAGTTAAAACCATATGCAATCACATTTTTTGTAAGAGATGTTTAAGAAAGTGGTTATGTTTAAATGATAACTGTCCATTATATAGAACAGGTCTTAAAATTCCTCACGAAATAATTCAAAGTGATATACTTTATGATGATATAGAGTTTTATGATCCAATTAAAACTTTTCTGGCAATGTATATCATCGAAATGGAAAGAGAGACTGAAAGTGGAAATGAGTCAGTAGAAATCAGTAATGAAAATCAAAATACAAATAGACGAAGAAGAAGGAGAGGACAACATAGACGAAAAACAAGAACAACATATAAAATGAATTTTAAAAAATAAATCTTATAAGAGTTGTAGTATTCGTTTAAAACATGCTAACCTATAACTTCACCGAAAAATCTAAACACAAAGAATTGCAACCTGTTAAACTTGCAGATCTAGATATTTCTAAATTCTATGAAATTTCTGCTTGGAATCTTATCCAAACGAAGAAGGCTCAAAAGTATTAGTACATTTAGATGATATGCTTAAAAATATATTACCAGATATATATATAACGAAGACACTGAACGAGTACAGAGTGATTTGAAAAAAAATGAGGATATTTATGCAATATGAAGCTTTGCAAATGTTTAGTAATGGTTTAAAAACACATACTTATTTTTGAATAAAAACCTAGAAACTAGATTAAGTATGTAATTTTATTAAAAACTTTTATGATGGTAATCATAAAAAGAAATTTAAAAAATATTTTCTTGCAACAAATAAGAACTATAATAGACATACTGTTAAGCAGTTGAAACAGCTTTGCAGAGAAAGGAGTATTAAAGGTTACTCGCGACTGCGGAAAATCTAACATATTTATTTTCTAAAAAAAGATGATTTTAAAACATTTAAAGAAAGCCAAAAATACAGAACATATTCCCATTTTAAGAAGATATCTTTGAGAAACCAAAACCTAAAAGACCAGGTGGAAAGAAAACTTTAAAACTGTTTCCGTTTCGAGAGGAAGTATTTGAAGAACCAAAAGTGAAACCTGAATCTCTACCAATTGATGTAAAACTCCAAGATTCAGCATTTAAATCAAGATTAGAAACATGAAGATTCAGAACAGATTATAAAGAACATGATCCTCTAGAACATATATTACTTCGACATCACAAGCTTTATTAAATAGACTAAATATCAGCTTAGAGAAACATGGTTCGTTAAAGCTAATCTTTTGATACATTGTCAATATAAGAAAGGAGAATAAATTCAGAACTTTTACTTTAACACTAATAACAAAGAGGTATTCCAATTAGATAATCTAAAAGAATTCGTAACTAACGCCAAAGAAATATTAAGAACAAGAATGGATGAGTTCCAAGCTAGAGGTTCCTGATGGTCTCTTATGAATATAAACTACTTAGAGTTACCTCTTAATAAACATGCACCATATAGAGGATCATCACACATAGAACGACCAGGTGAAAATAAAAGGGAAAAGCCTGTTATTAATGTAAAGAACAAAGATGAAAAATGTTCTTACATTCAATTGCTTCTGCATTATATACTGTTAAAAAAGATCCACAACGACCATCAAAGTACAGGCGCAATTGTGTAGACTTGGAAGAAAAATTACAAGATATTGATTGTCCTGTAAAACTAAATGACATCCCAAAAATTGAAAGAAGACTCGATATATCAATTAACGTTTATACATACAACGAAAAATATATGGTGTACATTTTATATCATACGAACAATAAGAAATAGAACCATGTGAATTTATTATACATAAAAGAAGAAACTAAAACACATCATTGTTGGATTAAAGAGTTAGTTAGTTGTAGGTTAGTTAGTTGTAAAATAACTAAATGAAGAGCTTGAAAATACTTGTGATAGATGCTTATTATACTTTTACTCACAAGATGCATTAGATAAACATGAGAAAGATTGTTCTACTCACGAAGCTCTTAAAATAGAAATGCCACCAGAAGATACATATGATGAATTCAATAACTATGAACATACGATGAAAATGCCATTTGTGATTTACGCTGATTTCGAATGTTTACTGCACAAGGTTATGGGTTGTGAAGAATGCTATACAGAAAACGAATCATATACGAAAAAATATCAACAACATAAGCTATCCGGATTCAGTTATTATATTGTAAAAAGTGATGGAAGTAAAACAGAGCCGGTAAAGATGCGGCAGATCCGGTAAAGATGTATATAGAAGTAAAGATGCGGCAAAGAAGTTCATAAGATTGTTAAAGAAAGAAGCCAAAGAAATATCAAACATATATAGACAAAATAACGAATTACCTTTAACACGAAAACAGAAAAAAGAATTCAACAGATCTGAATGTTGCTCTTACTGTAAAGTAACATATACTCCAGAGAATCATATAGTTAAACATCACGGTCATATAACTGGAAAGTTTGTAGCTCCATTATGTAATAATTGTAATTTAAAAGTTAAAGTACCTAAGTTTGTGTCAGTGATTATACATAACAGGATATGACTCCCACTTATTTATAGAAGAGCTAGGATGTAATAAAAAACAAATTGATTTAATACCTAATAACAAACAACGATACATATCATTCAGTAAAAAGATTGGAACTATCAAATTAAAATTCATAGATTCATTTAGATTTATGCCATATAGTTTAGACAAATTATCATCAAGCCTAACGAGAGAAAAAATGACTCATACACAACATTTCTATTCTGATGAAGAACAATTCAAACTTGTAATAAGAAAAGGTGTTTATCCGTATGATTATGTTAGTGACTGGAATAAGTTTAGACATAAAGAATTACCATCAAAGGAAGCATTCTTCAACAAACTTACTAACTCACATATTAGTGATTAGGACTATGAGCATGCAAAGAAAGTATGGGAAACATTTAAAATTAATAATCTCGAACAATACCATGACCTATATATAAAAGTTCATGTGTTGTTATTAGCAGATGTGTTTGAAAACTTTAGAGAAACGTGTCTTAAAACTTACGGTCTTAATCCAGCATTGTATATGACAGCACCAGGTTTAGCTTGGGATGCAATGTTAAAGATGACGAATAAAAATCTAGTGTTATTAACATATTATGATATGGTATTGATGATAGAGAAAGGAATAAGAGATGAAATGAATAAGAGAGTCAATGTTCGAAAAGATATCTAAAAGCAAACAACAAATGTATGGAAGATTAAGATGAAAATAAAAAAGATTCTCAGATTATGTACTTAGACGCCAATTATCTTTATGGATGGGCTATGAATCAATATCTGCCGTATAAAAGATTTAGATGGTTAAGTGAGGAATAGAAGAAATAAATTTTACAAAGATACTAGATAATTCCGATACTGGTTATATATTAGAAGTACATCTTGAGTATCCAAAAGAATTACATGACTATCACAAAGACTATCCATTAGCTCCTCAAAATATGTGTCCACCTGATTCAAAACAATCAAAGCTATTAACAACCCTATATGATAAAAAAATATGTGATTCACGATCGAAACCTAAAACAATGTCTATCACTTGGATTAAAATTAAAGAACATACATCGAGTAATAGAGTTTGAGCGATCAGATTAGTTAAAGAATTATAGATTTAAGCACACGGATGAGAATTAAAGTAACAAATGATTTTGAGAAAGCTTTCAGTGCACGACTCACGAATAACAGTGCATTCGGAAAGACAATGGAAAATGTTAGAAAGAGATGTAAGCCTATAAGATAGAATGTGATTAAGCAAGAGAAGAGAAACTAATTGCTCAACCAAATTTTAAAGATAGAATTGTTTATACAGAGAATCTAGGTGTGATAATAATGAATAAAACCAAATTGACTTTTAATAAACCGATATACGTTGGATCTTTCAAAATATTTGGTTTATGATTTCCATTATAATGTGATGAAGCCAAAATATCAAGACATATGTTATACAGATACAGATAGTTATATTTACCATATCCAAACAAAAGATGTGTACGAAGGCATGAAAAATTATATTGATTACTTCGACACAAGTGATTACCCTCAAGATAATAGATACAAGATACCACAGATAAATAAGAACATACCTGCTAAGATGATGGATGAAATTAAAGGCATAATTATAGAAGAGTTTGTAGGTTTAAGAAGTAAGATGTACTTTATAAAAGCACCTCAAATGGATCTAACAAAGACTTTAAAGGCAAGTTCGATAAAGAAAAATGTTGTAAAAGAGCGAAAGGTGTAGAGAAAAGTGTTGTATATAAACAACTTACATTTAACGAATACAAAGGCTGTTCAATCAAAGGGAGCACTACAAGAAGATGAATTTAATTAGGTGTTATAGGCACGATATATTTAGTATAGAAGTAAATAAGTAAGCATTAAGTTGTGTAGATGATAAAGGATGTGATAACTACCCTAATATGGGGACATTAAAAGATAGAAGACTTGTAGATGTGTAGAATAATTTTAGTTTTAGTTACATATATAAGTATGCTTTATGGATGTAACTATAAAGTTTTGTGCTATGCTGTATAACTTAAGTAAAGTACTGCGGTATATAATATTGGTCAGCGAGGGGTGCGCTAGGATAGACAACCATGAAACTAGGGACGTTATGGTAAATAATATTGGTCAGTGAGGGGTGCGCTAGAAGTGAGATTTGTCATCTACTTTGGTACAAATAGTAGCCTGTGGCCACTGTCTCACTGGTCACCGGTTTGACCAGTAGCCAGCAATTACTGTCGGTACCAAGTTATTTACCGTCCTCTTAGGCATTCATGAACACCAATATCATCTCTCTGACTTACCGTTCCCGTGATATTGGCCAAAAAATAGTTCCGATTTCGGGAGATTTAAGGAACCATATCTCGGGAACTGTATGTCACAAAGAGATCATATTCGTGTTGATCAATACTTAAGCGGATGGTGAATATTTTCGTACCAAATAGTAACCGGTGGCCACTGATCAACTGGCCTCCGTTCCCCATATATTGGCCAAAAAAGTACGAATTTCGGAAGATTTAAGGATCCATATCTCGGAAACTGTAAGTCATAGAAATAATATTTTGCGATTTCTTGCGAGAAACAGAACAAGGTGCGGATAAAAAGATTTACATCTAGGAACAGTCACAATTATCGTTCCTGCTCTATGTCTCCATTCTTGTTAAGTTCGTTCTGGCAATGCTCTTGGAGCATTCTCAACTGGTTTCATTCTGAATCCTGTTTCATTTTCCCTTAAACACTAGCGGGTTGTGAAGATTAGAACTCAATTAGTACTTGAACCTAGTTTCCTTGATTGACAGACTCTTCTCGTTCGTTATAACCTCTAAATGGAAGCTCTTGTTTAGCCTAAAAACAGCACACATAAATCAATCGTTTCGTTAGTTTTCGATTTGAATCAACTTCTGCATTACGCTTTGAAAAATCTAACCTTGATTGTTCACTCAATTGAAAATCAATTCTGGTTCTACCGAAAGTTTTCAATTTTGTTATTGCTAGCAAGCGTGAATAGCACTTTTCGTGGCGCATCTTGGTTCTGTGAAAACCACTCGTCACAAAATTCATCATTCATCCACACTTTCTTTTCTGTGTGGAACGAACACAAGGCCAACAATACAGTTTGTTTCTGGATTTGCATGCAGTTAACCATTTCGAGAAAGCAAAACAGTCTGTTTTCAAATTAATGTGAGTATAATCTTTCATTTTTGTCTGAATGGAAATGCTTGGAGTTGGCCTACCATTGATTATTATTTCTTGCATTTCTTGAAAACTAAATCTTCCAAATGATACCAAAAATAATTGGTCCAGAACGCAGCTCTCCTACTCTCCCTTGTACCAATTGAACTAATACCACTGCTTGCGGCATCGCTCTGCTGCAAGTGACTAGATTTTTCTCAGCCGAGTCTCCTTCCACTTTTTACACTTCGAGTCACTTTCTAAATATATTGATAAGCTAACAAGTTTACACCTCACTGTATCTCTTAGAGTGCCAAGATTAATAGCGTACCGTAAGACGAGGTTACTTTGCACAAGATTTAAGCCACTTTAAAGAAAATCGCATGTAAATTACAAGCGTAATGATTTAGAACACTGTATTTTAAACATTATATAATAGCTAGAAATATAAGGAAAATCTTAGTGCAAGTTCATTAGTAAACATTCAGTATGACCATAGTTAATGAAATATAAACTTTGGTGTAAAGTAACCCAATAGGTGGGGTTACTTTGCACAACACAAAAAACTATGTTCAACATACGAACATAACGTTTCTGTGCAATGTTTTCCCTTCAGTATTTATACATTTTACTTTCTACACAAAACTTCATGCAGTCTACAAATATTGATATTAGAATGATGGTATCTGTATCAGTACTTAGTTTGAATTATCGATATTTGTAAAGAAAGTTGTGTATTTTCAGGTACCGTACCGGCACAGGAACCACATTCTAACAGTGCAGCATGTGTCCCACAAAAATGCCAACTCAGGAACAGAAAAAAATCCCCGTGAACTGACTTGCCTTGGTTATTCCTTATGTCCAAGAATATCATCCCAACCGTAAACAGTGGAAGATTTATGGAGTTTGGGAGTTTCAGACTGAAGCCCTCCCAAATTGCATTATTTATTTTTAAAAATCTAATGTTAGTCATTCCTATGCGTATAAGCTGCAATAATTTGATAGTAATAATTTCCTATCTAAGCGGTATTTTGGAACGGTGCAAAGTAACCCCGAGAAACCGCCTTCTCCCAGTTTTAATTTTTTAATGACTTTAGAACGTTTCAGATTTCAATTTCAACTATTGCAAAGTCTCGTTATACACAGTAGTATTCTACGAAACTGACGACTTTGACGGAAATTCTTGTACGTGATATCTTTCAAATTTTGTCGGCCTTTACAGTGACTGTTTTCCATTCCTCTACAACAAAGAACCCTCACGGTAATTAGAACTGATGTTAACCGCCAACATTATAGCCAAAATACAGTTAGATGTTCTATCTTAGGGTGGAAGTTGAAACTTCCTCTTTACTGTTCTTGGTTTTACCGACAGAGGACTGTGAAACTCTTTTTTATATTTTGAGCAAAGTAGCCCCTGATGTGCAAAGTAACCCCGTCTTACGGTAAGTTTAGTTGCGTTACAACTATCACTCGTCAAAAGCAAACAATTAATTTATTTACGACTGAACGCCCGAGCTTAGAGCCTACACAACATGATACGCGGACTAACTGACTGGAGCTTGTTCCTTTCCCCGAGAAGAGTTGATTAAAACCCGGGCGTTTCCGATCTCGACTCAGCTGTTACAGCCAGCAGACGGGTGCAGATTAAAGTTGTGTGAGAACGAGTGAAACAATGTTATTTTACGGAGAAAATAGACAAATATAAACACTGATTTTTTTTTTAAAAAAATTGATTCCGTATATATTAATCACAAAATACTTTAATTAAAATGTCAAGGCACTAGCCTAGTCCCCTAGACGGTACGCCACTGTTAGATCTCTTCCTCGAGATTTCCAACAAGTCTGTTCATTTTAAACTTTTCAATATCTAACTTGTTGTCTCCTTCTTTTCTTCCTAGCTATATTTTTTCAATTGGATTTCCCCTCAATCTGCACAAAATTGTGATCTGACAACTTTTCCATTATTTTCTGATCATTCGCGTTCAGCATTTTTTGGCATGACAGCAAATATAAGCTTTAATATTATGCATAAATTGTCTTTCTCTGCCTCTCTTGTTTTACTTCCACCATACTACCGCACTCAGAAAACAAGCTTCATATAATTACATATTGAACGTAACACTACTACTTAACAGCAGATATAACATTCATGTATTCCTCTTAATTCTTGATTTCTTCCATATGTGTATTTCCAGCCTTTATTCACTTCCTCTTCTAAACAAAATTTTGGGAAGACGCGTTCCTCCCGTTAGACACACTCGTGCGTTCAGGCATATCACTGGCCATAACAGTGTAATGGCAACAGCCATCGCCACTCATGTCAGGTGCGCAGGAAATAGCTGGTAGAGCTCACTGGCTCGATTCTAATCAATTAGAAAACCGCCTCCAGGAATTGTTCTTCGCTCGAGACAGGTTAATTGTGTTCTCCAAAAAGGGAGTACTCTCTCTAAACTCTTTAAAGAAAAGTAGCGGAGAGATTGGAGGGCCCATTACTCTCTGAGGACTGTAACACAAAAGTAGCATTTGTGGACATAATTTAGGCGCCCAAGCGCCCTGTATAAAAGTGATATTTTGGAAAGTGTATATGAAAATACAACGGAAAGTTTTATTCTTCCACTATAACAGTGTTACAACAAACTGTGCTTGAGTAAAACGGTCTACTTTTTACTTGTGGCTATTCAAGGTGGATTACAAAAAAAAAAAAAAAAAAAGACTTCACAGAAAGAAAAAGTACTATGATTCAACAGACTCAGCTCTTTCAATACTCCCGAAAGTATCATACAAATAAAATGACTGGCTTCAGTCGAAGCCGGGAATTCGCCATTATCAGTAGATATGTATTCATCGGATTTCAACTAGGAGCTTTCCTTAGCTAACCTTTCCAGGTACTCTCACCCTACAGCCATGCTGTAGAAGGGAGAAAAGAGATAGACGCGGATGGCGAGGAGGAACTCAGAAAGGGCTGAACATCCCGTTTCACCGTGAATCGCTAACTCGGAAAATTTCACGATGGAAGCCGCCAGTCGGCCGGCCGAAATGCTTCACCGGCTCTGCTCGGAAGGACCTGATCAGGCCATGCCCACCGGGATCAGCCGGAGAACCTCTCTAACCCGGTGAGGCAAACGTGCCGTGGAGGCAGAGTTGACAAGTCGCTGCGGCCTAAGCTTCCTTCGCTTTCACCTTTTTGACTTAATCAATGCTTTAGTGAATTTATTTGCAACGGAATATTTTTTGAAGAATTTGTAACTTTCCGGAATTTTGCTACTTTTGCCACACCACTTACATTGTGGAAGTCCATCGATTTTATCAATTCTGAGAGTTCAGTTAATGCGCTCTGAGAACGCTTTTAGGAATAAAACTGACGAATTAAGGCCGAACGTAAGTGACAGTCTCTGATATTTTGTACATTTGATGTCACTTGCTTCATCGATTTTTGTAATTAATCACAACTTTCTTAGTTTTTCAAATGAATGTAATGTGTAATTCTTGGCCTCTGGTAATCTGAAGTTCAAAGCAGTATTTCCATCAGTAGCACTAAACAAGTCATTTCAGGTCATGATGGCAGTAAATATTAGGCTGTTCTGGATGGAATGGTAACGAGCTTTACTCTTGCAGCCAAGCGTATATGGGAGTTCCCAAATTACCCTCTCCGGAACTGGTTATGGAAAACCGGCAACCAGCTACTTTCAGTCTATCGGAGGCATTTGCTGGATCAACATTTGCTAGATCAAGTATGATGGAGCTCCCAATGATAAGCTTAATTTTGTTATGGGCTGAGCTGGTATATTACATTACCAACATTATACAGTGTTTATATTATACTTACTTATCCACTTATCTCAAGAGTTTCGAAAGGGACACACTATTTAATCTGTAGGGTATTTTATAAATAAGTTTGAAATAGTAAGTTCAAACTGAGCCAGGAATTACACAAGTCTTATTTATTACTCTTTAGAAAAATTAGTCACATGGCAGTACTCTTCCTTAATTCCCTAATAATAATAATAATAATAATAATAATAATAAAAGACATTCACAATATCACTAGCAACTGTGTTGTTCCTTGGAGAATTCGTGACGGTCTGGAAAGGACAAACAAAGCATTACATTTCTCTTCCTCAGCTGCGTCCTGAGTTCTTTAAGTCAGTAATCTGTACAGACTTTTACATAACTGTGAAATTTGGGGACTGAACAAACTGAAAATTGTTCAAACAGCGGGGATAACTTCCGAGGGGGACCCAAAAGAAACCAGACTTCTGTTCTAAAAAACTTAATTTATTAAATTTTTTTACAAAATACTTTCAGTCTCCTTCAAAGTAATCTCCAATAGATGCGATATAATTCTCCAGTCTTCTTTCTCACTGTTTAAAGCATCTCCTGAACTCTTCAAATCGTCCAATGCCCTCTGCTAAGCTCTTTTTACACCCTTCACATCAAAACGTTTCCCATTTTTTATTCCCGGGAATAGAAAAAATTAGTCTCACGAGGCTAGGCCTGGTAAATGCGAAGGGTAGGGAACAATATCCTACTCGTGAGAGCCCAAACATCCAGATCCTGTGTGAGCAGGCGAGGAACAAATTTAGCGGAAACGCGTTTCTTTTGCAAATCCTCATTGAAAATCCGTTGGCACGAGCTCCAACTCACTCCTGTTTGTTCTGAAATTTCGTCGATCGTGAAACAACAATCCTTGTTTATTTTTGGCGGATTTTTTCAATGTTTGCATCGTTTTAAGATGATGATGATGAGCACCCAGAACGAGCATGATCTTCAACATTGATCTCATCATGTTTAAACCGCTCAAACCACACGGAAACTTGTGTGCGCTCACAGCATCCTTCTTGAAAGCCTGTTAAAGCATTTGGTAAGCTTCCACTGCAGGCAAGAAGCAAATTTTCTAACACAGTTTTTGTTCCTTTAATTCTCTCATAACGATTTCACAAATAGCAAACAAGAACACTTTGATGCTAGTGGTCTACTTTGCCACGCTTAGTTGCATGCATGGAGAGCATGCCCGCGACCGTTCGGTCTATTTAATGGACGGGTTCCGCAAGAATGTAATGCACCCCGCCCGTAGTTCCTCAATATGCTATTGATTGCTCTTGCACAAAGTGCACCGTCAGAATTTGCCCCTTAATTCTGACTCGCTTAAGCGATGTAACCCCCATTCTCTGAGGGAGTGGGATACGCCCACTGCGCGGCCAGACCGAAGTCCTGAGTGCCTACCAGTAAACCTACTGGTTGAGGCAGACTGCTAGCGAGTCAGTCCTACCATGCTCTGCAGGCATGGCGCCCGAGCGTTATAAGGCAAGCTCACCTCCCGCCCGTGTTCACCGTTACCCAGGTTCCTGGGGTTGGCTCCCACAAGCTACCGAATCCCACGGTATGACCACAGCCCGGCAGAGTCCAACCCAAATCCGGGGCCCCAGGCAATGCCCGAGGGGGCTTGTTCAATCCCGGCCCTGCCTACCTCTATCGTTCAATTGGCAACCGCCTTGTCATGTAGAGGTACCATGCACACGTCGAGATACTCCCGTATCTCATCCCGGACCCAATGGTACGTGTTAAGTCACCATTTGAGTTTGGTGACGGCCCATATCCCACAGAGTTTCCTCCCTTTAGCAGGATCAGGACCGTTACCCAGATTCCTGGGGTTGGCCCCTCCCCCACCTCCGTTTGGTCCCTCGCAGGCAGGAATCCATCACTAACCCCCCCCCAGGTAGGGTCGTCCGAACAATACGGGACTTCCTCTAATTATGGTAGAGGTACACCGTACATTACCAGAGCCAATGACTGATGTAGACCGTTTGCTCAAGGCAGACATTGTCATTTGGGAGCCGTGTCTCCCCTGGTAGGCCCGCCCAAACAATACGGGGCTACCTATCTTTAACGTGTTTAGGTACCACGTACACGTTGTAGCTAAGCTACTTGTCCGAAACCCAATGGTACGTGTACACCACCATTAGAAGGGACACCCACACCCTTCCTCGGTAGGGCCGTTCAAATAATACGGAACTACCTCTTCTTACGTGAGAGGTCACCCGTACATTACCAGACCCAATGGCTGATGTAGACTGTCTACCTTTAAAGACAATGGCCATTTGGGAGCGGCGGCTCCCCTGGTGGGGTCGTGGCTCCTGCACCCAGCTCACACTACTGGGAGGAAGGAAGGACCCACTTCCTCAGCGCTCCTGAGGTACGAGTATGCGTTAGGATACTAGGTATCCCATCCCGGACCCAGGAGAACGCATTACACTCTCTTTGAGGGCAGTACTTACATCATCCTCCCGGTAGGGCGCTGGATCCGCCCACACCCTTGGGCATACCAGCTACCCACTCTTTTTGGCGTGTTGGGGTACCACGCAGCCTTATCTCCCGGACCCAAGGGCACGGCCTAGTTACCCATTTCGGGGATGCCCGAAGGCTCACCCCCGCCGGTAGGTACGGCAGTAAAAACTACCTACCCCACTGAGGACGTGATGGGGTCACACGTACTCTCCCAGATCCAATGGCACGAGTTAGTCGCCCATTTCAGAGGTTGCCACCCAGACTCACCTCCGCCGGTAGGTTGAGCAAACAAGAACAGTTGAGAAAAACACTACTACAATCAAACATCAACTTCCTACACAGGCGCAGTTGGACAAGTGATTTGAAAAGGTCTCTACTAGACCCACCTAACGGAAGAAAAGGTCTCTACTAGACCCACTGTCTACTGCGCCTAGGAACGGCCGCGCGCTTTCAGTCAGTTTAGTTATTTATTTCTTGTTCCCCCTCGTATATTGTTACTTGTCTCCACGGAGACAACTGTACAAATTTCAATAAAATCAGACCACGAGAATATTTCGTTTCGTTCCATTTTGAACTTACAAATAAAATAAACGTAAAATGACTTTGTAGGAATTGCTTCTTCTTAAGTTTGTTCTTACACTTTTCTATTACGCATTATTACTTTATAGATAAAAGTTGAAATCAAAACTCCACCATCCGGAGTTTTATTTCCGATGAGAGAATACAAAAAGTTTAACTTCACAATAAATTCACTGTCATTAATCATCCGTCTCCTTTAACATAAAGGACATAACCGTGAGGCGTTAACTAAAGAACTTCGCAACTTAAATTAAAATGCAGTATTGTTTCTTAAAATTCTTTATTGTACTGATAACAAAAATTGACAAATATATCGATCTTAGTGCTTGCAAACACATCATTAATATGTTGTAGAGCCGTTTGCATCCTCCTTCAAAACTCAATTTCTACAGACCACTATGGTTTCTACAACTGAGGCAGTTTGGCTACAAGATTTTAATACAAAATTCTCATTATTAGCATTACTTAAGGACAATTGAACATAAAAGATTTTTTTTCATCAATTACGAGTCAAAGTGCAGCAAGTGGCACAAATTTAAAAATACAAAATATTGCTATTCGCAAATAAGTTTTAAAATTGTACTATTTGATAGCATTCTTGGAAGAAGAAACAGAGAGGTTAAATATTTGGTGATAAAGTATAACCATCATGTAGGAATCATTAGTCTGAGACTTCTACTCAAAACTACTTTTAGGGAATTGTAAGGGATAAGACATCTTATATTACTTTTCATACAAAACAAGTAATAAAATAAATAACTTTCTCGTATTAACTCTGAAACAAATAACTGTTAAACGTATTCCAATACATAAATGCTTTAGGGTAGTATTATTAAACTTGCTCCAGAATATGAGATCAAATCATTGAGTTTGGCAAAATACAGTTTCAATCTTCACTAAAACCATTATTACTCCTGTTTATTAGTGAAACTCAATTGTGTAATTATGTTTTATAACTAACTTTATATAAATTTTACATGGTATACTTATACAGTGTGTTTCAAATCAACACCGACAACGTTTGGGAGGTGATTCCTGACACAAAGACAAGCCAAAAAGTATAAACCAACCTTGGTGCAGAAATCCGTCATTTCGGGGTTATAAGCTACCGAAAACATGAAAAAATGAACATCAAAGTTTAAAGGTCCATAGCTTCAATAGCATGGGACCTACCGTAGTCGGGTCAAGACTGCACTCAGGAACTAGTATGTGCCCTATACAAATACCGATGTTTCAGAATTCTCCGATACTTTCGCTACAATTTTTATAGAGATAGTGGTAAGTACTTCAATGCCCGTATCCAAACTACCTCTATTAAAGTTGTTGCGTGAGTACACCAGGATTCCGAAATATGTATTTTTCGATAGGGCACATATTAGTTCCTAGGTGCAGTCTTGACTATTTTTTTCATGCTTTCAGAAACATGTAAGTCCGAAAGGAAGCATTTGTGCACCCAGGTTAGTCTATACTTTTTGTCTTATCTTGGTGTCAGGAATCGCTTCCCAAACGTTGTCGGTGTTGTTTTGAAACAACCCTGTATAATATGATTTGTGTGCTCCCCTGTAAGATACGACAATATAAACAAAATACTCCACCTATGTTTAAAGGAATTACCAATATGAAACCTTAGGAATGTGGTCAAAGTATTTCCACGAAATACTAGCAAAAATTTCACTGACATTTTTTATTTTATTTTAAATGAACAATGTAGCAAGTTTTGTAACTCAAGTTTTTCATGATGATCGATAATCATGACACTATCATATTTTGTTCGAAATTACAATATTACAATGAAGTTCGTTTATGGTCTAATACTTAGAATAACAACAAGACTAAACTGTTGAAATGTGTCCTAGAAATCGATCTGAACTCCCAACTCAAAATTTATACAACTCTCTCATGAGCTCTGGATTTCTTCGAACTTCCAAGATGAATCATATTTAGTTTATGTACATATTTACATTCAATTTTGAACAAAAACGGAAGTTCTTTTCCAGTCTTTGTCACAGTTCTAACCAGAATGCGAATCTGACAGATTATGGTTTCAACTAGAGTATAAATATTAACATACATGAAGTGCTTACGATACGAAAAACTTCCCCATTAACATCACTAATATACAGCATGTCCCAAAACCAAGTATCTAGTTTTATGAAATCCGACACTTTTCTAAAAAAGCTCAAATCTATCAATGTTAATCGTGTTAGAAACGTACAAAAAGTGCACAAAATTTTGTTTTTGTATGTACAAGGTGTTCCAGAAGTTTTGAGTTCTTTTTCAGACTTCGTGCATAATGAATAAGTAAGAAAGGGTCTTTGTTGTGATAGCCTGTATCAGAGGAGTAAAATTGAATGAAGTAAGAAAGATTTCAAAGAAAATTTAATAAACCCAGACCTACAGACAAAGTGATTCGGAGCCGGACCAAGGATAGACTAACAAAACTGAACGAATTTAATATTATTCCAAATTGAACCAACAACTTCGGTTGGGGAAACTAGTTTGAGACTCAACATGGCTACGAAAACAGTTAACAGAGTCTCGTGTTCAATGTTTATGAACAAGCCTTATTACACTCAATTACTACATTTCCTTTGATAAAAATTATCTAAATCCAGCAGTAAGGTGTACAGAATTTGTTAAGTAAATTTATAGATTTGTAGAGCAATATAAATTTGCAGGGATATAAATCGAGCACATGTCGAAAGTTTTCGGCAAAGTTTCGACAAGATTTATAAATATCCTTTTTTTTTTAATATTATTATTGTTTCTTATAAATGTACCTTTTTTGTAATAATAATTGAGTTGAAAAAAATTTTTTAATGTATGAAAATGTTAGTTAATTCCGGAACATGAAGTAAAAAATTTTGGAATTTTGGAAGTAGCATTTTGTATACTTTTAGCACATTTTTTACATGATATACGTTAACAGACTTGAGTTTTATGAAAAGTGTCCGATTTCACAGAACAAGGTTTTTATTTTTGAAACACACTGCACTTCATATTAGCAGTAATAATATACAAAATGTGGATTCACATGTAGACAAGATTGTAAGTGAATAAATGCTCTGTACTAACGTCAAAATTTTTTCAGAATAAAACTCTCGAACTTCAAGTACCACGAATATTCATAGACATATTGCGTAAGATTACTTTTATTATTCTAAGCAATACGCGTAAAAAAAAAAAAAAAAAAAAAAAAAAAAAAAAAAAAAAAAAAAAAAAAAAATTAATATTCCTACGAAAAGGTTGACCATGTGAATATAATTTTTTTAGAGCAAATTTTCTTTAAATTTAAATGGCTTATTAAATAAATAAAACATTCTTTTGATCAAGAAACACAACCTATCAACAACACAGAAATGTCTATATAAAGCAAAAGACTACAAATCGGCTTACAACACTCACATATCAAAAATTTTAAAATATTGTTTATCAACACAAACTATACTTATTCTAAGGGATGGATCAAGTTAAGTGAAATTTTATTACTGGAGGAAATTATTGCCTGTAGTTAAATTGGGCAAGGTCAAGCCATTTTTTCCTACTGAGTTCGATAATATAATGGACGAATGAATGAATACAAGGTAATTAAAGTACACTAAATAATGTTGGAACCAAACAAAAATAAAGCCTCAAATATCTCTGGACTTAAAATAGACAACTAAAGACACATGATCTATTTATTCCTTAAGAAATGGTAACCTGTTATTGGAACTGCCATATTGACTTCACAATGAATACTTTTTTTTCGGAAGTTTACAGAGGAAAAAGCATACTGTGCTATGTGTTAATTGCACCATTCGGAGCGACATTTAGCTTTAAAATAAAATTGTCTATCTTATAATGAATACGCTCTATTCTTTGAACAAAACTACGTTTCAGTTTCTCAGCCTAATTTACTTTATTATTATTATTATTATTTTAATAAAAAAAAAGAGAGAGAAAGAACGCTGAAGAAATTGCACTTCTTTTAAGAAAAACTTTCCTTATCAGCAGTCTTAATATAAAACCTAATCTATAACAATTACAGAGCAAGTGATTATACTTTGAATTCATTACTACGTTATGAAGATAAGCGCAGCGTTTATTATTATTATTATTTTTTTTTTAATGTAACGGAAGCAAAACTACACATCACGAACTATCTGTGAATTAAGTAAGGAAACTGTTATTTGCGCGAGTTAAGATTCCAACCCACCCCAAGATGGACTAGATACATATATTACATTTTATTTTATTTTTTTTCATTACTCTTGGTTCACATGCCCATACAAAAAAAAAAAAAAAAAAAAAAAAAAAAGCTACTGCTTTCTGCAGTATATTGTCCTTACTTTCTCCTGAATAAATATGTACACATATTAAGCACAACGACGATTTTAATATGTAATTTCACAACATTAAAGAAAGAAGATGGCTGATACAGATATATATATATATATATTCTACATGTTAATAGTGTGTTTCATTGCATGAGACATTCATGTCTGGAGAAAAAAGCAAACCTACTGTTCTCTCTCAGAAACGCACAGTTTCACCAAGACACAATCATGAGTCTGAGAAAAAAAAAATGATTAATTTTCAACACACTTTTTTGAAGTCCTTAACCAGACATGTACCAGCTGTAGTAATAACAGAGATGGATAACATATAATATCACATTATGTGGTACACAGTCTTGGAGAAAACAGCACGCCCGCGTGATGTATGCTTTTGATAAAGTAAACTGTAAGAAAAAAAAAAAAACAGCAATCAGTGTTGTTACTATTCAGTTGATTTTTTTATACAATTAAATTGGCAAGATACACATGCAAATTTAAGCTGCAAAGTGCTTTAAGAAATCTATTTATTATGATTAACTATTAGGTTTAATTACTACTATTGCTACAAGTATAGTTACCTACTTAGCCTGCACAATGAAAAACATGGAACACATTTATGAGCTCTTGGAGAAGTTGTGAAAGATGAGTGAGTTATGGTAACAATACACAAAACGTGAGGATCACTAGCAGGATACGACACACCTTTCCTTCTGATTTTCTCTCATAACAAGCATTAATTATCCACTTAGTTCTTTATAGTTTACTGTCTCAACGAAAACAACAGACGACGGTGCGACAATGTTGCAGAAAGATTGGCTAACCACTAGACAAAAATTACTGCCTCAGAAAAACAGTTTACTTTGTAAATAAAAATTACGGTTGCAGAGAGATTTTCTTCTCCGAAATAAAACACGATTCAGAACAACTCAACGTTTGATATGATAGTATACTGATAAACTTGAGAGCTGCGAAAGGGAAGACTAAGCGATATGTATAGTCACCAATACGAGCGCTACAGTCGCCAGTGTTACAGTGCATACAGCAGAGTCGAAACACTAGCAGATAGCTGTCTGATGGCGGAATGTTTGCTGAGCCATTGCGCATTCCTTGGTAGCGCTGCTGTCGTGATTATAACGTGATTGTATACTTAGAAAATGGCTACCTGAGGATTATTTGTGAAAGCTGGGAATTTATGACTAACCGCCCTGCAGCCAATGATTTTTCGTTTGAAGAGGTTGGCAGATATGTTGGCTTACATCCAGATAAATGGACCGCCTGCTGGTTACACGGGAAACAGCAAACTTTTGAAAATGGTTTTATGTCAGAAATATGGTAGTCAATAGCACAATCATTTTTTTTTTTTTTTTTTTTTATCATGTGATATTATATGGATGTTGATGAAAAAGAGTCTAAGCTATATAAATTTTTCAGCAGAATTTAATTATAAGCACCACAAAAATACGTTTTATCGTTTTCCTTTACAGTGAAACGTTCGCCATTCTAAGAACGGATATAGATAAGCTTGAAGACAAAGTCAATGTCAGAGAGAGAAGCACGCCAGTAGACCCTTTCAATCAGAAATTTTATTATCCAAAAGCATCAATGCTGAAGATTTTCCCATCAACACACTTGATTCTTTGGGTGTTTTGCATTCGAGCCTGTGCAACACTCATTTTTAAAATCCACTCCAGCCTGTGTAACGCTAACTTTGATGTCTTTATGTAACGAAAAAATACTTCTATTTGTAGTTATTTTTATCTCGTCTGTACTATTACGACCGAAAGTTTTCTTTCTTTCATTTATTTTTTTTTTCTAATTTTTAAACACACTAAATTTTAGTCTTTATTTGTAAGAGGAAGGTTGGAATATATTCGCGTGAATCTTTTTCAACCTACTTCTGGTAAAGGAACCACTTCCAAACATTGTGATCTTTGCTGTGAAAAATTTAGCATCTGCTCTTCTAAGAATTTAATAAATTGAATAACGCAGTTATTTTCTTATTCCTTAAGCTTGTACACGTTGGATTTAAATTTGATCTACCTAGACTTCCATCTGAATAATGAAAATTCAAATTACACATATTCAAATGGAAGTAATATAAACTGCTCTCCTAAGCCAACACTTGGAGGCGAGAAACAGTAGAGAGAGAAGTCTGCCATGTATAATATGATTCTTGATTTATTGATTAATTGTAAGCTTAATGGGAACATCATTATTGATGGATTTGTTCTCCATCACGAGAAATCTGACTTTGTATGATCATCTATGTACCCTACAATTCTACCGGATATAATTAGAGAAAAGTGTTAGCCGGGGAAATACAAACCTGAGAAGTGATTCAGATCCCACTTAGGTCTCGTCTCACGTATCAAAGGAGGACTGAATGATTGATTGATTGATTAGGGGGGATAATGCGGACGGCAGCATCAAGGTTATATGTCCCCGTCACGATTAATACGGCTGCTCCAACACGGACTGCAACAATAATAACAAAGAAGAAAAAACTGCAAAGAACATACTAAAAGAGAATAAAACAGCGCTGCTAAAGATAAATAAAATTTCAAAAAACCAGAAGATAAAAGAAAAATATATTTAATAAAATACCTAACAATAACAATATATAGAAAAAACAATAAAAAGTTAGAATAAAAGTGTAGCAACATAAAAAAGGAACTAAATACTACAAAAACTCTGAGAACGTGAGCAGTCTGAGAACAATGAACAAATTGAAATACCCGCCGTGACGTTCTCTGAGATCTGAATATTTAGGACATTCGACAAGAATATGCCAAATACGCAGTAGGACAATACAGTTTTCACAACACGGAAGGGTACAGTTCATGTAACAAATGACTGTCATGCGCAGACACGCCAGAAGCACTTTATCTCGACGACTAGGGTGAGAGCATGGTCGAGAGCAAGCTTAACTGCGGTTAATTCAGCAGTAAATATGGAACACAGGCGATGCAAATGGAACTCTGAGCTGCCCTCGTGGACAATGATGGCACAGCCAACAGACTCTCCATCTTTAGAACCGTCCGTACAGAACACATTAAAATGGCGGTACTGTTCTACCAATGCTGCGAACTCCTCCTGGTAGACCTGGGAATTAGTGTCCGATTTGGTACCTGAGGACAAGCATAAGTCAAGTCTGGGTGGACGACTAGACAATTGACCTTCTGGTGACACCAGTGAGTGTTAATTTTTTAAGTTTCCGGCTTAATTTTTCCAAAAGTTATTTAACTTTGAGCACTTCTTTTGTTTGTTTGCTTTTACCCATGTGTGTGGTAGTAAGGAGGTGAAAAATAAAATATCCAGAATGACCGAGAACTGTATCGAATCCATAATTTTTGGGGCTGACCGCTTATGGAACATAGTTAGAATTATCATGTCACTTGGATTCTTACCATTACACTTTCATTGAAATGCATCTCCCAAGCGAGAAGCGGACTGAAATATTTTTTATAAACCTAGTTTCCCCATTGCGAAGAACGGACAATGAAAATGAGTGGAACGATGTTTGCTTAATAACTTGTATTAAGCCGCTGCACCGATTTTGATAATTCTGGCCTAACTTAAGTTTTCAGCACTTTTTCAGCAAGGAGGGGGAGGGGGGAGAGGTGACATGTAAACATATGTTTGATGGCTAACTCCTCCTAGATAGCTGCAACAACTTTAATGATTATTGGTATATGAAGGACTCTGGTTTAACTTAAGTTTCAAGCACATTTTCGGCAAAGGGAAATGGGACGGGGTGAGATGACATGTAAATAATAGAGAACTACCGATATTATTGTCAAATCCACAGTTCTCGGGATCGCTGAGATAAATAATCGCACTCCTAATTCCGTTTACGTTAAAATTCATCCCCCATCAGCATGGAGAGTGCACGTGGGAAGTAAGAGTCGTGGCAAAAGTAATCGATCAATATTAGTGTCCAATTCATAGTTTCCGCGGTTGTTGAGATGGATAGTGACACTCCTGATGCCGCTTAAGTCCAAATTCATTTCACATCAGTATGGAACTAAGGGCTGGGGATGGGAAGGAGTTGACATGTGAAAACAATCGATATTAGTTTCTAACCCATAGTTTTCGGGGTCGCTGGATGAATAGTGCTGTTTGCAATGTCGTTGAAGTCCAACTTTAACCCCAATCGATATAGGAGGAGGAGGGTGGAAAAACGGGATCGTAAAAATGATCAAAACGATAGAGACTAGTGTCCAATCCATAGTTTTCGGGCTCACTGAGAAGAATAGTGACTACGATGCCGTTTCAAGTCTAAATGCATCCCACCCGCGTAGCCAAAGGGAGAAGAGGTACTAATACAATCCACAAACTTACTCTCCTCGTATGAAGAACAGATATTTCAACTAAAACAAATAATAGCATCGACATCTACAATCTCTACGATACATGATACATAGTGTTCTAGTTGGGAAGCAGGTGGGGGTGGGCAAGAAACTAGGGTTGTTTTGTTTAAAACAAACGATTAAAACTTGTTTTAAACAATTTATTTTTTTAAAAACAAATTTTGTATAAGTTTTAAACATTTTGTTTTAAACATCTGTATTTTTTAAGACTTGTTTTAAACATTTTTATTTTATTTTAATTTTGTAAAAAAATCTTCTAGAGAAAGAAAATTGTTAAAAGTGCTCCCCATTCAGAAGACTATTTTCTTCCCATGTCAATGTTTTGTTTTCTCCTGGCTATAGCAGGTCAATGTGGTGATCTACAATGTGTCTCTTTTTTCCCTTAATTTTAACGTATATTGTATTGTTTAAATGCTTCTCAGTTAACTTGCGAGAAAGTGTCGTAATCGAAGGTTGAACTACTTGTAGAACTGATATTAAAAAATAAATAAAATGATTATCATGGAAACAAATTTTTGTGTTGTATTCAGAAAACAAACAAAAGGTTATTTTCTACATTGCAGTTCTGAAATTAAAATATTACAAGCATTCGTTGATGCAGTACATGTTGGTTCTCAGTATCCGTAAACTTGGTTGGAATCGTTTAACACGAGTTTTACGGGAAGAAAAAAGGACATGATTTGCAGCACATTTATTAAAGTAACTCAAACTCCATCAGATAAGAAAACGACTATACGAGCTCGTTCCAAAACGTGTAAGAAAGAAATGGTTGGTTTAATTCAAAGACTGAAGAATCATTATGAAAAATGCAATGCTATGAAAAAACTGGAAACCCAAACAAATGGTACAAGTGTTGATCTGAAAATTGCTTCTGATGATTCTAACGTTAGTAAGAATTAATTTTGTATCAACAATATCTTTATCATTATATTATGAAAATTTTACTTCGTCTCTCTTCCCCACCTCAGTTCTAAATTTTCTTAAAAACTTTACACTTTGGCATATGGCAGTCGCTCGCGTAACTAACCATTAATGTGTGATACCTATCGTAACATCAGTGTCTGGGACAATTTGATCTCAATTTGTTCGTCTGTCTGTATGTATGCACCACGCTACAGGGCGCCATTTTCAGTCATTTAACATTACATTTTGAGGGTAGGGGGACGAGACGTCGGAATTTGCTGTAGCCCTATAGATTTTGACTGCAATCCGACGTAAAATTTCAAAATTAGTGGTTCGGATCCCACTTTAAACAAAAAGCCCTGTCTCATATAGCCTTACTTCTGGTGCAAAACTGTAATCAAACTAAACAAACTAATTTTATGCGTTTCGAACAAACTTAGGTTGAGGATAAATTTGGCTCCAACTTAGTTTTTATAAAATATTTTTAGATATGGGGCATTCAGAGCACAAGAGATCCAAGTCCATTTTCAGAAAGGTTCACTTTTGCTCAGCTAACGTAGTATCTTCGTAGCCAAGAGTACGAAATAAATTAAACAAAAAACACGTAAAAGGGTGTGGACTAAAGTTTCATGAGACAATCGCTAGACAAGGGCGTTGATGAAATGGAGAAGGGCTAATTTCCCCTTGCTCATAAATTTAAGATATTAACATTATATTGTTTACGGTCAGCATGGGAATGATTAACAAGTCAAGCTCCGAATGCCATCGTCAATGATTCACAATTACGTTAAATAAATTTAGTGTGTGTCCAAAAGAATACACCAACGGAAAACGTCATATTTTCACAACCACGAATCCGAAATGAAAGAAAGAAAAACTACATGACAAGATGCAATCTAGAATTTTATAGTTTCATCATTCTCCCTCAACCAGTTTTCAATACACAAGAATGGAGAGGACTTTTGTTTTGCCATGTATATTGATAGATTGTGTGAAATCTCCATAGTAGGTAGATTTTAAAATTTACCTTTAAAAAAAAAAAAGAAGGTACTTACTGGCAAGAGGGTGTAATAAAAGGGGGTCGTGATATGAAATAAGTTGAGAATTACTAATCTATACTGAAATATTCTGTACCCAACACAGTATAGTCTTAACGAGAATAAAATAAATGAAAAGGTCGGTTGCAAATTAAAAAATGTATTAATAAATACGTTATTACACAATTTTGAAATATGTTTAAAATCATGTTTTAAACTGTTCAAAATGTTTAAAACATGTTTTTTTCGTGTGTTTTAAAACATGTTTAAAACATTTTGAACATCTTTTACATGTTTTAAACACGTTTTGTTCTTTTTTTTTTTTTTTAAAAAACTATTTTTTCAACCCTGCAAGAAACCGTTGAGAAAATTATGAGGAAGATACGAGGATTATATAAACTAGAATGTTAAGGAAGTAGATAACATCTATCTTGGCAGGATGAATTGAAAAGGGAGAATTCACTAAGGGTATTTCGTTTCTTGCGGCAATCGGTCTACAAGTCTTTTACGAAAGAGACCTAGTTAGTTAGTTTTTAAAAAATAATTAGGGACTAACATTCTGCACCTCAGTTCCTTTCTGTGGAGCACTTTTGGATCCATTTTTCTTTTCTTTTGTGAAACGCCTATTACACAATGCAACACACTATATTATATATAAGAATTAATAAAACAAAAGTGACCAAAGCAACAAATATTATTAATACTATTTGTGTTACACAAGTATTATTAGTATATATTTAGTGCTTTGGTTATTTTTATTTTATTAATACTGTGGAATATTTCTAAAGCTATAATGAACAAGATATAAAGAAATATAAATTTTGGGGCAGCGGCGGCTCCGTAGTATAGCGTTCACTTCTGGTTCATGAGGTCCTTGGTTCGATACCAGCTCATATCAAGTGAGCTTTGTGGTGGACGGGGTTCTTCCGTTTCCTCCCACTTTTTCATTCATTTCTCATCATCACCGTCTCCTTTAGGATAGCCAGCATAACCGTTGGACGTAAAACTTAAAGATTTATGATTTACTTATTTAAATATGGATTTCGGAAACATCTGAAACAGGTACGTTTTGCTCGAAGAAATTTTCATTCTTACTACTACCTTATATTTTTTCTTAATGTTCCTTTTATACTTACGGATTTAGAACTACTGTTTCAGCATAAACCACCTTCAAAATCCTCATCGTCTGCGTCTGCAGCAGCTTTGTTTGACTCCTGAAATGAAACGAGTATATGTAATTTCACGTTAATTTTGGTTTCTGAAAAACGTGGTACGTTAGAACACCACATATAGTGGAGATTAAAAAATACTACCAAGCATGAGTTCAAACCTAGCCCTCATGTTTGTGTGTGGATGATTGAGAACTAAGTTACTTCGGATATAGTCACTGTTTTTAACATAGATTGCTTAAGTATTACAACTTTTCCAGATCTAGCAATTGAAAAGAGAAGATGCACACAATTTGAGCAATAATTTTGTAAGGTTAGTGACGACGTTCCATCTCACCAATTAAACAATGCTATTTAGCTATGTATGGAACTTGTTTGTTTGTGCTTCTCAAAAACATTTACAACTGTACGTCCATTTTGTAGCACAAACACGTTCAGACTTTTCATATGATACGTGAGTATGATTATTTCTGTTTGTGCACACTATTTGAGTTTCATTGTTTCTTATTCACATTAAACTTAAAATGGATCGAAAGATTGCCATTTTGCCCAATAATTGGTTTTTGGATCAGCGGCCACAAAATTTTTGAACGGTCCCTAAATCGAGTTTTCGTATTTTCTACGGAATAAGAACATCATACTGACAAGGAACGGACATGAACCAATCATCCGGGCATCCGAATCAAACCTAGTCCATTCAATAAACATAAAAATATGTTCATGCAGAAAAAATTAGGTGCCATGGACAACGGAGTATGTCCCTGGGGTCCATTAACCCTATTAGTATAAAGAAAATCGTAGACTCGCAGTGAAATAGCTATTGCATCAACACTATTCATTGGAAAGTCATGATTTATAGTTCATTCTTTTCAGCATGAAACAAACTTTCCAGAGATGTTATGTATTGGGGCCCATAACGTACATGAACAGGGAAAATTGGGAGAATGTCGGGAAAATTCCTGCCAAAAATCCCTCCCATCAACTTTGGCTCTCTGTGGAGTGGCCCTGGATAAAAAGCACACAATCCAAATGTATCTCGAAAAATAGTATGGGGTATTAGAAATATGTGTACCAAGTTCTGTATTGATAGACGGAATAGATATGAGGGAAAAGCTTGTATACCAATACATGATTTCCCCTCATATCTTTTCCCTCTATCAATACAAAATTTGGTACACATATTTCTAATACCCCATACTATTTTTCGAGATACATTTGGATTGTGTGCTTTTATCCAGGGCCACTCCACAGAGAGCCAAAGTTGATGAGAGGGATTTCTGGCAGGAATTTTCCCTGTTCAGGTACGTTATGGGCCCCAATACATAGCATCTCTGGAAAGTTTGTTTCATGCTGAAGAGAATGAACTATAAACCATGATTTTCCAATGAACAGTGTTGATGCAATAGCTATTTCACGACGAGTCTACGATTTTCTTTATACTAACAGGGTTAATTGGCTCCAGGAACTTACTCATTTTTTGTGCATGAACATACCTTTGTTATGTTAATCGAATGGACTAGGTTTGATTCGGATGTCCGGATGACAGGTTCATGTCCGTTCCTTGTAAGTTAAGTGATAGTTTGGGTTTGGCTACACTATATGCAGTTCTCCGGATATAAGGCCTACAAGAAAATTTTTGAATGAAATATATTGGGTCTTTTAATTTCCCTCTCTCCCTCCAAAAACTAAAAGTTAAGGAAAGAAAATCGTACGATTACTTTATTATTATACAAACAACATGTCTGTCCAGTTATATATTTATATAGAATAAGTCATACAAATGCGCTTGTTTATAATCGTCCGTAATAGGTTTCCCCTTCTTTCTACTTTACTCCAATGGATCAATAAGTTGGGTCGACTTTAGTTTGTGAAGCTATTTGATTATGGATCCTAATATGAAGGAATTCGAACCTTTTTCAATCGATGAACACCAATTTCCTTTTGGACAATTCTATTATGGAATTTGACGTATTAAACTACTACTACTTTATTTTCACCTGTACACAAGTTTATTGCAACTTCTTTGTATTTGTATTTTTCATCGAACTCTTTTGAAACTCAATTTTGGAGAACACCCCTCCCCCCAATTTTGTTTCATTGAAAATATGTAGTCGGTTTTAAAAATTGTTCTGTAAGACAGAATTTAGATATTTCATGTCCAGGACAGTTCGTGGCTGATAACCACGTAACAACTTTAACTGGCAAATTTTGTTGTGCTACGATTTGCAAAGATTATCCTAGGCAAATAAATGTCCTCTTGATTAGAAGGTTCGCTTTGAATTGCTGTATATTGTCACAGTTGCGTTCTGCGCGGCCTACAAATTCATGAAGAGAAAATGGTGCGAACTTAATACTGATTGTGTTAGCAAACTATTCGAAAGTCTTATATCGATGCCCGGGCAAAAAGTCAAATAAAATGCAATCATAAAATCCGTATATTAGAAATACATTGTTATATAAGAAGCAAATTATTGTTTGAGCCTACATATCTTTCAAAAGATCGGTAATTAAGTAACTATTGGTGACGTTACAGACCATCAAAATGTATTTGTACTAGTTTTCCCTTGTTGAAATTTACCGATCTCATGGATAACTAACTCAAAGAATGGAATACGAGGAACGTAAATAGTTTCTAGAAACAATTTTGCTTTTCTCGAATTCTTTTCTTGTAAAAGCCAGGATTCACAATTGCTGAATTTCTGTTGTATTATTTTCTTCATATATGGGAAATAAATATATTTGTTTGTCAAACTATAAATACGAGAGAATTCTTGGTGAACCGCAACACTGGAATACTATAAATTGTTTCAAATGCATCCTTTTGCAAAAATTAAGATACGCAAGGCAAGAAATGCTCAGTGTTACTGTGTCTATGCATTTATACGGTTTTCCATCAACAATTATATATCGCTTGGCTGAGCGAATGATTTGATCAAATTCTGTGTATTGACAATATGTACACCTCTGTTGATGCTAAGATCTCCCTTGTTTAAACTAAACATAATTTCGTTTACTCGGAGGCAAAAAATGTTAAAAATAACGTATTATTTGACAGAATCTCAAGTATAGAAGAACAGCAAAGTTAAAGAAAATAGGGTTTTATTCAAACGGAGACAGGCATCTCAGAAAGCGGATGTCACTGAAGAATTCTGTTGTAATTTTTTCACAGTATTTCCTTTATTATAAATCTGATAATAAAAGGAAGACACAAAATTGTAAAAACAGTTCAGAGAGATGAGATTGCAAATTCGTGTCGCTTCCTAATACTTCTCGCTTTTCCCAAGCAGGAAATAGATCAAATATTCGCTTACTTGTATTAATTCAATCCAATCAGTATCATAGTGCGTGCTATGAATTGGCAAAACAACGGTGAAAAATTAACATGGAAAATTGCTAAAGCAAGTAATCCCAGATCTAGAAGAGAACCTAGGTCATCCAGGGATGGGAACCAAAGCCAAAAAAAAAAAAAGACGCTAAGAAACAGCTAACATAGGATCCCTTCAAAGGAGTAGGGAGTAGTAGTGGACTGAGTTCGAGTTGTTGTTAAGACCGGAAGTCAAATCGCGAAATGCTTCGTGCAATCAATGCTCGAAAGTTGACCCACAACCACTAATAGGGCCTCGCGTCCGATAAACACTGAGATGAAAGTGTTTCATCAGACTCCAACAGACAGCTGACCACACATAACTATAGTCCAAAGGAAACCCGAAAGCTTCCTTGAGACAGACACTGCTAGGCTAACGGACAAAAACCGTACACGCGAGTATTGTGTCACCTGAACGGTAACAGTGAAACTTATGTGGCTGCTACTGAACTGTATACCAGTAAGCTGACAACTGGAGAAGTTTTTACAATGAAAATTGACCTTTTAAACTGTTAACTTTAAGCAGGGTCTTCGTAATGATTTACACGTCTGTTAATTACCAATAAACGGTTCACATTTCACAAGTATACGAGGAATTTCACGATTTAGTAATTTTATGACGTAATACCGTGTACTTTGATTTTAATCGTAAAATCTCAAACTTCGGTAAGAACTATACTCGCGCAAGTTGTGGACAGCTAATTTTAGGCTAGTGTCTCAAAAAGTTCACTTCAAAATTTATATTATTAGATATTTTAATTATATCCAAAATTAGTATTTGCGTATTAAAATTTTACTATTCTCTGTCCTTTCTGATAAAAGGAAAAGACAATCGTTCTAACGTAGAGGTTATAATTTTCAAAGAGTTACAATCCTTAGAACAATATAGTACTGTAGAAATACACAAATACTAATGCTCAAATCGGTTACAGCCCTTGTCCTAGTTTGAAAAAAATTAATCGAAACAATACAGTTTTTAAGTTGCAATTAAATCGTCGCAATGTTTTAAACTCGGCAAATTGTCAGCACGGTAGTGAGATCTGTTGGTGTTAAGCAGGTAGGCTGCGTAGAGTAGTGACACCTATTAGCGTGACTGTTTACTACGAGGGGGAGTCCGAAAAGTTTCCCCAGGAAAGCGAACAGCAATGGGGGAAACAAGACAGCGGTTGCACGTGCAACACACACAGACAAGTGGATATCGTTCGTCCGCGATTCTGCAGATGGTGCAGTCTCAGCGCTTGTGCAAAGCGGAGATAACTCTCTGAGTCTGAGCCTGGTAGCTATGGAGAGAAGGTGCGTTTTGACGTCGTCGTCAAAAGAGAAAGTGCGAGGGGTTGTCCGCTATGAATGTGCACGTGGCGTGTCGGGAGCAGACATCCATAACCATCTCGTGGAAGTCTATGGGCCTGATGGGATGTCGAAACAAATGGTGTCCCCAATTCAGTAAGGGGCGGCATCCGTCATCACTTGCCCGCAAGAAGTTCAAAACAATGCTCTTTGCAGGGAAAGTGCTACTCACAGTGTTTTTGGACGCCCAAGGGATGTTTTTGCTGAACCTTTTGGAGGTTGGAACCATCACAGTTGCGCGGTAGTCATACACTGTCGAACTTGAAGGAGACGATTTGGAAAAAGCGGCCTGGCCTTTTCACCTCTAGCGTTCTGTTGTTGGATGGCAATACGAGACCACACTCAGCAATGGAAACGCAAAACCATATTGCAATTCTTGGATGGAAGCACCTTGCCCATCCGTCATACAGTCCTGATCTCGTACCCAGTGACTTCCATTTGTTTCCAGCTTTGAAGATTCTCTGCGGCAGGCGCTTTGGAAGCAATGCTGAAGTCACAGAAGCTGTTCGACGCTTCTTCGGTATGCAGAGCCCTGAGTTTTTCCTGGAAGGGTTTTTGAAGCTTATAGACCGGTATGACAAATGTCTCAATGTACGTGGTACTTATGTGGAAATATAAAGGTACGTCTGATCTTTAATGTCTCATGTTATTTTTAGTCTTGCATCCCACCTCTGTCTACAGTCGCCAGGGGAAACTTATTTTCGGACTCCCCCTCGTATTAGGAATGACCCTGACGCACAAACTGAAACGTTTCTCTTTCACAATTTGGACGCATATTTAAACCATGTTGAGGTAGGTAATCTTCAAATTATTCAAATTTTCACCCTAATAAAATTTCTGGCGACGCTTATGTCTCAGACTTCCGGTGACCGAAACCACGTTCTCAATGATTGCTATGACAGTACAAGCTTGTTTTCAAGATAGAGTGAACCCTTTTTGACATTTATCAAGACCACTGCAAGAATTTCTGGCGAAATCCATCTCCCAGATGACTAATACTCCCTGCGACTAAGTGATTAATTTCGTAACTGCCATGTCGTTGTATGATGCGCAGAACGGAACAAAAGAGAAACAACAAAGAAAATTCACGCGAAACGCACAAACTTTTTAAACCAATGTAGAAAGAAGCACGTTTGAAAAACGTATTCTGCCGCACCAATTAATACAACAATAGTCAACATGAACGTTGGATGTAACTGATTACGTAACGGTTTTGATGTTATAAATGTCTTGATGAAAATACAATTAAGCTTCAACAGATGAACTTTTACTAGTATATTGTCTTGTAAGGCTTAAAGGTACCGATTTCAGGAATATTTCCAACCTGAGCATTATTATTTAGTTTGTTTCTATTCACAACGCAATAAAAATAATAATATTCAATGCAGACTGATTGCAGTTTAGCAAAAGAGATTTCTCTGGACATTTCACTTGCATTTTACACATTTTTGCATAATGTATTTTAAGTTTTATTGCTTTTCAGTGGCAAAATGTGCACTATCTGAAAAAAAAAAAATAATAATTTTCGTAATTAAGAAATAAGTGGTTTCAACTCGAACGGGAACCAATAAACAGATATAACGAAGAACTTTCATGACTGCAGTCACTATGACATGACATCATGACATCGTTAAAGATGTAGATTGTCTTGGATCAACGATTAAGTGTTGTGAACTTATATTTGTTTGTTTTTATAAAAAAGGAAAAAAGTTTAATTTTTATATTCAAATTTAAATAATAAGCTAGCGAAGGTAATACTGTTCCTTTACGTTGATGACATTTTTAAATATGGCGGCTATTATTGACGAAAAAAAAAACTTTTGAGTTTCATTATATTCGTTTCATAGCGGATTACTACGAAACTACCAGAGATACGGAAAAACGCCTCGAAATAAACGTTATTGAATAGAGTCTCACCTTTCAAACGATACCTATATTATTCTTAAAAACTGAGGGAGCTAGGCCATTTTATGTTGCACAAGATGTTGGATTTTGAGAACTTAAAATGAACTAAACAAAGTGTCAAATACTCTTACAATTAAAGACAGGAGAACATTTGGAAAAGTAACTAGTGTTCTAATACGTAATTATGGGAATCCTGCAACCCTAACGAAAATAGAATTTGGACAATGACGTCATCAATACGGCGGCCAAGCGGAAGTATGCACTGAAAGTCCCGGTTTGACTTTAGATTCATGTTTGGGGTATCCACTTCTTTATTAAAAGAAAAAAGTCATATGACTTGGCAGTGGTCGGTAAGGTATCAATGTTGGATCAAATATGGCCGGTCTTTCGCCCTGTATTTGCATGTATGTCCAATTTGTCAAAAAATGACGCGTCCTACGAAATTTTGTTATTGAACAAAATTGAAGGAAATTACACCAATTTTACTATACCAATACACACGTTTTTCATTTTATAAATATAAATGCACTGTTTTGCAACAACGTTAATTTCTTTAAGCAATGTATGTGTCAATCGTGTCTAATGCATTTGTTTGTGTTCTTTTTGTTCCGGATTTATAGCTTCCTCATTGAGTTAACATAAACAGCCACCAAAGTTCCACTGAGTAATCTCCAAAAAAGAAAAGATGAGGGCAAACATCTATCAAAGTGTATTATTTGTCAGCTGAAGAAGAAAAGGACGCCAATTTGCGGAGATGAAAATGGGCGGAAGAAAATGTGCGACGCTTCCAAATGCCTTGGGAGAACCTTCTGTACTCGCTACCCCTCGTCCCAAGAAGGCTTGAATGAGCAAATCAAAGATCAAGACTATGATCATTGTGTTTTTTGATCCCAGGGGATCGTCTACCGTGAGATTGTTATTCTGAGACAGCCGATAACTCTAAATTTTACGTAGAAGTCCACCGGAGACTGAGAGGAAGGATCCGGCGCATCAGACCAGAGATCATCGACGATTGGAAACTTCATCATGACAACGGGCCAGCGCACACTGCCTTCGTCATAACCAGCTACCTGACCAATCCTAACATGGCAACGCTCCCCAGATAACCTACAGTTCCAACTTGGCTCTCGCAGACTTCTTCTCGTTTCCCTGTATGAAATCCCCCCCTGAAAGGACATCGTTATAGAACAATTGACGATGTGAAAGCAGCTTGTGGAATGGGTTTAAACGCAATTCTTATATAGGCCTTCCAGGATGCCTTCGCAAATTGGAAAACCCGCTGGGGGACGCAGCGGACAATATTTTGAAGAATTTTAATGTACAGGTATTATTATTCTTATTATTACGTAAATAAATGTTTTGTTTTTCATACTTGTAGGTTTGGTGACATTACTTCCCGGCCAGACCTTGTATTGAAGTAACAGTAATTGTAAATTCTAGACAGCAAAGTAACAATGTTTCAGAAATAGCTTTTTAATTGGAATTTTGACATGTCAATAACTTAATAAAGATATTGGGGTAGGGAAATTTACACATCTCGTTTGACCTCTTCCATTCATTTGATTTTAATTAAATTAAGATTCCACTATACTATATGTAAATTACTAAATTACTTGTTTTCCAACAATATACAGATGTATTAATGTTTGCTCTCTCATTACGTTCATGCAACAGTCATTTGAAAGTGGCAATGTTCATTTATGCATTTATCAGTTTACTTCTACTTTCATCATTCATCGCAGTTGCAATGTTGAGAGTTAATTGTCCTTCCTCTCTTAAGAGTCAGCAAAAGCCACAAAAATACTTTGGAAAAAAAAATCATCTTTCGATCCAGTAGTAAATACTTTTTCGTTCCACAAATGTGTGTCTCCTCATTTTCAAATTTTTGCTGGACATGCTCTGAAATATTTTCTTCGTTCTAGAAATGGATTCTTGACTTAAGAAAAAACATTTGCAATATACTAAACAACCACGAATTAAATACCACGAAAAAAATAAAAGTACAGATGATTATTTATCTTGAATCACCATGTTCCTGCTCGTACACATTTGTTCTAATATATCATTCTACAAATACAATTTGTTTTTGAATTCCTTATCAATTTGTTTCTCTCTTTAATTAACACCAGTTTCCGATTGCCTAGTTTCCTTTCACATCAGAGTTACTACGCGGCAATAACTAATTTAATTAATCTTCCACGTAATCTTAAATTTCAAAATCAATCTCCTTCCCAACTGTATCTTAACTGCGTTCTATTTACACATACTAACTCCCATTTTCCTTAGCAACAGTTAGTTTCAAATTCGAAAGCACTTTGTACCATTTTCATATTCCAACAGTAGTGATAGAAATAATCCAATTTTAGACATGGATCCACTATCAAACATTTTTTACGCAATTCTGCACTTTCTCTGAATCTACATCTCTTTTGTAGGATAATGATACTCACTTCGGATTTACCAATTTGAACATTTGGTGACACATACGATGGAGCTGCATTTTCACGTACTGATGCCTTGGGTGGTTGTGCTATTCCTTTCGGCAATGGCAAGTCGCGAGCTAGTTTGGCATATTCTACGTCCATATTCTTGATAAACGGGCTATTTAGTGCTTGGCGTGCCATGTCAGCATCCTCTTCATCGAAGCCTTGAAGCAGCATTTCTAAAGTTTGGACCTAGAACAAAACAAATTTAATTTGAAATTAACGTTTACGATATCAAGTTTCTAAGAATTGTATATCTGCCCAAAACGCGCCAATTCCTCTTTCTTCTATTTTCTTTTATTTTTATGATTTTATAGAAACTTGCACAAGCTAAGAAATATGTACTATTTTTTATATCAACAAGTATGAACTAACAAAGAAATGATCCAATTTTGTCAGAACTGCTTATTTATAAGATAGTCCATACATAGAATGAGACGTCTCGCCTTCTACTACACGTTTAATCATTTATTTCTCAAATTCAGGTATTAAAACAGAAATAACAATGATTGAAACAATTCTAGTTTTCTATCAGCACATACCCTCGCGTGTCACTCTATACATAATTTTGCACCTCCGCTTCAATGCGCCACTCCTATCCCAGCACCAACCATACTGAATTCGTAGAGTGGGAGACACATTCATAAGTGCTGTAGCAAAACGCCTCCACGTTACAAATGTTATACTTTACGACCAACAAGTAAAAAGAGTTATGCGATGATAGTAACATTTTCTAGTTCTTACTTTGCACAGAATCTTTAATATCTCTTTATGATTTTCTATATCTCAAGTATACTTGTCTGTTGAAGTTCAGCGTTCCTTTCACTACAGAGGGTATATGAGACATTGACTTACTGTTTAAGGTGGAATCCGAATCAGCGTAATTAATTCAAACTTTAATGCTCTCCTACCCGGAATCGCGTGAACAAAAGGCAAATGCTAGCTGCTAGACTGCAAGGAGGGCTAATTCCAGGGGGGAATGTTTCAAATTCCACCTTGCTCTGCCAGCTATCCAGGAAAGACAATTATCGCTTTTTACGGTTGAACAGTTTCCAACACTTAGGAATTATGAGAATGCTTCACGTTTGGAATTGCTGATAGATTTCCTCGGAAATAAATTTATCTCGCATAAGTTTCAAACAAGTCGATTAATGGTTTACATGTTAAAATACCGGTAATATTTTTCCATCTTTTTTAATGAATACCTAGCAGTTACGAATACGTCACATCATCAAATTTCAAATTCATTAGTCACGGGGTTCCGAAGATACAGTAATTAATCCATCTGATGTTAGACAAAACCAATTAGCTCCCAAGAACCCATTAGCGACCATTTCCTACCGTCGCTACTAATTGATTTCTCAACCCTGAGACCTATCTAAATCACTTTCTCGCATCCGAAAACAGATTCACGACGTTTCAAAGAAATAGTTGTGTAAAATTGTTCTGTTTACTCTCGAAAATTTTCTTTATTTGTATCTTTGTTTTTTTCTTTTTCTTATATACAGGGTGAGGCAAAAACATCTTATCATTAAATGGGGGGTTTACTCACGTGAAATTACACGGCAAATATTTGGTTACAGAGTTTCAATTTGGCACCCATCCCGCTCAATGCACTTATGCAATCTGTTCATTGCTGACTGTATGGCCTTCTGGGTCATTTGGGCAGGGATAGCAGCGACGACCTAAGTGATGTGGTGCTTCAGGTCGTCCAAGTTGCTAGGTTTGCTGGCATACACACGATCCTTGACCATGCCCAACAACCAAAAATCACATGGCGTCAGGTCGGGGAACGTGCTGGTTATGGGAGAGAACCACCTATACCAATCCAACGCTTAGCACGTTCATGGAGAAGAACTCAGGTCATCGTTTCTATCCCTGCAAAAATAGCCCAGAGGGCCACACAATCTACAATGGAGAGATTCCGTAAGTGCATTGAGCGGGATGGGTGACAAATTTAAATCCTGTAACCTAATCCTTGCCTTGTAATATTACGTAACTCCCATTTAATGATGACATCTTTTTACCTCACCCTGTATATACCAAAGTCACGGCTTCACGATAACTTTCTAATATCCAAACAAATCTACAACTTCAGTTGTGTTACAGGAATAAAGTGAGAGACGAAAATTATTCGTGGGACGCTGAAGCCATTTCCTGTTTTCTCTTATCGTTTTTGCTATACGAAGATTAATATTCAAAGCGGAAGTGGTATGAGATTTGTATAACTTCCGCTTACGTTACAGTAGGGATGGCCGATCTCTTTAGCTTTGAGGGTTACTTTCCATTTCATAAATAACTGTTGGTCTACCTATCTGTTCACAAGCCTGCTAGTGGCAATCATAAAACAATACCAATGATCTATGACACAGATCACTGCGGACTCTCTCTCATAACTTGCTGGTCGACTAGTAACCCACGGTCGACGCGTTGGGATCCTTGAATTAGAGCAATAAAATCGGAGATTAAACATATTCTTTGGACGCCTAATCGATTGTAGAAACCGGAAATATTTGGGATTTTAATATTTCTTGCGGGAAAATTTAAATCTGAATTTTAATCAGCTTGTAGTTCAAATAAATTGAACGAACTGAATAAAACATTGCAAAAGATTCGTTGTCGCTTCATGTACACAAAAAGTGTTCAAAAAAGTAAGATTAACAATAAGATACATCTGCTTTTATTACGAACGAATATACTCGTGGTTTTAAAATCGGTGATTTTCATCAAGTGCCTAATTCGGGCCTAAATTTTAGATAGTTTTAGTACTGTTTGCTTCTACGTATCTCAACCTTCAACGTACAAAGTAACCAATAAAAAAAAATTATAAAATTTGGAACGACTTTTGCTAAGAAAATTATAAGTTAAGCGGTTAAAGAATAAATGGATCGAGGTATGGATGGTAAGGAAATGCTATAAAAATGCATAAAAATAAATGTAAAACTGCTAGTAGAGTAGCAATAAATGTAAAACTATAGAGAATTTTTGAAATGAATGAAAATATGATTTTTTTTTTTTAAAGGACGTACCGTTACATATTAATGTTCTCTATCTTGTAGTCTCAATCAATTTACACCCTCTAAAGTTTAAGTCATGAATAAATTTATTTTAAACACTTTACAGTTTTAGAATCTAAATTTAAGCACTCCCTGAAAGGAACGTTTCTTACTTCTGGGGCTTCACAACAATTTCCCCACTCCTTAAATGCTTTCTCTGCCGCTACATAGTCTCCACGGGCAAGCTGTACCAACACAAGGGCGACAGTGAGCCGACCAATGGCAGCCAAATTATCCGCCTGTTGCCAGTGGCCTATCTCTCTCCGAATAGCATCAGCTGCGTGATCATACCTGAAATAATACAGAACGTACAGAATGTAAGTTAGATTCAATCATTCTCATTTCGTTAACACCTGTTTTACGAAAGAAAGCAGAAAAAAAATCTACTTCCAATTGCAACTTTCACTGGCTATGGAAGATTTGTAGAATAAAGATTGTGAGAAGAAAGTGGACGACCGTCACACAAACCTATGGAGACGCTGAACTAACCTATGTTGTGTTCTGTATTACAGTATCGTTGCTTATAATTTCGGTATGTGTTAGATGGTCAATTTAAACGAGAAGAAAAAATACTCTTATTAGGTAAACTGAAATTCATTCTACTAATCCAGTGATAAATACTTCTTACCACATTTGTTATTTACTTCATTTAATTCCTTTTTTTTAATTTTTTTTTGAAAGAAACGTCACTTGCGTAGAAAGGCCAATCTGTACAATTTTAACTAAATAACTACTGTAATAAAGATAACAATTGTGTAATATTGTTTATTAGAATGAAGTTTGATATCCTTGTCACAACATGGCTATAGAGACCTACAGTTTGAAGTGGAATAAAAAAACACTCGGATTCGAAATGAAATTTTTGAGTTTTACGTCCCACGGTTATGCCGGCGAGGCTAAAGGAGACGGTGATGATGAGCAATGAATGAAATGATGGAATGAAGGAAGTGGGAGGAAACGGGAGAACCCCGAAGAAACCCACGCACACGGTCTTTGTCCACCACAAAATTCACTTGGCGGGAGCAGGGTTTGAACCCGGGACCCCATGCACCAGAGGTGAACGCTCTACCACAGCAACCACGGCCCACACTCGGATTCGAATAGGAGGTAAGTGCCCTTATCATTGAATCGAATGCGGGACCCCGTCCGTTAGCCCTTCAGCCACGAAAGGACACTATGTTGTTGTTTCTTAACACTTTGAGTGCTAATTCCAAATTTTTACGGAGTAGCTTTCTCTGCCGCTACTGCGGATTCCGTTTTTATACGTGATTTGATTCAGCGTTGCATTTTCAATTACCATTGAGGGGACCATCAGTGTAGAGCCAAACTGCTGAACGGATTGGAAAAATTCCAACACTTTAGATTGAAAACATCATTTCTAGCAACTCTGTTCTCTTTAATTTTATCCTTATCTGCACTTATAACAAAGTTGGTCCATGGAAAGAGACTTTAATTACACTCTGTATGTACTCGTTAATATTTTTTTGCAATTACTTAAAAATTATTCATTTACTTAATTGTTCTTTATCGTTTATTTACTAATTCGTAGTATTTACTTAGTTATTTAATCATTCACAGTACTTTTTAATTATTTATTTACGCATTCGTAGTATTCTTATTTTTTTATTCGCTGATCTAATTGCTTACATTACACTTTTATAAATTATCTATATTTGTTCCTATATATTACCATTGCTTCAATTCTGTTGGTACTTTCAAAAGATTCGTTTCAAAACAACAACGACAGCCTTTCGGAGGTGATTCCTAATAGAGAGACAAAAAGTATAGACCAACCTGGGGGCAGAAATTCGTCATTTCGGAGTTATAGGTTGCCGAAAACATGAGAAGATGAACTTTAAAGGTGCATAGCTCCAATACTATGGGACCTTCCGTAGTCAGGTCAAGACTTTACTTAGGAACTAGTATGTACACTATCCGAATATCCATGTTTCAGAATCCTTTGGTACTTCTGCAACAATTTTTATAGTGGGAGTTTGGCTACGGGCATATAATTTGAAACACTCACCAAGTACCTCTATAAAAATTGTTGCGAAAGTACTGCAGGATTCTGAAACATGGATATTTGGATAGTGCACATACTAGTTCCTAAGTAAAGTCTTGACTCGCCTACTGTAGGTCCCATAGTATTGGAACTATGGACATTTAATATTCACTTTTTCATATTTTCGGCAACATATAACTCCGAAATTACGGGTCTATACTTTTTGTCTTATCTTGCTGTCAGAAATCACCTCCAAAATGTTGTCGTTGTTGTTTTGAAACACCCTGTATAGTACATTTTGATTACTTAATGGGATACTGATTCTACAGGATGTATTACATTGAAACAACCGTACAACTTTTAAAATAATAGATAAAATACGGTACACTAAATTTTGTACGATGAAAATAGTATATTAGTCAGTGTTAAAAACTAGATATGCTAAAATATTACAAACATGCAAGTTTTGGAAGCCTCGATCACAGTAAGAACACAACTGACAAGGTACATTCGCGAAGTGTCCCCTCTAGATTCGTGTAAAATTGATTCAAATGCAAAGTTCTCCGCGGCCCAATGCATATTGTACTAATTTTAGTGGCACATACCGGTAATTTCCATATTTATGGGCCTTCATATATCCAGAATTGAATCATACACTGCTACAATGCTCGGACAAAAAAATTGTTTTCAGTTTCTTTAGATGTAACTGGACATGAATGTGGGCACATGCAAAACAAATTTGTCAAAGTATTGCTTCTTTGACACATGTTACGCAACCTGGTAGCAATATTAGATTGAACTTTTAATTTTTCAAATGAGAATAGGTGCAAGTGATACATCAAATTCATGTACAATTTTCTCGCAAATTCATTGGTGTGGAGAATTTTACTGTAGCTTGTACCGTTTGGAAAGTATTGATGTTAAATTCCTCCAGGCACTTCGCGAACACATATTTCAAAGTTATGCTTACGCTTTTGATGTTGACAAATCAAAACAATTTCTAACTGTAAAAATACAGTAGGTATAAACAAACTCTTTACAACTTTAGTGTCATAATCTTATTACATTTCTGTGAGTGACTTATTATTTCAATGTTATAGTATCACATGGAAGTATAGTGTTACGGTCAAAATGGCTAATGTAAATCCAGATACGACCATTTGGGTGAAGACCTACCACTTCCGTACTGACGTCTGTGTGTCTATATGTATGTACGTTCAGAGAATATTTCGTAAACGATAAATCACGTAAAAGATTACATATACACATGGGGCACTGCACAACTTTCTATTTGGTTCACTATTCGTGAAATGCCTGACATTTAACATGCAATATATTGCAAACGGTACAAGCTACGGTAAAACGCAGTACACCAATGAATTTCCGAGAAAATTGTACATAAATTTGATGTATCACCTGCACCTATTCCCATTTGAAAACCGAAAGCTGAATCCAATATGGCGGCCGGGGTGGGTAACATGTGTCAGAGAAGCAGTACTTTATCCATTTTGCTTTGCATATGGCCACGTTAATGTCCAGTTACATGTAAAGAAACTAAAAGCAACTTTGTGTCCTAGCGTTATAGTAGTGTATGACTGAATTCCGGATATATGAAGGACCATAAATATAGAAATTACCGGTATGGGCCCCCAAAGTTAGCACAATACACATTGGAACGAGGGGAAATTTGCATTTGAATCAATTTTACACGAATCTGGAGGGAACACTACTATAACTTGACAGATATAATTTAATTTTCACACTTATTGTTGAACTGTTCTTCATATTCCTATATAAAGCGTACACACATCTATACAACTATACGCGACAAAAGCAATAATCAAAATTTTTATTACAATACAGAAATAATTTACAGGGGTAGCAGGCAAAAGAATGTGATATAAAAGGAGGTTGTCATATGAAGCAGATTGAGAAAACTTGCTTTAACCGTTCCAGGGATATGATAAACATGGGTACAGTTTGCAATTCTGATTAAAATTATGAAATTGCGAGAACCTGTAATTACGACTACCAAAAGCTATTTTGTAGTGCTATAAAATCAAAGAAAAGCGACAAATGTTTAAATCATTTCCTACAAATACGCCATTTTAAATAGTGTTACCAACTTTATCCATGTTTACAATATCTCTGAAATGGTTTGAGATGTCAATTTACTGTAAACGGCAAAATGATGCTTTCATACATTGTAACCAAGAGGTATTCACAGAGAAATTGTTAATCAAGCATTAGTCACGTGATTAGTTACTGTCGTATTACCTCTGTACTAAGGAGGGTATACTTTTTGGTATTCAAAGTCTACTTGGAGTTCAGCTAAGAAGTTGATTTGCATTTAAATAATATAACCTGAATGCAACAGGTGAGAAAGATAAATATGGCAACTATGAAAATCTAAATATGCGCATGCGTAGTCTGTAAAAATGAAAATATACGAAATGTTTTCATTATGGTTTGACATCAGAACTTATAAATAGTTACGAAATCAGATTATAATTAATCTATTCATTTTTGCGAGTTGTATGTATGACAGGAATAAGTAGAAGTCAATATTAACAATAGAAAGATTATGTTCTAATTATAAGGAAGATAAATTATCGATTAGCTGTATGTATCCCTCAGAAAACTGGACATTTTCTACTCATCTCTTAGCGTTCACTTTAAGAAACAGTTCTAGTTCACCCGATGAAGTGAAAGCAAAGAACGAAAGAGAGGTAATTAATTGCATTTTGTATTCTCATAATGTAAGTTTATTGTGGCTAAACCAGGGTACCCTCTGCTCTAAATTAAGTCACATATGATTAAATTAGTCAACTACTACTTGCTAATCAAAGATTCTGAACACATTTCTGATACCCATACTGTAGTCAAACCCTTAGTATGGCGCTAATCATACGTCAAAACGACTCTGCATAAGGCTCCAAATAATTATTTCTTTTAGAAATATAGGCTTTCGAAAAAACAAAGTCAAATTTTCAAACCTTTCTGTAACTCTCTTCCTATTTAATTGAAATATAATGTCATATCACTATCGTAGTATTCAACACTAAGGTACTTCGAGTGTGCATTACGCCGTCTTGGTTATGTTGATACTGTGGTAGACGGTCCCAAAATGTGGATGTGTGTAATACAATAACGTCCTTGGTTTGCAACATCGACTTACAAATGTGGTATTGTAAGCTTTTCCGTAACATTTGAAATATGTAATAATCTAATGTGTATATATATATTAAAAAAAAAAAAACTATGTTGTGCTGGCAACACTGTTAATCTGATAGTATTGCACAGTATATCAGAGAATTTCCTTCTCTCAATATTTGCCTCCTTCACCATTTCAGCGTTTCCTACCTATTAGTTTAGAAGTCAAAAACTCACACTGTATAGTCATTATTATTATTAACGTATGCCATGTAATAATTATTTAGTATTTCCAAATAATATGGAGTTAGTCTAGTCATCTACGAAAACAACGATCGTATTATGTGTATATAATTTTTCAGTACCATTAGGCCTATTTGCAAGATATTCAACATTTCCAGAAAGATTAAAAAATAAAAAATAAAAAAAATAAAGAGAGAGAAAGAGTAAACACCGATACCCTGCAGTTTCATCTTGCCACATAGAAGTACTAAAATATAAGAAGTAAAACCAAAATCAATTGAGGATCCTGCCGCGTTGAAGCAAGTACTCCACCTCAATGTATTTCATAAATTGGCAAAATTAACGTTACTGACGTAAGTAGTAGTAGTTAAATATGTCACCTTCCTTGTTATACTTAAAATCAGTTTTCTTCCCAATCTTTTTCTTTCCATAGTTCTAAATTAGTATGTAATGGAGCAATTTAATCCAAAAATTATTATATAGTTGTTTCAATTATCAATGAATTCAAATCATTTCGTGATGGATTCAAAAGCTATTATTATAATTCATTTCTTTCTTTTCTCCTCTGTAATCTATGGATAGCACCAATGTTCGTTCGCATCATCATTAACTTCATGCAATTTTACAGGTGCAGATTCGGAACATGTCGATATTGATGAAATTGTTGTAACATCAAACAGTAAAACAGCAAACAGGAGTAAGAACATCAACAGAGTAAAAATAGCCATATGAACAACACAGAAATAAAGCAACACATAACCACTAATGAAATCTATTCTGTACACACAAGTGGAGCATTACAAGTTTAACGTAGAATCCGAAACGCATGAGTTTCCACCGGTAATCGAACCCGGATCTCTTGAACCCAATACGCGTAATCGAAATATCCACTGTAATGGATTCCCTTTACGAAACTGCTCGCTATGGCTGCTCATTTGGGTCTTACGGAATGAAGCATGGAGAGACAGAGAACCAGTGTCACTGAAACTTAAATTAATAAAGTATCCACCTGATAAGCGAAGGATCGGGAGTCGGGTTATTCAGCAATTAGATTTACACTATCTGTTATTTCAACAATTTTCCATAATTGCTTGCCTGGAGTGCAATTGAAGTAATTAAATAGCTCATATTTTGAAAGAAATTGCAAAAACTTGCCAACATGTACACTAAACGATGGACATAAAATGAATAACTGATTACTATGGTTAAACAAAGATCAACATTTTAATAAGAAAACTTATATAGGGTTGGTGCGACTGAAATATCCGCTTTTACTTTTGCTGGGAAACCACTTTGTAACGAAACCAATGGGAAAAGCCGTGGTCATAAACTCCGTACATGTACGGATATGGATGGAGTGCCCATAAGTCAGGAACCACTGTGTTGTTGAACAGGGTTGTGTGAAAGTGCAATATGAACTCTCTCTATGGCCTATGGAACCCGAAGGTACAATTCCGCTTTCACAAAAGCTCTCCACTCACTTCTATATTTAGCCAATTGGATCCAGTTTCTACTTTGTATTCCTATTTCTCGGAGATCCATCTTAATATTGTCCTCCCATCTGCGCCTACGTCTTCCTAATGGTCGTTATCCGGTTGGTTTTCCAGTTAAGATTTTGAATGCGTTTCTACTTTCTTCCATTCTGGCTACCTGACCTGCCCACCTGAGCCTCCTAGACTTGATGACCCTAACAATGTTTGGTAACCCGTATAAATTAAGTAGTTCCTCGTTATGAAGTTTCCGCCATTCACGTTTCCCTTGGGTCCGAATATTCGTTTCAGGATCTTCTTCTCAAATACTTTCAATCTATCTTCTTCCTTCCGAGTAAGCGACCATGTTTCGCAACCATACAAAACAACAGGCATGATTATCGTTTTATGTTTTAAGCTTCAAATTCCTCGAAAAAAATTCGCGATGACAAGAGATTTTCAACTGAATAGTAACACGAATTCCCTGCTTTTAGTCGACATTTAATTTCTTCGTGAATATGGTTTTCGTCTGTTAATATTGATCCTAGATATTTGAAAGTATCCATTTTATCAAAAGTATTATTAGATATTTTAGCGCATCCATAATTTGTCGTAATACGATCCCGACACACTTCCATGTATTTAGTTTTCTTTGCATTTACTTCTAAACCCATGTCCCTGCAAGCGTTTAATAAGACCTCTGTATTTCTTTCTATTATTCTCCTATCATCCCCTATTAAATTTACATTATCAGCATATGCCATAACCTGGTGAACCCCATTCAACTGTAGGCCCCGGTTGCTATCTTTGATTTTCCTTACAGCGTATTCCAGAACAATGTTGAATAATAATGACGACAACGCATCTCCTTGTTTCAGGCCATTCTCGACGTGAAAACTCGTGGACAAAAAGTTTCCTACCCGGACTACTTTGGTATTCATTTAAACATTATCTTAATTAATCTAATTTGCTTTCTCGGTATTCCAAATTCTGTAAGAACGTTGTACAATGCTGCTCTTCTAAATCAATAAATAGTTGATGTACCGGGGTATTGTATTCCCACTTCTTTTCGAGTAATTGTCGAATTGTAAATATTTGGTCGATAGTTGATCAGTTTCGTCTAAATCCGCACTGATAATCTCCAATAATTTCATCTGCGTATGGGGTTAATCTTGATAATAGAATGTTTGAGAGGTTTTTATAGGACGTTGACAGAAGAGAAATGCCTCGATAATTATTAGTCAGTTTTGCCGCCTTTCTTGTGAATTAGAAGAATGATTGATTCTTTCCACTCTTGTGGCAATTCTTCCTTATGGGGGACATAAAATTTCGAATGATTTCTCCTTACAAGTTCAAATTGGGACTATTGCACGCACAGGTGCGAAAACATTAAGAGTGCATTTAGGCCAGATGTGGTAAATAAACGCACCATATGCCGCTGCTTTGTTCAATTTCATGACAGTCACAACACTGAAAAATTATTCCCGCAATTACCGACCAAGAGCACGTTCTCATGAATCCCTCAGGAACATCGTCGAAGTTACCGTTCGGAAAAGTGTCGGTGCAGCCGCAGACGAGTTAAGTATACACCATACCACTGCCGTTTGACGCCTCCGAACAATCGTTAAGGTGAAGATCGAGTGATGGGTACCACATGGGTTGACACCAGCCACCAAGGATTGCCATCTGGATGTGTACAGGTTTTTGGGTATACGAAACAGGCGAGTAAATTTCTGCATAGCATTTTCACTTTTGATGAAAAATGGATCCGCTACGAGAATCGTAAATGGCCCGAACAGTGATTGAATCGTTATCATCATCCATGATGGTTTCCCAGACCACCACTGTACACGCACAGATGGTGGTGATGTGGGTGGTACGGTGGTCTATGAGAGGACACCATTTCTTTTTCTGTTGAGGAGAGCCTTCATTGAGGATCATTAGGGTGCTGGACTCCATGAAATGCACCGCGAACATTTCCGCAAGTATCAATCGATTGTCAAAAGACATTGTGTTATGCTGCACACCCATATGTCGCTCAAGAGATAGCGCAGACTCTCCGTGAGTTGCAGTATGAAGCTCTTCCTCCCTCACCTCTTTTGCTATCTCGATTCGTTTTCGGCAGGGAAGAACGTAACTGATGACCGGGCGATTGAGGACTTCCTTCGTCATAGAACCCAACCGTTAACTGACGATGGCTGCAGCCAAAGACCACCCTGATTAACTAGGCATTGTAATTTTCATCTGTTTGTCCGTGATTCGGATGTTTCTATAGCACCAACCCAATACATATTTCACAAATTTAAAAATTTTTACGTACATTCTGAGCTTAACCATTATTCGAGCGACCTTACTAACGAATTCAGCTGCTTGTCGAGGTCGATCTTCGATCTGAAATTAAGAAAAAGATACATTAGACAACGCAAACTGAACTGCACACACTTCCAAGAAGTAACAATTCATAAACACTGTATCTTCAGATAACAACGGACTAGTAGAAATAAATGGAGACACCGTAGTGTAGTGGTTAGAGCGATGGACTCACGTCCGCGTGTTCCCGGGTTCGATTCCCGACTGGTGCTTTCCAATTTTCGGCGTCCACCTAGCGTCGCGAGGGAAACTGGGGAGTCACGTGAATAAAAAGATGTGACAACCAGTAGGTCTACAAAGCTCCTGATACGCCTCTTACAGACAGGGCGACGCCACGTGTTCGTCTCTAGGGTGGACGTAGTTCAGCTGGTCGCTCACAGATGGAGCGGCTCAGATCCACAAAGGGCTATTACGTCAAGTGATTTGGTGGAGTATAAATAATTATATCGCAAGTTACACTAACAACGAAATTTCCCCTTAGATTACACTAAAAATAGTATTCTTGCTGTTTAAAATGCGAAAATGGGCCGTCTTCAGTTTAATGTATCATTAAGATTTCTTGTATGCTAAAGCAAACGACTATAAATGCAAAATGTAAGTAAGTCATATTGAAATAAGTGAAGAAATGAAAGAGTTGATTTAAACTGAAACGCGCAAGAGGATCCATACATATCATATGAACTAACTAGAAGAAAGGAGTAGTTCTATCCGAAATTATGAGCTGTAACTTCCTACAATGCAGCAATATTCGTAGCAGTGTAATCTGACGAAACAATAAACGGAGGACACTCCAAGTTATCATTTTAAATCCTAATGTTCATGGACAATGACTTTTTTTGTTGAATTTTCCACAAAGAAAATAAAACATTTCATAGGGCGCAGCAATGACATCGCAAGATGAAATTACAATTAGTGTGTAAGAATGGCAGTGGTGAAGAAAGTTGGAATTTATACGACCATAAAAGACTCTTCTGCAATACAAAGTTATTACACAGTTAAAAGGTTGACAAAGTGATAAGGTTCTACGTGCCCCAACAATTCGACGATCAACAGTTCTATATGTAGTGCGTAAGCCCATGTGTTTGACTAATATTGATTTTATATGTTTACTATTTGTTCATCGAAAGTGTCTTAAAAAAAAGCACGTCGCTACATGTGAACTCCTTTCCAATGGAATCTTTAGTATTGGCTGCTTCATGCATTACGTCACGCGACTTCCGTTAAGTCCGCTATAACTAGTTCGATGTATTCATATAAAGAATCAGTCGCTGTTATTACATAATAAAGTAAAGTAAAGGTACTTTATTATGTAATATAACACAAATACTTTTGAATATAGAGACATAAAACTTAAAATATTTTTGTCTATGGCACAGAAAGGCTGCATAAGACTCAAGAGCTGGCAACTGGCTTATTAGAAACTAAATTCAGACCTTTAGCCACAGATGGAACATGTATAATGACCTGAAGTGCAACTTATACAATAGCTTGAAACGTCGTATCATGCGAATTTCCGTGCCACAATATACAGTGGTGTACGAGCACATCACCATGATTTTCTTCTATGTTACAAGACTTACCTTTCGAATAAAAATTCCTCTCAAGAGAGTAAAAGTAGAAATCGGACAGTAAAGGGCCAGGAACACAAGTTATTGACCTATCTTTATCACCCCTACTTCCCAAGCAAAAACTGCGATTGTTAACCCTGTACTTCTAGAGACAACTCCTCGTGTTTTGTCATTTTGTTGACTAACAAGGTAAGAACACGTGAAGGGTAAGGGGGAAAAAAAAAAGAAGGAATATCTCAAAACTATATTTTCGAGAAAACTGTGTTTTAATATTGAAAACTGCGTAAAAAAGAATAGGGTTAGTCAAATCTTATGCCCCTTTTTACATGGATATTTTTACATCTACGCATGCATACATATACAGTCAATTAGTACCAAGAGTCAGCAACAGATAGGATAAAGTATCCGATAAAGCATACATATGGCCATTCCTTGTTTTTTTCCCCTTACCCTTCACGTGTTTTCACTTCAAGTACCTTGATTACTTGCTTTTAAGTAGTTCAATGCATATTAACAGTGTAAATGTTTCACAAATTTGTGAAAATAATAACTACACAACACTCCACGAAAAATGGAAATAAAGTAATGACAACGGGAAAACACATCGACAAACAAAACCGGAAGGAGTATGGAAAGAATTAGCCTAAAGCGTTAAAGATTTCAATTTTGGGAAGTTATTATACATGAAGCTGGTAGTTGATGATAGTAGTTATGGAAGAAAAAATGAAATGAAATCTTTGAGTTTTACGTCCCACGGTTATGCCGGTTAGGCTAAAGGAGACGGTGATGATGAGAAATGAATGAAATGGTGGAATGAAGAAAGTGGGAGGAAACGGGAGAACTCCGAGAAAACCCACGAGCACGATGCTTGTCCACCACAAAGTTCACTTGGCGGGGGCTGGGATCGAACCCGGGACCTCAAGCACCAGAGGTGAACGCTCTACCACTGACATAAGGGTCCATTCTCTTTCATAAGACATGAGTACATTGATGCTCCCGTTTCAAATTTTGAGCGGGTACATTGACCCAACCCTTAAATTTGGGAATTGTTAAATATTGGTAAATGTGATGTCGGATTTGAATATTTCTGAAGTTTCGTCGGTTTTGTTTGTCTCTTTTCAAACGTAAAAGATTACGAAAAACACAGTAACTAACACATTTTACCACGTGGTAGGTCATTCACGTAATTTATTCTCTTTGATGAAGCTTTATTCCAACATTTAGTCTTATGGATGGATGCACGGGTAAATTGTACAATGATGTACCCTGTTAAATATCGAGAGGGATGTTTCGGCACGTCCTTAAATTTTGGAGATTCTAAAAAACTAAAACTAATGTTTTCTAAGACTTCTATACTTATGTACTTCTATAAATTTGGGTGATCCGTGATGTCCCCTTTTATGTGTAAAATATTGCTAAACAAAGAATTTTACGAATGATTAAAATAAAATGCATGAAAAGATTGCGATCTTGGCCAATAATTAATTTTTGGATCAGAGGCCACAAGATTTTTGAACGGCCCTACATCGAGTTTTCGTACTTTCTACGGAATAAGCACATCATACTAAGTTAAGTGATATTTTGGGTTTGGCAACACTATATGCAGTTCTCCAGATATAAGGCGTACAAGAAAATTTTTGATGGAAATATACAGGGTGGCCCGAAAGTATGTATAGAGTACCATACTGATCAGCTCATTGTATTTTATATAATTTCTTATTGTTATTTATCAGGTAGACTTAGTTTCTTTATTATTTGTTCCTAATGTGATTTTACTTATATCTTAACAGGGTGTCTACTGGAATACCAGAAAGTAAATTCATGACTTTTTCATGACTTTTCATGACCTTCTTGTTCAAATTTTCATGACCCTGGCGATAACAATTTACCATTAGTAATAATAAACCTCTACCATCAGTGGTGCATCGGTTAAGATGAAGATCACATTATGTTCTTATTTGTCTAATGTACATAATGCCGATTAGCTGACAACTAATTTTAAAATGCAAGAGCAATTTAAAAGGCAGTAAACAAATTTTTAATTGCGGTTCAAGTATGGGTTTAAGGCTTACCAGGTTCTATAGATTTAAAAAAATCTTGTGAACAGTCCCGTTACATTCAGCTAGGTTTTTTATCTGCGTTTTATGTACTCTGAATTCTACATTTATAATTTTCGTTTACAAGAAAAGACTGATTACGTAAATATACAATTCTTTTCCATCGTGTCATATTTGAAATTAGCGTACATAAACATACTGATAAGACCTACTGAATGGGGAGCAGCTAGGAAGACAGTAAAGTACCAGTTAGCCAGCACTAACTGGTGGGGGAAATTCTCACAATTACTGACCTGATACAACTGTTTCAGTACATGCAGTATGAGGTATAAAAGTATGAAGTATAAAAATATACTCTGAGATTTCAGATTTTCATGACCAGTTGGGTAAATAAAGGACTTTTTCATGGCTTTCATGACCACTAAGCAAAATATATGACTTTTTCATGACTTTCATGACCAGTAGACACCCTGCTTAAGCTCGGAACAGCCGAAGCAAATGAACCCATAAACTAGAATGTTATACTTGATCAATGCAGGGGTGTATACCTACTTTTGGGCCAGCTTGTTCTGGATCTTTTGATCCAACAAGAAAGGAAAATTCGATGTATTCACTATTTAACAAAAAATAACCCAACAGAAATGTATGGCTACACAACCTACAGCGCATTAGCACCACTACATCTATTTTGGATTCATAGATCAGAGTTTGCTACTCCCAAATTTGACTTCTCAGTTGCCTTACGACGCTGGATCAACCCAGACAATTTTATGCCTTGACCAAAATCAAACCCGTGACCACTTCAAAGCACATGCACTAATCATAAGACTATATGGTAGAAACAATATTTTTACGAAACATATGAAAAATAAGTCACTGAATACTTACCATGACTACGTCACACGCCTTTTGGTAGAGTCGCAATGCTTGTTCGGGGTATTCTTGCTCGAGTAATTTAGCTGCTTTGTCTAATGACTGCACTGCAGTGTCTGGGGACCCGTGTTGTTGGTACATATTACAAGCTCGTTCTGCCAATTGAGGAATCTCATGGAAGTGACCCATGTCTTTACAAATCAAAATTGCCTGATCAATGCACCTAGAATCAATTCACAAATTAGGTTCAAGATAATAATTTATTTTCACACGCAGTTTCATTTTATGACTGACAGTAAATAATAATAATAATAATAATAATAATAATAATAATAATAATAATAATAATAATAGGATCGGACCAGTTCCAAGTAATACTCTTCCAATAACGACAATCCGTAATAATGCGTCATCTATGATCACAATCAGGGAAACGAATTAACTAGTTTTCCCCCCTTTAAAGCTCGTCTTTAACCCACTCAGGTATAACACATGAAAACTGAATCTGTATCTTAGTAAGTGTACCTTGTTCTTATTTTTCTGAAGGACTAAATAATCTGCTACTGAAAATGTGAATGTTACTTAGTTTCATTCTATTAAGATCTGGTTATCCTCACTGTTTCTAAGTTTACTTTTTAGAGAATACTTTGACACATAACTATTACCGCATACGACGACTTAAGTTTGCTACATCGTTTCACACAAGTCAAATGTATTAATGCACTGAGTTTATTTTACAAATCAGACATAGCTCCCTCGATAAAATTTTCCGTTATATCTATTATAGTTATTGCTAATTACATATATATATATATATATATATATATATAAATTATTTGACCAATATAGATTCATCACTTTCCACGAATTTCTTTTTATTGTTTCATATATTTCACGGCCGACTCAACTGCAAAAGTGTGCTCAATAATATAGTGTGCACTTCAACAGCCTCAACTACTCAAAGAAATTTGCTGAACATATTAACAGATAAAACTAGTCCCAGCAAAGAACGGATTTTTTAGTGAAACGTTTTGTAAATATGATTTGAGAATATGAACGCAAAGACTATTTGCATTTGACTGTTTTCAATAAACTGCTGCTGTTCTTGGTTAGTTATTTTCTTCTGAATCTTAGTCTAAAACAACAACAGATCTTTGTGCCTGCACCTTAAGCTAAATATAACATATAAAACAGAGAAAACTGTGATACAGTACTAATGATTACCAAATAAAGGCAGTTATTTATTTAACACGACTTTCTCCATATTATAACAATTCATCACCATCATAGGTATTCTGTCATTAATTGGCAGGTCACTTGCTGCAACTGAGAAGCTTCCATGCTCCAAAGTCTTCTGATAACCTCTTCGTCTTCACGTACAATTTTTCTATTTAGATATCGTCCGTTAATTCCAGTCTCCTTTGCCCCCTCCCTCTCTTTCCTGCCACCGTACTCTCTAGCACGTCCCTCATGATACAGTTTCATCTTATCCAATGTCCCAACCAGTTTCTTTTCTTTTTCTTAATAATAACTAAAATTGTTCTTTTCTTCCCTACCATTCGTAACATCCTCTCATTCGTTTTCCGCTCGACCCAGCGAATTCTCTCCATTCTTCTCCGCACCCACATTTCAAAAGCTTCCAATTATTTTTCATCATTTTTGCGTAATGTTTATGTTTCTGACCCACACAATACAATACTTCACACGAAATATTTTATGAGTCTTTTTCTCAACTCTTTATTCAAGGTCCCACAAAATAGTCTTCTCTTCCTCCTAAATGCTTCTTTCGCCATTGCTATCCTCGCTTTTATTTCACGTTCACACTTCATATCATTACTAATATTATCCAGATATCAAAAACTAGTCACCCGTACTGTTTTCTCCCCCCCTACTTGTAAATTTGACGCCGACCCCTTCGTTCCAATTATAACAATTAATACAAATGAAATAGACACTGTTAAACAGACATTTCTAGTTTTATGTCTCACGATTATGCCCTGTAGGCTAAAGACAGATTACTAATGAAGATGAATGACTATGAAATAAACGATAGAATGAGAAAGTGAGAGGAGACAGAAAATTCCAAGAAAACCTATGGTCATGTTGTCCACCATTAACTAACTCTGAATGCCCTGGGATCGATCCAGAGACCATGCAGCCATCCTGCCCGCTGAGAAAATTTATTGTCGGATTGCACTAATGAAATCGCTGAGGAAGTCATTCATCTAGACTGGCCCATGATATTTCAAAACGAAAGAACGCAGTACAACTGCTTGATAGCGTTAACAGCAACACGCTTTAACGAGCTGCACAGACGATTTGGGACTATCGTATTGATGTTTGCTGTGCTACAAATGGTGCACAGCTAAAGCACCTTTAACTTTGGTAACTGTAACTTTTAGGTTTCCCCAAATGCTTAAAAGAAAAGCAATACAAAATTAAAGAGCCTAACACTGCTACACAGCTGAAACAAAAACAGTGATCGTTTTCGAAGATTTCTTAACCCGGTTTCAAGTTTCGAAGTACACAAAACATTCTACTATTTTTTAATTTTATTTTCCTTTTTGTAAATAATAACCAAGCTTCCTTAAAAAAATCATCGGGACCGCGGTGGCTCAGTGCTGGAGCGTTCACCTTTGGTGCAAGGGGTCCCGGGTTAGATTCCAGCTCGCACCAAGTGAACTTTGTGGTGGACAAACACCGTGTGCTTGGGTTTCCTCGGGGTTCTCCTGTTTTCTTCCACTTTCTTCATTAAACCATTTCATTAATTTCTCATCATTACCGTGTCCTTTAGCCCAGCCGGCATAATCGTGGGACGTAAAACTTAAATACTTCATTTCATTATTTAATAAATCATGAAATAATTTTATGGACAAATTCTTAGAAAGATTAGTATTGTAATCTCCGAACATTCTTTTTCGCAAATATAACACTGAGAACATTTCTTTCCTCTCGCTTAAGTAAGTACACGACATCTTTCCCTCTTTAGTAGTGTTGAAATTCAGTACACTTAATCATTGTGATTCTCTAATTGATTATTGTTCGTATAATTATTATGTAACACTCTACAGACGTGTTCTAATTATTAGACTCACGCTCAAAAAATGCAAAGTTGATGTTGCAATCCTAATTTCGGAGTTCTAGAATATGTAATTTAATAGAGGATCCTTAATTTGTTTACTGTATAGTTGAAATGGTGATATCATCACTGAACAGCAGACGGTATTAGTAGGGAAAAAGGGAGTTCTGAAAGTGGAGCTTCAGTTGTAGACAGCTATTGTAGTTACAATCTGAAGTGTTGTGATTGCAGTCGTAAGCAGTTACAACATTCAAAGCGTTCGACAGTTCGAATGGGCCAGTTTAAAGCGATCTGACATGTTTATTTGTGTATTAATCTTTTATTCGGTGTAGTCCTGTAGTCGCGGCACAGTGGGAAAAGCCAGAGACCTTGCTTCGCGTAAAGTGAAAGTTACAAAACACTTCTGACGGAAGGAAGATATACACAATGACAAATTGCTAGTAGAGTTGGGGTAGGGCACAAATCTGTGAGTAGAAACTCTGTTGCAATGAAGCAAATCTATCATTAAAATAGAGTTGGGAAGTGTGGGCGAGAACCAAAGCTATCGCTAAGAGGTATCAGAAAAATGAAAAGATTGGCTCTGGGAAACAGAAACACAACTTCTAGAGACTTAAGCATCAAAATGGCTGAATATGGTACAGATATTTCGCCTGGAAGTGTTCGAAGGATTCTTTGTGTTGAGGTTATAAACGCATGGAGGCAAAGAAAGAAAGCAAAAATTACTCCAATCATGGCAAAGAGCAGCTTGGAATGGGCACCAGGCCTAGAACATTGGACTGCTGAGAAATGGAGAGTAGTCTATTTTAGTGATGAATCGTGTGTCTTCGTATCTGAGGAATGTTCACAATATGTGCGACGTCGACCTGAGGAATTCAAGTTGGAATGTCTCTAACAAACCATGATGCATCCTACTTCAGTCGTGGACTGTGGTGTGATGTCTGTCTTTGGGCCTGAGAGACTGTAAACAGTAGAGGGAACAATGAAACACGACCAATACCTATATGTTCTTCAAGAAGAACTGCTTCCACAGACTGCAGTCTGGTTTCATGACGCACACTTCATCTTTATGCATGATGTATCCCCATGCCATCAGGCCAAAGCTGTGACAAAATTCTTAAAGGGCATCGAAATTAGAGTCCTTCCGTGGCCAGGCAACAGTCCTCATATGAACTCGATTGAAGACCTTTGCACCTTCATGAAGTAATAGCTAAAGAAGAAGCACATTAGAACCAAACATCAATTGATCGAGGAGATCAACAATTTGTGGTATCATGGTGCTGAATTGAAGGTAAAATATGCTAAACTCGTACATAAAATGTCACAAAGGATAAAAGACTTACTAAAGAATAATTGATTCCATATGAAATAGTAATCTTTGTGTTAGAAATCATTTTCTTGCAAATATTCCAATACAGTTTTTGTTTCCAATTTGGATATACACACTGTATGGTAATTACATTTGAATGTCACGTACGCATTTGTTTTATTGATATTGAAATGCACGTGCTACACCCACTAGAAATTAGGACACAGTTAGAAAGCAATAATTTGGACTATGTTCGAACGTATTTCCTCACATAATGTTGTTAGAACAGTAAAATATTCAGAAATTGAGTCTAATAATTTGAACACGTCTGTAATATGTGATTTCATTTTTTTTTTCCTGCAAATAATGACGACATTATGACTTTCAAATGTTTGAGAGAAATATTTCTCCTCTCTACGCAACCACAACTTACTATGGTCGAAAGCAGGTCCCATCACTACGTTGTTCCTTAACAATAGGCTCGCAATAAACTGACCAACTTGAATATAGTTTTCGGTGCTGTACACAATATCATTTCCTTGTAAGTAAAGAATCATTTCCCCTTAAAATTCTCAATTCATTCCAAAAGTCTTCTGTAAAAGAACTTCCTATCTTAACATTAAAACTGTCTATTTTATTTGTACTAACCCTGTATCGAAAGCAGTGACATGCAGCTCTGTTACAAAAAGCCAAACAATTATTCTCACTATTGAATATATTGAATCTACAATACAACGATAGAAATAATTATTTTTGTGTCCAGGTTAATAGTTCAGTAATGATCAATATATGAACGTCATACTATTTGATAAAGGATCAGAATATTTCCAAAAACCTGAAAGCAAATCTAAAATGTTACGTAAAAATTCGCAGAACTTACTGACAATTCGAACTCGCTATGCATTTCGTCATGACACAATATTATAGTGACTCTACTCTTACCTGCACACCAAAGTACGACGAAAATACTCGGATAGTTTACTTACTTGGCAGCCGAAAATAATCTGTAAAGGAAGTTAAGGAAAATACAACAATTCTCAAGTAGTTTCAGGAGACATTTACTAAGTTCATATCTACAGACTGATCTGGCAGCAAAGTATGAAAAGACTCCCAATGAGAAGTTTCAATTTAGTGTACTAGGTTAATTTATGCCTTGCATGCTGAAAAAGATGGCACAAATACGTACTGAAAGAAATTATCACTTTGTTGTAATATTACCTTCAAGTTAAAATTCTTAACTAGTGGTTTAAGCCCTATCAAATATTGTATATCATACATCACAAACATTAAAAAGTAAACCCAAACAAAAATCAAATTGAATGCCATACGCAACATACTAAAACGTTAGAGGCCACGAAAGCTATGAGTGGCGAGACACTTTGCGATTGGCGGACGCCGATGCCACAGGACATATAAGCCAAAACTGAAACGCCAGTCAGCAGAATGGCGTTATCCAGGTTCTCCACGCAGGTAAAAATTTCGGCGCAATCTCTAAACGGTCAAGTTAATGGTCATCATAGCAAACTATAGGGGTGATTTTGTGCCATTTCGACCCACACAGCAAAAGTGTGAACGCACAGTACTATGCCCGCACTTTCTTCCAACGAAACTTACATTGAGCTATTTGGGAGCACCGCCCTGAATCTACCCAATGCACTCATCTTTCATGTCAACGCGGCAGCTCATACAGCAGCATGTGTGCAGAATACTCTTGCGATTTCGACCTCATTCCAAACCTGAGGGAGCCATTGCATGGAGCACGCTCTCGAACACGTAAAGACACTGCCGCAGCAGTGAGTCGTGAAATCAGATGATTCAAGCATGCTGAGGTCACGGGTATTCGATGCCTTGCATATCGTTGACAATATGTGGTGGAATCTTTAGGAGACTACTTCGAACGACTCTAGATGCCACTGGTATGTGTTTGTGGGACTTACGCGCATAATTGTAATTCCAGTAAAACACGTATGAGATGGAACGATTCGTTGTACTTATCTTTTGTAGGCATATGTATGTTCATTCAACTCCATATATGTGACGTTTTCGTACACACAAAAATGTTGCCATGATTTTTAGGGAAACCGTCGTATTCTTTTTAGTTATAAATAGAAGAAATTAAAATCTTGTAGTATGCAAATTAAACAAATACTTTCTCCTCCGAAAAAAAAAAATGTTGGAACGAACAAACAAAATTCTTTAAACCATTAAAAAAAAAAAAACATTTTTTTTTTAACTCTCTGTGATAAGAATATCGGGTCCGTTCGCAGATATTTTACGCTTTCTAGACCAGAGTTCATAACTTCTTAATCTGGGACAACATAACTTTTGAGCGCCAGCAGGAACAGAATCCGAGACCACGTGCTAACCTTTCGATAGCAACTAATATATATAGTGGTTGAAGGGGAGTTGTAAAGTACAGTTTCACCCTGGTTTATTTGCGTACCAAAATGTAAATCACCTCTTTTACATACGAATATCAAAATTTTTGTTTAATTGTATAAAATATGGGAACAGAGTTATTTATATACTATTTCAATTTTAGTCATATTTATGTGATAAATAGGCTCTGTTAGATACGACTGCAACTATTGATTATTAAATGTTTGTATCTCTATATATAATGTTATGTGGTTTGATATAAAATATGTAGTATTAACAGCTTACGGTATATTAGTTGATTAAATGAAGATTAAACGGTAATAGGGTCTCTCTCATTTTAATAAAACATTGATAGCAGCGCAGACATATTAATTCTTTTTAAAGAAAAATCATACTTCAAGGAACTGTTACATACATACATATATATAAAGACTCGGAGCTCGAAACACCAGCTGTCTGCGTAGCAATCTTGTAATTTGAGAGCACACTAAGAAGAAAAGGGGAAAAGATTGAATGGATAGGGAATGGAAAAGATTGAAAGATTTTGTACCACTTCTTCTGTCTGCATTATGTCGCAGTTTGGTCTTCGTTTTAAGCTGTGTTAGCAAAGTTTGCAACTAAATGTTAAATTTCTCCCACAAATCATGCTGAATTCACACCTTTCAAAATGATTTCACATTTTCGACGATAACGTGAAAAAACTCACCCCGACATCGGCGACTCTACATTTTTAAACTCGACAGACGTTGTCATTTTAAATTTCTCTTGTTTAAGAATTACTTTAACTAGATGCAGTCGTATGAAACAAAATTATTCTTGGAATTATCTCAAATAGGCCTAATTTGATATTTTAATGCGGTTTCTCAACGAAAGAGTGGTTAAACCTCTTTTTCTTTTTCTTCAAAACTGCAAATAAAGCCCTTGATGCTGGTTCCGCTGAGAAAGGGAATGTTGTGAGATGCAGACGATGATTATTTTCTCTCTACCAAGAACAAAATCATATCATTATTTAATAAATAAATGTCATACAATTTCTTTTTCATGTGAGTGGTCATTACGTTTTAGTCTTTCATTTTATTCATGCATTGTGTATAACTGCTTATGTTTCAATCTACTACTTGTACAGAACATTTAACGTAAATAGTTGTGACCTGTAGATGACAGGTGGCCATTTCCCTCAACCCACATATTCACTTAGATGGCAGCACCGAGGAAAGGGAGAATACGATTCTTCATGCTAGTTTCTTTAAAAGGCGTTAATTGTTTAAAACAGTTTTCATCGCATCTTTTAGTAGTAATATAAAGCATTGTATAAGTTTTTGATCAGTAAAGATCAGAGCAGGTAGTAACCATAATCTCTCACTATAACATTAACATTTGATTGTAAACCAAAAACTACATGATAATGTTTTGAAAGAGTAGCTACTTCAGGCCATCCATGTAGAAAACAGATGGGGGTGGAAGCTATTCAAAAATCGTTAGCCACAGAGCGACTGTCAATTTTCGGTATGGGACACAGAAAAAAAAGTCTTGAGGAGAGAAAAAGGGGAGTTGTGTTTCTCGCAGTGTTAGTCGGAGGTCGTGTCTATTTCGGTGGCGTGCAACAATAGAAACTTTGTCCTATGTTTAGTAATGGGTGGCACTACTAAGCTTGTATAGGCGAGTGGTGAGCTCTCACAAGTAGAACTTTAGGTATTCCTACCATCGAGACTAAAAGTGATATTAGCTTAGTAAGATGGAATGACAGGCTGATGAGTTAGTTGTGTACAACCTGCAGATCGCGAGGAAGCTCTTTAAGAGAAGGATTATTCTCCAGCAATGAAGGAGGACACAAAAAATGGATCTAGTACAACACAACAAAGTTCAAGGTATTGAGTGATCTATTTAGTCCAGGTATTTTTAATACAATGTCTACAACGACTAGTGAAAATAAGGAAAATTCTTATTGCAGAAGAGAACGGTAATACAGGGTTTGTCCCACAAGTTCCCGGAATGATGTTTTGTAGTTGGCAACGCTGGCTGACGGGGCGGAGAAGTTGGTGGGAGATCTAAGCTTGGAAACGAGACCGATATCAGTCGCCTGTTGTTGAGGCAGGGTCACGCTCCACGCAGAGGCATCTACTGCACCCTCGTCGAGCAAAAATTGGACCAGTTTTTGGAGCAGCGTTATGCAATCAAATTGTGTGTGAAACAGGGTAAAAACGGGGCGATGAAAAAAGCCAAACTTTCATGTGGCACAAACGGTTTCGGGAAGGCCGAGAGTCCGTCAACGACGACGACCTCTCAGGATGTCCGTCGACATCCAAACGAACGACTCGGTGCAAAAAGTGCGTCAAGCTTTGGACAATGTCCGATGGTTAAGTGTTCGGATGATTGCAGAGGAGTGTGGAATACCACGCTACGAAACAGATCTAGAATTTTTGGACAAAGTGATCACGTGGATTTTTCAATATGATCCCGAATCAAAGGTCAGAACAGCGAGTGGCACACCAAGGCGTCTCCTCGCCCGAAAAAAGCAAGGATGAGCAAATCGCGAATCAAGGCAATGCTCATTGTGTTTTGTGAAAAGATTGTAAACTGATATTGAATAAACGATTTAAAAAAAAAAAGAAAAAAAAAAGATCATTCCGGGAACTTTTGGGACAAATCCTGTAGATAGCATTACCATAATACCTCCACTGGAAATGATAGTATTTATACTTTGTCACTGCTAGTATAATTGCAATTTCTGGCTCTTTCAAATAATAACAGAGTTCCTGTCGCCTGTCTTATGAATACCTTGTTCAGTTAAATATACTTATAGAGTGGAGTATCATGTTTCTTGGAATAAGAACTACTCATTGGGAAGTGAGTAGTGTACAAGAAAGAAGCTGCGTGATATTAGACTTTTTGATCTATTAGGATCTACATCTGGAAGTGCATGAACTGTTTCCCAGGAGTGCGTTTGTGGTGTCTTAAAATCAACATTGAATATTTTAATTAAAATTGCAAAGTAACTGATACCAAAACGTTTGTATATCAAATTCAAAGATTAAAAAAAAAAAAAAAAAAGAAAAAGAAAAATATGTCAATGTTTTACAATGAAGTAAGAATCAAAATGGTGCTATATCAATTAGCTATGATGGTGGTTAGTGTATGAAATAACAATATATATATATTTTTTCGTCTCTTTTGGAATTAAAACCAGTATACTCAGGAATGTTTGGTGTTATGGTGATTTCTCCTCTGGTCTCAGTTTTGGTGAGCACAATTACCGCTGACTATGTCACGTACATGTTTCTTTTCAGTATGGATGTCAGCTTTCTAATGGAGTATACGAACTAAAATATTCGAAACTACTAGTACTGGCAGGTAGCCAATATAAGGTAGTAAATTCTAAAATTGCTATCTAAGTAAAATTTTGTCATATAGTCATTTTTCATAACTTGGGAGTATATATATATATATATATATATATATATATATTTTAAAATTCTGTTTGCTATTCTTTCCCACTCTCTCTTGTATCTCATGAGGAATATTTTATTTCCAGACAGTTCCTGCTTAATTACTTTTGGATTAATACGAGTTAGACGTCAGTACTCACCCCTCTATTCAGGTAATTTAGCATACCTTAACATTAATTTTAAAGTCCCACTTTCGTTGGAGATACTTCACAAACTGTTTTAGCGTTGTAAGGGCTCTTCACAAAACATTTGGCTCTCATCGCTGGGACATTCAGAGAGTCTACCGTCCTGTTCAGCCCCACGGCTATGTAAGATATGGAGTTACACTTTATCGTAAGGTCCCAAGAAAAATAAGCTCCTCCGGGAATTAAATCTAAATCTCCTGCGCCACACGTGTGTATGCGCATCACATATCTACGAAGGAGCTCCTATGATATATATATAGAAAAATTACTTTCCATAAGCTGAAGATGTGAGTTCATGCTACTTACTCGGAAGAAGTAAACTAAATCTATACCGTCATATCAATGAATGTATTCGTAACTTGTGAGAACTAATCGAACAGATAAAAGGATACGATCTCTGTTGCTTGTGACATTCAACTGCTTTCATCAAGCAGTCCTTACATTGCTCAAACGACTTTGCAGTTCTGAAGCATGTAGCTGAAAATAAAACAAAAAAATATAGCACACATTAATAGAAGGTTAAATCATTTATGATGAACCTCTCTTATCTTAAATCTAAATAATGATCTCACAGACGACGAACTACAGGAACTGACATCGATAAAATTTGAAACTTTATTGCTACATGTCGAGAGAAGAAAGCTTGGTTTACCATTGAAAACCAATTCCTGAGTTTTGCTCTCCTGTTTAGTAGTCAGTGTCTCACACATACCTCGAAGCTGCTAGACACTATTCTTGACGATTTCGTTGTAAATTAAATTAATCACACAGACTTCAAAGTAAATCAGGAAATGAATTTATTATATAAGAACACTTAATGTAACATTATACAGCGTGTCCATAAAAATACTATCATATTTAATTTGGTATTACGTCAAATACTTTTTACTATATCTCATAGACATTGAATGTGGGCCCACGAATGGCGATGCAGACATCAAGACGATATTCCCACACACGCTCCAACATATCTGATGAAATGGACTACTGGATGGCAGCACTGATATGCACAATATCAGGGTACCACTTCAAAATTGACGTGTGTGTAGGAGCCTGATGTTGAAACCTTCGCCTAAAAGCACGCTGAACCTGCACTAGACTCTGCGTGCTGTGATATTCAAAAAATGCACCAACTTCGTTCTTGTGGAGTCGCCATAACTCCTTAAAACTTATCCTTTAATAACAACAAAACACAATGAAAGGAAATAAATTTACGTTAACACATTAAGGCATAACAGTACAGAAACATAAAAGCTTCCCAAGTGACCTCCAACAGAAACAGAAACTGCCTGTAAAATATATAACAATGAACCCTTATCGACCAATCACAAAGTACACATGAGTGAATTTACTTTTCCTGTGTTTGATCTCATCTATTATTGACATTGTTGTCCATTCTTGAAAGGCACAAAAAGATTTGAGTTTTTCTTTCAAATGTGACCAATTTCATTTAAAATACGATTATCCAAGGTGACGTAATACCGCTTTAAAGTATGACAGTACTTTTATGGGCACGCTGTACATTACTCGTCGTGAAAAGCATGATAATTTATTTCTTCATAAAACAATAAATCTCAAAATTAAGTTATCAGCACTAGATTAATATACTAAATTTTAGAGTACCCCTATTCGCACACTTGTATGTAAACCTTATCTTATCTAGAACTTCAATAATGCAATACAGTTCATACACAACTAATCAATTTATTATTATGAGGAATAGAGGCAAAGTGTTACTGGTATACACACACTGCTTCAGACAAAACTTCCAGTGGTTATAAATCATAAACGAATGAAGATAAAAAGATGAAACAAAGGCTGAGAAAGGGAAATGTTATTAGGAGCATTGAATGGAGAGGTTTTCCCTACAAGACCCATTATCATGGGGCATCGAAGAGTTACTAAATGGGAACGTATACCATTTGATATACCACGAAAAAAACAAAATTTTTCTAGGAAATTTTCTTTCCTTTGGGGCACCGTTTACAAAATGACTACCGTTTCAATGTGAATCCTTGAAGTTTTATAAAACGTCCAATGCTTAAAAATCACAAACAACTGAAGATAGAAAGACGAAACAGAAAATGAGAAAGGGAACTGTCATACGGCATATTAAGTGAAGCGTGCTACTTGTCTCATTGGTCCCCGCATCACGGGAAAATGGAAATATCTCGAAAGTTTTAAATAAGAAGTTAGGTGATCGGATAAATCATTGGAAAAACGAAACGAAATCGGTAAGTTTTATTTCCCACGGTTATGCCAGCTACGCTTAAGATGACGGTGATGATGAGAAATTAATGTACTGGTGGAATGAAGGAAGTGGAAAGAAACGGGAGAACCTGAGAAACCCACACACTCGGTGTTTGTCCACAACAAAGTTCAATTGGCGTGAGCTGGGATCGAACCAAGGACCCAATGCACCAAAGGTGTATGCTCTACTACTGAACCACAGAGGCCCCAGGATAAATCATTGGAAAAACATGATAAAGCAAACGACATTTCTTGGTAACAGTAGATCCTGTAGGGCACCGTTTATGAAGGCCGGGGAGATCCAACGGTTGAGATGATTAACACTTTAGCGAAGCACAATACTTTTCAAATTGAATAAATATATAAATTTCTTTGGGTATTAGTACTAGTTTTACGATTGTCTCAAAGAGCTGCTTTCAAGCTTTATTATATGTTTTCTTAATTAGGATAAACAACGAAAGGACAAGTAGTAGTTTAATTTAGAAAAAATATTCCAATTTCGATGGAGTCTATACGATCTTACGTATGAAGTAAATGGTTCGTGGAGATATTTATGTGCTGTCCATGCAAGTACTATTATTTTTCCCTTCTGCATTCGTATTTTACAACAGTATGTGCACTTATGGGAATTTGATGCTTTACTGTACGTCATACCACGGTGTTTCTATTTCACTTCGCATTTTGTGATGATTATTGCTTTAGTTTTGCATTTTTTTCCTACACTATGTTGTAAAAGTTCGCTTTGAATGGTAGAAATTTCATAAAAGGCCCCACACGAAAAAACTACATAAGTTGTTTGTTTCTTCCATGATATGTTCAACGACAAACCAAATGACATACCTTGATATTTAAAATACTTTGACATACTTTAATATTTATGACATACCTCCAGTGGTTTCCCAATGCCCCATGATATTGGATCCTACCGGAAAAACATTCAGTGCGTCCTATGACACTTCCGTATCTCACTTTCTGTTTTGTATTTTTATCTTCTGCCATTTATGACTTATAAGCATTGGACGTTTTATCTGTGCAACAATTCACATTTGAATAGTGGTCATTTCGTTAACGGTTACACACAAGAAAAAAATATTGCTACAAAAATTTTGTTTTTCACGATACATTAAATAACATACCTTCTAATTTGACATTTTCGAGTGATCTCCCTGTGCTCCATGACACGTAGCCATGTAAGAAAAACAGTTCTCTCCATTCAATGCACCCTACTACCACGTTTTCCTATATCATTTTTTATCTTCATTTGTTTATGATTTATAAGCACTGGACGTTTTATCCCAAACACTATAACTCCCTCACTCCCCCCCTCTATCTATCTATCTATCTATCTATCTATCTATCTATCTATATATATATATATATATTTATATATATATATATATATATATATATATATATATATGTATGTATTCGGGATGGACAAATTTTCCGAAATCCGGAAAATTTACTTTCTGGATCTTGGAAAAATTACGATGTCCGAAAATCCCGAAATTCGCAAAAATTCCGGAATTTGCTATCCCTAATAATATATATATATATACTACACTCTACTCTGAGTTGTAGAGTGTAGTCTGAGGAAGGAAGTGCTATACTTCCGAAACAGTTATTTTTCTAGTTTATTTTTTATAATAAATATTCTAGCCAGCCTTGTAAGAAAGCTGTTTTACTTTATTCAAGATGGACACAAGGCCATATTATCATAATATCCAAATGTTGTAATGCCTTTATAGACAATTCTTCATACTCACAGCGCACACGCAAACCAATTTGAGTCAAACGTTGATCGCAGTGGCGGATCTAGGAACATATTTTGGGAGAGGTTTCTCATTTTTTTTTTTTTTTTTTTTGAAATCCCAATATTGGGGGGAAGCTTGATGTTTATAAGTACAGAAATGACTAACATTTACTTCTTTTTTAAAAAATCTTGAAACTGGTGGGAGCTTTCCGCAACTTGAAGATGAAATCCATGAAATTCCAAGGCGTCGTGGAGTTAATGTGCAACTGCTTTTGAAAAAAATGCCCTAACAAAGAAGGATGTTCTCTCACCTGAAGAGTCCTGTATAACGGTTGACCAGCTTCAGGGCAGATATTTAGTAAAGTAGGAGGACATTTAAATCTACAAAGGTAGGTATAATTTCTAATTGCTTTTGTTTTAGTAACTGAAGAAATACTTCTTGCGTAACAGCTGTGAATTCTATTTTATTAAAACATATTTCACTTTTTAGGCGTCGCGGACCTCCTGGTTCGGTCCCATGAATCCCCAGGGGTCCGCGGACCCCACTTTGAGAACTACTGGATTAGATTGATTAAAAGTACAGCTACTTTCGTTTGAATATTCTAGAATATAAAACAGTGACGACCAAGTTCTTTGCAATATACGGCCACAACTCTTCTTTCACTTTTGAGGAACCAATTTGGGAACAATTTTGCATTTGTGATAGGAAAACAAAACGGAAGTGCTAACTCATGCAGCAGTACAAAAATGAAATGTAATCTTACAGTTTAACGTGTCACTATTATACCATTGAGACTAAGGGAGACGATGATTAAAGCAAATGAATTATTATGGAAAAAGTAGTGGAATGAGAAGGTTGAGGGAAATGGGAATACCCCGAGAAAATCTACAGACACGATGTTGTCGACCACAACCTCGCTTGGCCGGGGATCGAACCAAGGACCCCACACACGAAAGGTAAGCGCTCTACCACTTTTTTTAAAAGTTAACTGATTCACCGAACAAGTAAGAGTAACTTAATTTCCTTATTTTACTATATTTTTACTTCACTGTACACTCTACAGCTTTTCCAGTAACTTCATTAACGACACGGACACGAACACAGAAACATCGAGGACAGTTAAAATTTGAAAGTCTCTCTCGCCGGTAATCGAACCCGGGACCCCGTACATCAAAGGCGCAAGTGCTAGCCACTAGACCAGCGGGGAGGGCATCACTGAGGCACCGTGCCCCTTTTCTCATGCAACGGTGTTTGAGGTTTCCGCTGATTTTGAAAAAGAAATGGCAATCTCAGTTTCCCGAAAACTTCGAGAAGAGGTTAAAGAACGGGAATCAAAGTCTTAGAATAAGCAGAAAAAATTCATTAGCTCACAAATTATAAGAAATAGAAAAAAAATGATCCAAGTGCAATCTTGTTTCTCACAAAAGGTTACATGTAATCACACACAACGAGTATTAGAGCGCATATGTTGAAATCGGAAGTGGACGGGGCACCAGTGACCCTAAAATGGAGTCCACTATGAATTACTAAATAAGAAGTCGTTCCTCCGTACATCACCGTATTTATTTATTAACATTTAGGATTTTAGACTTTTGACTTTACGGAATCGAAGGCCGTTTAGCCCGTCACGTATATGAGAGATGACGTCCCTCGGCGAGCACACTATTTGGGGAAAGGGAAGGAAGGAAGCAGTCTGGGACCTAGAAGTTAGGTACCATCCAGGCATTTTCTTGGTGTGAATGAGGAAAACACAGGAAAACCTCATTCAGGATGACTGGCCTGAAAAAGCTTTTCCACTTTTTCCACCGAGTGCCTCCACCGGGACCGTTCGCACCAAAGGCGAGAGCGTTAGCGGCTACACTACTATTTTAACATGTTTTTGTTATTTATTGTATTTTTTATTATTAAGAGTGCAACGTGAGAGTTAAAAACTTTCTTCTTCTCATTATTCAGAGCCCCACCTCTGGTTTCCAGTAAATTCCCAAGCAAACGCTGTGCAACCCATTGTACATTATAATTTTCAAATCTATATAGACTTGTAGTCATGCACATCAGAGTCTCTTCGAACTTTGTACACTTTTCTTCTTGGCTACACATCCATACATTCAGCCATTTGGACCCACTCTAACACTCTGTGAGACAAGTGAACTAGGTACTGAGGATGTTCACAAAATTTGGAGATTAATCTCAGCTAGTTGAGATTATACTCAACTTTATGCATACGAAAAGTGAGAAATCACAGTTTGATTCATGAGTTCCGAGCATTTAGTCAGATACCTGAGATTAAACTCAAATGACGTAACGTTGTCCCGCTTTTTATGCATACAACCTTGAGATTAATCTCAAAATCTTGACCAAAGAGTAAGATCTCACTTTTATGCATGTCGCCCATCATGATACGAGACTATTTTACATAGTATATTACAATAAATAGACTGCTTGGATGCCAAGAACTAATACAGATAGGTATTTTTAAAAAGGATTTTTGTAAACACTAAATTATAAAACGGACCAGGAATGTGATAGAGTGGTTCGAGGAACACAGGAGCGAATTCAAAGTGATGTGCTGGACCACCAACTCGCCGGATCTGAACCTAATCGAACACATCTAAGATGTGGTTGAACGTGACGTCAGAGCGCATCGCCCCCCTACCCGGAATTACGGAAATTAAGTGACCTGTGTGTGCACATGTGGTGCCAACTCTCTCCAGCAACCAACCAAGGATCATTGCGTCCATTGAAAGACGCGTTGCCGTTGTTATCCGTGCCAAAGGTGGACATACTGACAATTAGGTAGGTAGTCATAATGTTCTGGCTAATGTGTGCATATATTTTGTCTCGACTCGAATTTCGTGACGTTTCGTCTGGAATTCGAGTCGAGTCGAGACAACATTTTCTAGAGACGAGTCGAGACAGGCTTAAAGTTCGACTCGTGCGCATCCCTAAGCTTTGCGGTGGGATCTAATGTATTTTGATTCAGTGTTAACGTGTAGATATAACGTCGGTGTGAAGAAAGGAGTGTTAAACGAAGCAAGCCGAACTAGATAACAAATAGTATTACGAAGATACATTATTAAAACAGTGTCTGTACGAATGAAATGTGCAACGAACATGTGTCATTTTAAATGTTGAGATTTTGAAAAATACAATACCATGTTACTGGGTAATCTCAGGCTAAAGATATACATTTTTTGCCATGTCTCAACAAACGATTGTATTCGATAACAAAAGTAGTCTGGAGCTGAGATAAGAAGTAGTGAACCGCACGCTGCACCGTTTAATCCTCAGGGAAGTTTCTCCCTGGCAGAAACTGATCGGGAAAGATGTCAGATGAATACAACAGGTGAAGGAGAGTTTATAATGCAGATCATGGACAGTCTGCTTCATCTTTTGAGACCAAGCATTGAAGTGTATATGTAAGTATACATTGATGTGAGCCTTAGAACAGTATGCTGTCATTGTTGGTTGTTTGAGGATAAGTTTTCAGTGCATTTTACGGAGTTCAACATTGTAATAATCTGCTGTGATGGTTTCACTTCGAATGAAAAAGACACGACTTTACCATATATTACGATAATAGCAACAAAACATTCTGCGGTTGGAGGAATGTTTTGGAATCCATCCTAAACGTTGATCACGATCCAAATACTGTCTTGACCTTTCACGATTGTCGTAGGAGATTCATTTTTCATCGGAAGTGACAATGCGATACAGATAAACTTTCCAGTTATTTTGTACACTTAGAGAATTTCACACTTCCAGACGGTGGTCCTTGTTGGCCAGTGTCATGTGGAAACCATGAGTCCAAATTCTCTACTTTACTTGTTGCACAAATCGGCCGAACGCCGGTCCGTCTGCAAATTCACAAATACTTTTTGATGGTTCGCTCTCAATGTTCTTCAGGAGCTCGCCAGAAAGAGCTGTTCGTCAGTGGACGTGGATCTAGCAGTTTTTCCTGTGCCACCGTCACGACACTTTACGAATCAATTGTGAAAGATATGTTCGTTCACCAACGCTGGTCAAAATCCAATTTTAAGTTTTCCCGCGGTTAGATTTGCAAAATGACCCAGTTTGAACCCCTGAAAGATAATCACTCGTGATTTTGTTTTCCATCATACATTTTTACATGACCCTAATCAATAATACAGTGTATTCTGTGTGATGGGGCACCTTGTTCTCTGAACATGCACGGAGTTTGTGATTAGTAGGAGTGATCTCACAGTCCATCCAATAATTGCTTTACAGAGACTCGTTTCCCATCGGACAGATGCGAAATCATAGTTTCATTCAAACTAACCCAATACGTATAGTTATTTACGTGACTTTCAAAATCATTGGTCTTTTACATTTTATGAAAATATACTACAGAAAGCACATTTAGTCATGCTGCCGAGTCTTACTGACGTCATATTGTTTTACTTCTAACAGCCTTTGTATGAAATAATCTTTAGAAATACTAAAGGAAAGTCAAATCTATTGAATGTAATGAGATTTATCGCAAGCTATTATTCTCTGAAGGTAAAAATCTAGGAGTAGCTGAGTCTGAACTGAGATTTTCGGTTTCTAATGCTAACGCTTTAGCATTGGACTAGTATCACTTGTTTCCTCGTTTCAGACAATCATTCACATAAGAAACTCTCCTAAGTCAATATTAAAAAGATCTTTTATTTTTCAGTGCTGGAGATATATAATTTATATTAATGACGGCTCATGCTATCTAAAAGGCTTGCTAAATTTTACCCTCCTTGCTACTCCTCCTGAGACTGCTGACAAAGTCGGAGCTATGAAGACGTTTTACAGAATAAAACAGATTCATATAGTAAACTCATGACCCGAATTACAGTAGAGATATTTACGTCTCCAGTCATTTTAAAACTTACTATTAAAGCTTTGTTTTCGCCAAGTGCAGAATATATGTAAACTGTTATTATATTTTTAGCAGCTTGTAAATTTTTTTAGGCAAATTTTCTTCTAGAAAATGTTTTGCAGACTTCGAGTAACGTCACGAAGGATCAATCTGCTTTATCTGAGTATGTTTTCTCCACAGAGAATATCTCGTAAGATGTGAACTTACAAAATAATGAGAAAAAAAATCTTTAACGCTACATGTTCGTGAAATGTTGATTAAAGGAGACAGATATGTTCACGCGAAGGATGGCCAAGAATGGGTGAAAGGAAATGAGAAAATGTCGAAAAACCAAGTAAACAAGATGTTCTTTGTAATTGCCGCAAACACCGACGAAAGTCCTCTTTTGGTATCTTCCCAAGTTCAGCCGTTATTTTTGATCTCTTCCACAGTGGCAAAATGGGTTCTTTTGAGGCTCACTTTAAGCTTTGAGAGATCCAAACATTCGATGGTGCTAAACTGTTTTCAAGGCTATCAAAGTCTCTTAAAGCAGATTTCCCCAATTTCCACATGAACTTGATGTTTGCGCGTTGCTCCATCTGTGAAATTGCGCCAGCTGATCACCACAGACTCTTCTGTTCAGCTAAACTTCTTATACGCTGCCTCTTATGACCTGTTCACACATGTTAAATTTATAATTAAGCAACCTAAGGACTGTACTGCAATGTTCATTGTGATTGCATCAAAAATGCCAAAACTACAACAGTATTCTGGTAAAAATTTGACTGCCTTGGTATATATATATATATATATATATATATATATATATATATATATATATATATATATATATATATATATATATATATAAGTATAAATCAAATATCAGCTCGAAAAATTGGCAGCATAAAAGAATAAATCTAATAGAAAGGTCGTACGGTTGGTCCCTAGAAAGAGAGTAATAATAGTCCAAACGTAAAGTGTTGACATGTGGAATCGAAAGCCTCAGTTTTTACTCAGATGCTCGAATTTTTTATTTAATAGAATAAAACCCTGCAACAGATCTTATTACATTCAATACTACAGACTAGGGATAGTCAATTCCGGAATCCCGAGAGTAAAATCATAAAAATTACGGACTTTTCTAAATTCCGGATTTTTTCCGAATTCCAGAAAGTGAAATTTCCTATTCCGGAATCTGAATTTCGAAAAATTTTGGTCATCCGTAGTACGGACCTTCATTTAATACCTGTGAAGATGCAGTTCATACAAAGGCAGTTAAAAGCAATACAATATGACATCAGCAAAAGACGCCAGGATGAAATGAATGTGAATCCTATAACACATCCGCAAACTTTTGAACAATCAGTGGTTGCGAATGTCATCAAAATAACCCGTAACTACTGAGTTGATGCGATTGAAAGTCACATTTTACACCTGATGGGAAACCATCCTCTATAATACAACCATTAGTCACACGTTCTATATCACAAATATCGTACATATTCAGAAAACAGACGGAATTACCAAACAGGAGGCACTGTATTCTAGATTAGGTGTTCCGCAACCTTTTTCCTACTCGTGGCACAGCATAAATTATCCGTAACTCAACACGGCACCGGAACGTTATTCCCCTGAAAACAAAATTTATAAATGTGTATAGTACTCAAAGTATCATAATTATTAGTAGTAATTAGTACCAATGAATAGAAATTGCATCGTGCATTCTTTTTACTACTACTACTACTACTACTACTAAAAATAATAATAATAATAATAATAAGAAGAAGAAGAAGAATTAAAATTTATTATGGCAGCAAAGTGCTGTGGATTTAAGCTCTATATATGAAGCTATTCCACTGCAGAAAATACACCAAACCTATTATTACACGTATTAAACTAGTTGCTGGTCCCAAGATTCCGACTTGCTGTACACGCGAAGAAATAAATATTTTTACCTTGGTTCAGGCATTTCGGCTCAGAACAGTAAATATATTATTGGCAACACCGCACGACTGTGCAGCTGACACCTCTCCCCTGCGGCTCTTGCCCAGCACACGAACCAGACACAAGCTTCGAAAGAAGACTAATAGAAGGAAAAGTGTTCTAAGGCACAAGTAGATTTTTTTCTTTATAGTTTAAATATCATGTTTAAAGACAGTTTCTGACTGAGAACAACAAAATGCTACTGAAGCTGAAGTGTGAAGGAAGGAAAGGACAGTTATTTGTACGAAAACTCTTGTAATTAACCCTTTCTCTTCTGCAGTTGGGATATATTCTTAAAATTTATTGGGAAATGATCCAAATCTTGCGTATCAGTGGGTATTTTATGTATGATATTACTTGAAAGGTTTCACACATTCGTAATACCAGTGACCATTCTGGTAGGCCTATAATCTCAGGCTGCCGAAAATGACAGGAAAATGCATGTGTCTCTGGCAATTTGGAGCTCATGCTTTATGTGCACATGCTCCTAGATTCAACTCCCTCTGGAAAGGTCATTACTGCATTCGCTGATTTGCAGTTTAGGCCTGTACTCATATACCAATAATAATAATATCCCTGACATTACAGCCTCGAATATGGCCCACCAAGATGTGAAACTCTCCATAAAGGTACACTATAACGGCTTGAGTATGAAATTTGAGAAATTTGCTATGGGAAATTTTTCATTGGCAAAAACCTGTTCTTACAATCAAAAATCGGAAACGATTCCGTTATTCAACACATCATGTGCATAGTGATGATGATGTCAATCGTCCGAGTGGTCAAGCTGGTGCTCTTCCCGCTGGTCTATTGGCTATCACGTGCGCCTTTGGTGTATGGGGTCCCGGGTTCTATTCCGGGTGGAAGAGCCTTTGGAATTTTAACTGTCCTCGATGTTTCTGTGTTCGTGTCCCTGTCGTTCTAGGTTAATAGAAAAACGAGCTAAACTCACTGAGAAAAATCCGTTATTTTGAAGCAGTATACTGTACAAATAAACGGGATCCTTATATTTACTACAGAAATCAGTACTTAGCATACATTATCCATATGCTACATACATATTGCCCTCTTTTCCGCTTAGATGTTACACCATGTTGTTGTAGGATGTCAGACATCTAAAAGTCTTACGTATATTACATAATATACGTATGTTGCGTACGTCAGCTATAAGTTACATACTTCCATCTGTATGTGAGATCCTGACCACCTACATACAGTTCTTTCGTTCGTGCGGAAAGTACATTTATTCGGAACACTTATACGGAAAGCATGCATAAAATATACTTTTTGAGTTATACGTTTAGTGTACGTTAAGTCCAAAAACTACAGCATTTACACATGTAACCTATGTTTCAGGTACGCCACATACTTTTTTCTCAGTGTGCGAGTAAAACCTAGTAATAAGTAGTTAAGCGAGTTAATGAGACACTTTCGGTGAATCAATTAACTTAAAAAAGAGTGGGCTAACATACTACCGTAAATTTCGTGATTGGAAACCCAGACAAGGAAAGCTAATATTTTTCTTTTTTTGGTGAATATTCTTCCTTTATGACTGTCATTGGTATTAAATAGATATTGAAATTAAATTGATACGTAAGAGAATGTAGAAGTGGGATATTTAGAATTTATGAAGTTTTCCAAGAAATTAGAAATCCAGTTGTTCGACTTTAATGTGAGATATGTTGATGGCAAATACAATTAAGTTTACAGGCAATTTGAAAGGTGTATATCATTGGAAAAAAAAACACGAGGCAGTATGAAACTGCGCAACATGCACGTCATATAATGAACTCCGTAATTTCGCAATGTGGAAGGGTAGAGCACAAATATATTGAAACACCAGCCATGTCTAGTGATGTAGCATCGAGGATTCAGCATCAAGGGTTTTGGGGCCCTGTTGATACTCTTCGTATTTAGGTAATGAAAAATGAGATGCTAGCGATCGTGATTTTGTCGCTCCGGTAAATGAATTAGAATCTCGTTTGTACATAACTTTCTGACAGATATTTAACAGAAATTTTCCCCGCTGGTCTAATGGCTAGCATGTGCGCCTTTGTTGAACAGGGTCCTGGGTTCGACTCCCGGTGGGAGAGCCCTTGAGAACTAATGTTGCGTGTGACACATTATAACTCATTTAAAAATGTACAACTCTAAATTAAATCGAAGAATATGCCACAATTGAGATTCCCAATACACGATATTGATATAGTGAACTACAAAACGAAGCGAAATCTGAACAAAAACACCAGAGGTGTAAAAAGTGCAACCAAGTTCGTCAGCTTCAAAAAGTGTTGAGATGAGGATGGATGAGCCAAGTTCCTTGGCTACTGCATCTGAAACGAACACTAGAACTAGGTGCGAGGTGTCTAACATATTCGAATATACCAAGAGTATCTTTCTAGTTTCACGGTAGGAGCATTTCAGCCCAGGCTGGTGGTGGCTCCCAAATCTAGCACGCTGATAAGTACCATCCCTAATGCTCGTCAACATCATTTTCCTTGACACCTCGTGGAGGATTATAAGTATTCCTTGTCTGGATTTCGAACCACCAATCTTACTGCAGTACACTGTATACGTGCCTTAGCGCAGTTGATATTCCTAAGGTTGGTGGTAGTCTCAAACCCACCACGCCCATCACCACTATCTTTAAGGCTCCTTAACATCATTTTCCTTGACACCTCGCAACAAGCTCCAGTGTTCGTTTCAGATGCAGTGGCCAAGGAACTTGGCTCATTTATCCTCATCTCAACATTTTTTGAGGCTGGCGAACTTGGCTGCACTCTGGTGTTTTTCTTCAGATCAGCTTTACTGTCATGAAAATATTTCTCTATTTACACTGTAGACGTTACGTTTGTGTTTGATTTTCCTTGTTCTTCCCTTGCTACCATGAAATCTGTCTGTTATACATAAAGTTAATCTTATCAGTTAAATTGTAAGTTTAAAAGATTTCAGACCATCAGATCTCGATGAATAGCGTTTATCCATTTAGTCCACGAAATAAATACAATTCAGAAACTGTATGAGACACAGACGTATAGTTCGTAGTGAGGTCGAACATGAGCTGTCGCATGGAAATAAAAAATAAAATGTAATTATCAGTGTAACATCCGATGATTATGACCTTAAGGCTAAGGGAGACGGATGATTAAGGGAAAGTGAATAATGGAAGAATTATGGAATAAGAATATGGGAGAAAACGGCAACAACCGGAGAATGTTCACGGACACGATGTTGTTCATCACAAACGCACTTAGCTGGGGATCGAACCAGGAACCCCACGCACCAGAAGTAAGGCTCTACCATAGAGCCACCGTGCCACCCAACATAGTGAAAATGAAACAACATACATTCTGGTTCATTAACTAATGGTCAATTAACTAACTTTGGTTAGTATCCTTACTAGCCTTATGTTAATAGGGAAAAGATGCAATTTAGAGGAAAGAAAATCAGAGTCTTCAACGAGGATTGCATCCAGAATTATCAATATTCGAATACTCGAAAGCATCGACCTGTTCAACCAAACAAGAAAAGAGCAGGTTTATTACTTCATATCATTCGTTAACTAGATATATTTCCTCGTGTTAACATACTTTATAACCACTTGAAGAAGCTAGTTCTTTGATAATTCAATATGACGAATCCGATGTAAAATATGAAAAACAAATAATATTTTTACAACCATTGCCAGGGGAAGAAAGGAAGGGATACAAAAAGCACACACAGCTTGCATATATAGCCTAGTTGGAATGCAAATACAGAAAGCTACAACAAATACGTCACCTCTCTTGCAACATCATCTTAACGTCTTATCCTTGGGAGCATGCAATGTTGCCAAGTGTATTTTGAGATGGAAAACATATATTTCCTCGAAAGGTACGCTATAGGTTAAATATGTGCCTAATTAAATGCTCTAAATTTTTAAATTTAACAAATTTATTACCTGTTTAGTTAGCATACCAACCACGGCAAACTATGCCATATTAATGCAGTTTTTCAAGGGCTTTATTATACACAATACTAGCTCAAATTCGGCGAATTGCCTGCGCATTCGCAACGCAGGAAGTGACATCAATTAGCTTGAGATCTTATTATTAGGAATTAGCGTGACGCATAGACTGAGACGTTTGTATTTCATTACTAGGACCACTGTAGTCATACTTTCAATGTGATGCCTGCGTAACTACACACATCAGATGATTCGTGGTGCAAGTCTCATTTCTTCTAATGGTATTGACTCTTTGCGCTCTTTGGTGTTTTAATTTTCGTCAACATCGAAAAACCCAGTTTACGTAAATATGTAGTTGAAAATGATCTTAGCGACTGATTGTACCATCAATGAGGGAACGTTTTGAAGTTTTACTAGCAGCCTCTGATCAAAGGACTTTTTCTACTTTTTTTTTTCCCTATCACCAGAAATTAACATCTGAAATTTTGTATCTTCTTTCTTGACTTTCAGGCCGACTGTATGTTGACCACAGGACAGGACATCCAAGCCGAGGCTGAGTACTGTGAGCAACGTAACAAAACATCGTATTTCCTATTCACTCAAGTTAGTAGTAGACGAAGGCCTGGTCAAAGTAGACAGATACACAGTCAATGTACTCCTGCCTGCCTCGGTCTCGTGGCCATCTTCTGGCCAATATGCGGCCAGCTTTGTGGTTAGTTAGTACACCTTATGAAATAAAACGAAGTGCAATTGCTAGTTTTACATGCTACTTGTATGCCCTTTAGGCTGAAGGAGATCGACGAAGAATGTAAGGCAATAATTATTAAATAACTGGTGAATTAGCAATATAAGAAACAGGAGAACACCCAAAAAAACCCACGAACACGATGTTGTCCAGTAGAAATCGATCCAGAGATCCCTCACACCAAAAGTGAATGCTCTACCGCTGGTGTGAGCGACAAAAGAAGACACTCTCTTGTCGATGGAGAAAATAAATCCAGCAGCCGTTGACCAACATGAAAGCCTGTTCAGAATGAGTTGTAATTGTCTTGCAGCAACACGGAAATCACAAGAGTGGCAATAAATTGCAAGTCATCCACATACAACAGTCCATAAACGGGAGCCAGTATGTGTCACAGCACCATTTACCGCCACAGCAAAGACAGTTACATTTAAGTAATTGCTTTGTGGTACGTAACTTTCTTGCAAGAAGCGATCAGAGAGTATGGATCCTAATCGGATTCGAAATATATCGATCTCCAGGAAACTCGTGTAAAGGAAGCCCATACAGCCTCGTATTTCCGAAAGAAGTAGCTGACGTAAAATTCCATAACGCCAAGTGGTATCATAAGCTTTCAGAAGATCAAAGAAGGTAATCAGATCTTGGCGATGGCGAGAAACATCCAGGATTGCACTCTCAAGATGAATAGTAGTGGAATGGAAACACTGGAGACTGAAAAATTACTTTCCAAATACCACGGTAATTTTCTCTAATAATTTGCATAAGCAACTGGCCTAAACGAGCTGATGTAGCTGACTTTCCAGGCTATAGTATAGGAAGAATATAAGCTTCACGCTAGGCACCAGGAAAAAATTCAATCCAGATATGATTATAGATGTTTAAATTGTGAATAGACGCAAATTTTAAAACTATGATTAAGAAAGAACATGTACCGACATATAAGTTGATCACCCGTAATCCAAGAAATTTAATGTAATATTCATAGTGTGTTCTCACACTCAACAATAAATATATAAAAACTTGCTTACGGCTTTTCGTTGTAGTCTTAATATCAGTATTTCACTCCAGTGTCCGTTTTAAAAAAGGAAAAGAAAATAATAAATCATTCTTCACACTACAACCAAACTTCTGGGTGTGATCGCAAGCTTACTATGCCCTCACAAAGAAAAAGTATTTTTCAACATGCTGAAGAGTTAAAAAAAAGGTCAGCTACAACGATCTGCCATCGGTTAATTTCGTAACCTCTTCTGTTTTTCATGGTAGTAAGACTACAAATGATTCTGCAAAAGTTTTATGTCCCACGGTTGTCGGCTAGGCTAAAGGAGACGGTGATGATAAAATAATGAATGAAATGGTGGAATGAAGAAAGTGGGAGGAAACGGGAGAACCCATGAAAAAGCCACGCATACGGTGTTTGTCCACCACAAAGTTCACTTGGCGCGAGCTCGGATCGGACCAGGGACCCCAAGCACCAGAGGTGAACGCTCTACCACTGAGCCAACGCGGTCCGACAAATGATTGTGTGTGGTGTGTAGTTTTTGTGTGTCACTTTCCTCCTTTCTGACTTTACCTCAGTTTGAAGTGAATCTGTTTGGGTGTGCAAAGAGGGGTGGGAGGAGCAAGTATGCAAGAGCTATTACGGATAGTACTCTGCTTCTGAGCAGATATGTAGATTAAAGGAAAAACTTAACAGAAGTTACTTTCTTATTATGTTGTTTCAGTTCCGATGAACATGAAAATATTGGAGTTATCCCACTATTCTTAAAAAATGAAAGATCGAAAAAGAAAAAAGAACGACGAAAAGGGAATGAAACTTGTTCCGATGCCAAATTAGCTGCAAGTTGGTAAAAATGAAAATAAAATGAAGTCTTTCAGTTTAACGTCCCACGAATTCGTCTTTTAAGGTATTAAGATACCTGTACGATTAAGTGAATGATAAGGGAAGAACTGGTGGAATGAAATGCGAGAGGAAACGGAAGTACCCCGAGGAAACACACAGACTGCGAGTTTGTAGTCTTTCACTCTACTCACGGGAACACCGTTGAAAGACCCTTCTACTTTTTACAATATATTCAGATTTTCTTGCGTAGCACGTCGCGTCGAGCCTCAAGAGAACAGTTATATTTTTGGCAAATAACCTAGACACTAGGTTTAAACAAATAGATTTAACATTTTAACTCTTCTCTCACTTCTTTCCGTCCCTTATCCAGCTACTGTACTGGAATTTTGTGTATTTCCCTTTGATATCACAAAAAAACTCCTCGAAAGAATGATTGCCAAGATAAATTTAATTGAGCTTAATATATTTGTTTTCTTATATTTTTTATTGTTTTAATATTTTTATAGAAGGCATGCTTTGCGTCATGTCCACCTACTAGTCATTCAGCTTTAGCCAAAGGTGGAAAGATATATGTAATAAATGCGAAACATCGTGAACTATTACACACGCGCAAAATTTAATGCGCATGGATAGACATGTTATGTGGTTTGAGCACTGAAATACCACCTGTGCATTTTTCTGGATGGATCAAAATCTTCTAATGATGGACAGTTCATGATATCGTTAAATGCAAATTGGAAAGTTTTAACTTAGTAAGAAATTCCAAGTAAGCGCATAAAAATAAGTACTGGAGGTAAAAATTCGGAATGATGACGTAAAAAAAAAAAAAAAAAAGCTAGGAGATAAATACTTATTTTCAGTTGCCACGGCGATTTAGCATTTCTAGAACGCTGTCCACCGTTTATTATTATTTACCTGGATTGAAACACATTAATTATTATCTTCTTAAATACCCTATCCTTGGTTCTTGGAAATAAACCCAACCTTAGGTTCTGAAATATCTATATATTTGTAAGCAACTGGCTTTAGAGTATATGACACAACACTAATAACAGTGCTTGTTTCCCGCAATAAAATGAAGATTTTCAGCACAGGTGATATAAGAGGCGGAGCCTACAACTTAATGTGGATTCCGAAACACTTGGGATCTAACCTTACCGTAGTAATTGCCTCCTACAGGTGAGATAACACCTTGTCCATCAAATATGACAGAAAGCTGCGCCCTCCTGATAGCCTTACATAAGAACAGGCCGCTGAAAGGCATCACACCAAATCTTATACATTTGTATTAATGTAAACAAATAAAAACATACGTACCTGCTTTGCTATATTCATCTGCAGCGACTTCATAATCAGGTCTCCACTTCAATATTGAAGTTTTGAGGCTGAAATTCAATAAATAATAACATACATGAAGTCACAATGAACAACCTCGTAACACACAACTTATACACAACAAAATCGTGCAAATACTGACCGTTATGGACTACGTTTCTTCCATATCACATAACTGGCCAATATATTGTTTCTAGCGCTAAACATATTATTCAAACTAGCTGTCCATCTGACATTGTCCAATCTTTTTACAAATGTCCTGGACAACTATGATAAAATTAAGCAATAGTGACATCTTCATTTAAGTCACTGCTGAAAATCAACTTACAAATCTATACAGGTTTAATTTATTCTGAGGAACTTCAAAAGCTCAAACTCATTTTCCCCATCTCCTTTAGCGTCAATTACCTTTCCCATCTCTGCAACTGAAAAAAAAATGATTACAGTAAATAAATAGATAAAACTAATCACATAACATCACTATCTTCAAATATATAAAATTGGAGTAATAACGCAACTTACACAGATCAAAACACTACCCAGAATTCTTCGCAGACTCTTCGATTAGAATAATGTCCAGGCTATGGGTTAAAAATTCTGAACATTGGATACATAACCGTAAAAACATTTTTTTATAACACTAGCTTGAACCTGCGCTCTCTACACAGCGCATCATTCACATATGAACATGAATTTCCTTGTCATTCCGCACAACATCTGTATGTCTCTCTACAGACACAAATAAAGGTGGTCTTGATAAAAATCGGCAAAGGGTATCACAAAGCGGAGATTTTTTCGATTATTTTTTCAATATCTCGCACCATTTGCAAGATTTGAGCCTACTTCCGGTCGGAGCTTCTAATTCATGTGTGATCAGTATTTTCTTTCTTCTTGCATGCAGTATGTAATAAGCAGATACATTACACACACAATTAATTATAATGTCAGTGATATATGGTGTTCATTGGGCAAAACACTCCAAACAATAAACATTCATCTTAGACTGAAGAAATTGCTTTCTTTCGTTTTTCATTGTCATTTGGTGTTGAAACAAACGCCGGAGAGATATACTAACTCCGTATACAAATGTGGTGCTGGAATATATAACTCATAAGATATAATGCTTTACATTTAAAATTTCAACACTTCCAGTGTACTCTAAAAAAAAGTCCTACAGAAATAACGGCCTTTTTTTAAATATTCAATTAGAACTGAACAATCTACACAAAATTTGCAATCAATCAGTGAAAACGGCATCTTTCTAGAGCTTTTAGTTTCCGAGATATCATTGTCAAAAGAATTAGCCACAAACATGTAAACTTTTCTTGACCACAAACACATAAACCTAGCATTTTAATATATAGATTCTGGTGCAATTTTAATACTATAATCGACAATCAACACTCGATATACAGTTTAATTCTTTTACAACCTAATTGTAGAAATCAAGGTGATACACCGGAATCGATCCCACGTTAAGTTGTGTACGCCTACATAACATTGGAGCTGAACAGGTATGTGGTCGGACGAGAGCTATTTCCTATGTCACACACGTTCAAACACTGCAGAAACCACATTAAGATAAAATTAAATACACCATACAAGCACGATCGAAGTTCATACAGATGGCACGCCAAACGCCACAACAACAACATTGCTGCATAATACATACTGTCAAAATTCTATGGAATCTTTCGGTACCTACCAAAAGTTTCGTTTTGAATGTGGCCCCTGAAAGACCCATTACGTATTGCGCAAAGTCAACACAGGACCGAAATCTTAAATATTTGGTAACTTTAGTGACTAGCTTCAAAGAAAACCTTTGATTAGTCATATACCTTCCGTCGCTCCGCGCCTGCTCCCTACAGAAGCACGGTCGCGCAGGCCCACTAGCCTCACCCTGAGCACAACCACATCAAAAACACACGGAGGTCAGACTCAAGAGAACAAGATGAACATATTGACGAGCAACGACAACGTGCTCGGCCGAAAAATGACTCAAAGAGGTTAAGGTGCAATTAGTGAAAAGTTGATCCATCCATCTATCTATCTATCTATATATATACATACACCTGCAACGAAGTGAGATTCGGAAGTCATATTGTAAATGAATAAGAGTTAAATAAAACTGACATTTTACTGGAGGGTAAATCTCTTGATATAATTAATAAATTTAAGGCAATATGTCTTTAAAAAATAATTATTCCTTTTATTGGTTAAACTAATATTAGAACTGAAGTTTTCTTCAAACGTAGTGAGATAAATTAACACGTCAAATAGGCAGTAGGAAATTGAAATACTAATCGAATGTCGAAATAGCTGTCAAAAGTTCGAGATATAAGACTAGTGGATTTAGTTAAGAAGTTCACAAATAGGACTAACAATATTGCAGAAGTGCTTATCACAGTTCTATTTTACTACTGCGAACTATCTCCATATATTAGTACTAATCAAAAACTGGACAAGTATCTCCTTTAGGCAATTCATTAATTATGTCGATTCTTTCGACTCAGTAGATCGATTCTTTCTGAGGAATTTCTCTGTAAGTTGAACTTATTTCACTTGTCAAGTGAAGATTGCAACACAGAAGAGAATTGTTACAAATTGTGTTTCAGTGTGGGAATACTGAAATTAAGTAAGACTTGTATTTCGTGTGAGAAAAAGTATGTTATTTTTCACCTTTCGTGGAGAACGACTGAAAGTGAGAAGTATGTGATATTTGAGGTATGTAGCTTAATTATACTCATCTATATAATTTTTTTAGGCGTTTATTATTTTAAACATTGAACAATTGAAATATTGATCAATTCAAAACTATTCTAAGAGTGGAAATTAGGATAGTAATAAATCATTCGTTACTTCATAAAGCAATGTTTAAAACAATTAGTGAAAAAATGACAGAAGGAATCGCCAAGATTCCTAAGCCGATTCTGTTTCGGAGGAACTGTTTCCTCAGAACATTGAAGGAACTGTTGCGAGGAATTAGTTCTTTTGGAGTTGGGATCGGAATCGAACGAAAAAATTACATCTAAGCTTTACGTCCTTGGCATATGTCGGTTAGGCTAAAAGAGACGGTGATGACGGGAAATGAATGAAACGGTGGAATGAAGAAAGTGGGAGGAAACGGGAGAACACCGAGAAAACCCATGAGCACGGTGTTTGTCCATGGAATCATTGAATGAATCGAAAATTAATGAATTGCCTAAAAAGAAAAATTTTCGAAAAACTGCAATAAGATGTAAGTCACCAGTTCTTACGATATCCTTGGCCACATAATACCAGATTTTCCGAAATGTGCTAATTCCCATACGAAAGGAAAATTTTAACATTTTAGCTTCATCATGTAACGAAAGTTCTTCATTTATATCCAACCTCTCTAACACTCTTTTAGTTTTACTGCGAACTGACTTTGCCACAAAGGAGAAATTAAACGTCATATCTGGTCCTTCAAAATGGATCACTTGGTAGAATTTACAAACTCGCAAGAAAGATGAAACAAAAAGAAAGAAAAAGAAACAAAACGAGGCAGTTTTACTCAATAAAACTACGAACAGAAATGCTCCTTACGCATTAGTTACTTCCATCACCCTCCCTTAGCTCAATCTCCGTCACAGCAGCTCTCAACTGCAACCAAGAAATGGCATACAATAGGCAATAACATGTTTGTGTTTAAAACAGTCATTTGGTGGCAGAACTTGAACAAGGAAAAGAAACTTAATTTTTCACTGCTTGTACATTCGGAAGACGTAGCTTTATTACATTCTTCATACTATTACGTAAATCCACGTTCCCAAGTTATTACAAGAACTGATCTACTCGCGTCATTACAAGAGACATCCTACTCAATGCATTATAAGGAAAGCGTATGGGCGACATATACCATATCACAAGCAAGAAAGAGGCGAAAACAACTAGTGACTCTCCGCGGAGAAAAAAAAAAACTCTTACACGCGCAAGCATTCGTCAGTGTTTCCAGTGTATTGCTTTTACAAAAATTGTTAGCTTAAAAAAAAAATCTCGATTTTTCTAAATAAACTTAAATGAACTAATTAGAGATATATCAAACAACACTAATATTTTTTTTTAAACATAATAATGTTCAAATAATATAATTCTAGAAATTTTAATGACTAAATGCAAAAGTCAGAAAAACAGGGCAACGACGATTTCTAACAATTACAATACCCAATATTGAACTTTGGAGCCAGAATCCTATAGGGAGTATCCACTGAATGACATACAAGAGTGAAGCTAAAGCAGAGATTTAACACATGAGACACCGACCACACATCAAAACGATATTTCCAAATAGACTCGATCGAAGTACTTTTAAGAAATGTTCTTTATTATCTATTAACCGACTTTATTCGAAATTCTCATGAAAAACAGGAACAACTGAAGTTTAAAGCATCATTGCTACATCAACTGTTATAAATTAACCTCAATCCTTAATTCCCTATTTAACTGGCTATAGAAGTGTCAGTTGAACACCGTCCACAAATGCAGTCTTCTCGCTGTCTCAGTCTTTCATCATTTTACCACAAGTAGAAAAAAAAAAACAAGGTCATGTATAACATTGGTTTATCACTGGCGCAGGTTCCTGGTTCGATCACAGCTGTCGCAAAATGGACATTGTAGCGGACAAACAGCGTGTACATGGGTGTTCCGAGTTCTTCAGATTCCTCCAGTTTTCGTCATGCAATCATTATCACCGTCCCCCTTAACTTCAGTGCATAATTGTGAGACATTGAATTAAAAAATAACAAAATGCCACACAAGGGAATCCGTGAAGTCTCATCTGCGTTTCGTGTGACAGACTTTGCACCAGTCATACTAGCTTGTATCTCGAATTCTAGAAAGAAGTAGATAACCTCGTAGAGTAACAAAGAAGTGGGTAATTCTATAAAAAGATGGAGTAGGAATAAAATCCACTATTACACTCAGGATTCAAATTCTTGTGCCAGCCGTCCTCACTGAAGGTTCCGTTCATTTCCCTCAAAACACGCCAGACAAATACTGAGATAGTACCTTACGTTCAGGAGCCAGAGATAAGAAACAGCAATATTAAATGGATTTCATGATTTTTTTTCTCTTTTTAAGAACTGAAATGCTGTCAATTTACCTTTTCGACACATCCAGTTCTCAGTTTGATTTCTTATAACAGATTTTACTACTAAAGGGCCTTTGTATCATACGATAATTGTACTACACATTACATTCTCCACCAGATACGTAAGAATTAGTGTTTCACGATCTGATTGTCGCTAGTGTTAAGAACATAGAGATATGTCCTTAGTAATTTCCTTTTTTAATTCAAGCGTTTCAGATTTCTAATTAACTAACACATGGAGAAAGACATTTTATTATTTGTTCGTACTAATACGGGAGTACCCTATGTCCTAGAAAAACATAGGGAATGTAGTCGAATTGCTTTTATTCCAAAGTAGTTGAAATTCCCGTCCTTTTCACGGGAAGAATCAAATTCATGGAAAATATTTGATCCTTCTCACCCTTTATGATACGTGTATGAATGAAAATATAATAAGAAAAACTCCGTAAGTTATTCTGTTAGAAATTTTGAATCCTCTTCTCGCTTAGGATATGCCATTTAAACAAACTTACATTTCAGAATCCCCGCTTGAGGTAGATACTATGTTGAAAAACTCAATTTTAAGCCGCTTAATTGATATCCCGTGACGTAAAAAGAAACAACAGTCGACGTCGATTTAAATGTGAAGATAAATTATAAAAAAGGCAGTCCCCTTAAAAAGGGAAATCTCAAAAATGCTGAGAAACGGTTCCACTTATTTTTAACGAGAAGTTTATACCCAAGTTTCATCTTCCTAACTTTACACAATCGTAAAATACTCAATTAAAAAGAAAAAAACTTCCTTGCCCTTATAATATGAATTTTGAAGAAAGTAACATGATAAAAGCCCAATTAAAGGTACGTGATAACTACATTAAAAATTAATTTCAGTTTAGCTGTTTCCCCGTGATGCAATTATAAACAAGAACCTTTTAATTTCTATATGCTCAAGTGATAGAGCGTTGGCTTAGCATTCGGTAGTCGTGGGTTCGATTTCCGCTGCCAACCAAACTGACTGGAGTATCCCAAGGTCTTCCTCAGTTCTAGCAGGCAAATGCCGGGATGGTACCTACTAAACAGGCCCTGGCCGATACCCTCCCAAATTCTTTCCATTGCTATTGTTGTTAGATATCCAGTATAAAATTGCCTCTGAGCTGTATCTGGTGACTGTTAAATAAATATGTAAGAAATTACAGTTTAATATTACTACAGCCAATTTGATCGAGCGAAAAAAAATATATATAATAACAATAATCGTTACGCATGATATCCAAACATTTCTTTCTCTCAATGGTATTCTGTTCTCTCTTGATAAATGGACATCTTAGGTCAATTCTGAAACTAGGCACGTATTAAGAAACAAGACTGAAGGAATTAATTGTAACCGCATTAAAGTTATTTCAATCCAAGTTTTGAAATATATTCTTGGAGGTGTGTTGAAATTTTGCATCAACTAAAGAATCAGGTGGTTTAGTAGGTGCGGCTGATTTGCATGTAGGGATCGACGAGCATGTTGGATCTCTATATAATTAGCGGTGAGTGTTTCTTATTTGTTAATTGATATTGTTTCTATTCTTGATTTGTTTTGCATTTGTGCATTTTTTAAATTTACGAATCGTGTTTTTTTTTCTCCAGCTTATTTTAGAGATTTTTTTTGGGGGGGGGCTGTAGCCCCCCAATATACTTCCGAATACAAGCAGTCTACATTTTATATTTTTTTCTTTTTGAAATGTTTAGCTCAGAATTAAAAATCGTAGTTGAAGATTATGGATATTTTGGATTAGGTTAGTTTAAAAACTGGTTTTCACTTCATTTAAATTATTATTTGTGGCTGTTGTTAATCCACACTTTGGAGAACTAGTGATATACGATTCTTTAAGAATCGATTTATCTGAACTGGTTTCCAGAGTAGTTTAGGAAGCACGAAGCAGTTCCCAAAGATGATTCTATTCTCCGGAGTAGTCTAGGAGTGAGTTCTGGGGGAGAGTAACAGGTTGTCTGTTCCGAGGAATTGATCCCTAGACTGCTCTGATGAATTAAATCGTTCTTGGGAAATAATTCTTAAATTGTTCTGGGAACCGGGTCAGATGAATCGATTGCCGTCACTGTCCGAGTCAAAGTTAAGACTTGCCATTGAATGAATTACCTAAGGGAAACACTTGCTGGGTATCTCATGAAGGTCCAATCCTATTTACTCAAGCTTTACATGAATATTCAAGTTTCTTATGAGCACGTCAGTAACTAAATCACTTAGAAAATGAGGGGCCTTTGTTCCGCATTGTTACAAGATTTTAAACCTTAGGTTAATTAAGATCAGATTCATATTTCTGGATCTACAGTCCACCACTTACCCGAAGCAAGTATTCACAGTAAATCACAGCAAATAAACTGATTTCTAAGGTGGCTAGGTTATTCAAATGAAGAAACTTCCCTTAAAAAGTAATGTCACTTTACGTTATTAGCTGTAAAATTAATGTCTCCTTAGTGTAAATAATGTGGATTGCAGAAGTATGTTTTGAACGAACCACTGAGGCCATATAAAACGTGAATAATTTACGGTGAAATCCAAGCCAGCGGTATGGATTCAAATTTCAAGAGATATATATTCTGTAAAGCCACGCCAACTTTTTAGCGTGACAACAATTATTTACGAATAGATTAAGAAGATAGGATGTAGATTTCTGGGTTTTCGGCATCTACGAACCCGTCACGTATGAGGCATGACATCCTTCGGCGAGCACACTGTCCGTGGAAAGGGAAGGAAGTGGCCTGGGACTAGTAAGTTAGGTAGCATCCCGGCATTTGCCTGGTGTGAATGAGGAAAACCCAGGAGAACCTCACTGAGGATGGCTGGCCTGAAAAAGCTTTTTACTTATTCGACCTAGTGCCCCCACCAGTAATCGAACCCGGGACCGCTTGCACCGAAGGCGAGAGCGTTAGTCAGTACGCTACGCGGGGCCACATGGATAGATTAAGTTAGGTTAGGTTTCCTCATTTACTCAGTATACATGTTTGGGCCGGCAAAGCTTATGGGAACTTAACCGTTTTAAGGTTTCCCCACCGGCAATCGAACCCGGGATCGAAGACGCGCATTATAGTCTCTAGACCACCTGGGACAGCTCCAAGTAGAAAGTCATGATAAGCAAGTCATACAACACAGGATGTTCCATGAAATTAATACTGATATTTCAACTGACCACTATTGAAGTCTTGTCAAAATACTTAAGTAACATAATGAGTACGATAATTGTCAACAAACACACACTTCATAAGCTATGAGTAAAGCAAAACATACCAGTCCAATAGCACTATTAATATACTAAAGACTGGAGCTGACATTAATATTTGTGTCATATTATTATGCAAGTCCTGCATGAAACATATAGTTACATTTTATGAAAACATTCCGAATACTCTTTTTTACATTAAGACAACTTGTTTCCTATTGTTCTTTTTCTCACTTAGATGTAAACTATTAATTTTAACTAGACGACACTTGCCACCTACGTAAGAAAGTTAAAATGAATCTGTGTAAGTTACTAGCCAGTGTATATTCAGTTGTTCTCAAAACTCAAATTATAGCACAGTACTAATTATCAGTCTTATTACTCTTTATATTCATTAAGCATTAACTATACCTCTTTTCTGCTAATTTAATATGCCCGAATCCTTCTTCTACCTTCCTTGTAAGTGCCATGATTGATCCAACCGACAGACTGCAACGCTCTTCATTTGTTTCAAACTCCACCCTTTCACAATAGATGTCGTTTCGTTTAGCAGACGGATAGTTTCACCTGGGAGAGTGAGACGTGCGTTGGTAAGTTTTGAGTAAAATGACAAATGACGTTTTATGACCAAATAGCCCTGTTTGTTGCGAAAATATTACATTTTTATGTTAGTTTCATAGTAATAAAAACAGACATGTATAATTACCAGATTACCTAAAATTCGTATTAATGAATTTTAGTTCACGCTGAACGGTTGCATTGGAATAAACATGTAGATTTTTTTTCGTTTTTCTGTGGAAGGAGAATATATAACTCAAAAAATGGTGATTATCATGCGTAATGTGCATTTATGTTTTCAGAAAGGTATGACCATTTAAAGTATTTGGTAGAACCTATCAATGTGGGCTTGAATTAAACAGGTGACAGGCCTGTGGTTGTAATAATCGTAAACAAAGTCATTGCAACAAAACAATAATTAGTATTAGTTATGTGAAATGTTTAACTGTTTGTCATTCTGACAATTAAGTTGATATTGCGGGAAAATAAATTTCATTCGTAAGTTCATTGTTTATTTTACCGCAAGATGCGTGATTTATTTAAATGAGAGTAAATGTTCTATCACGTCACTTTGCAATCATTTTCTAATCGTGTTGATTAAGAGGTGGGTTGGCAATATTTGGTTTCTACAAATAGAATCTTTTCAATAAAATGTACCGTGTGTGTGTGTTACGCCTGTAACCAGCACTGGGGATTCGAAAATAATTTACTGTAAGTTGGACACCGAATTATGGCCGGTGCACTCGGCTGGTGCTCAGATCATCATGCAAGATCACTCCATCCACTGTAAATAGTTCCCCAGCATACTATCTCACCACAAAGGTTGCTGGATTATATGACCACGCTACCGGTCTCGTATATCGTTTCGTATACTGCATCTTAAAATTAGTATTTCATGTGTAATATTGCCTTTCGCAGGGCATTTTCCGTGCAGGTTTACTTTTGGCACACCACTCGAAATAATTGTTGAAAATTTTTAATTCTTTCGCTAATTTCCTTCTAGTGTCTCCTAAATGATTTCCGCTCGGCAACATGAAAATACCTTATTTTGGCATAGATAAAATTCAAGGGAGCCATCAGAAGTGATTGTTGTAAAATTATAATTCTTTTACAATTTGCATATAAATATGCCGTCTGCATGTACACAAACCAATCTGTGATAGTTGCCCACTAGAAATCGCGAATGCTATCTAATTGAGTCAGAGCAATACGGTCCGGAGGGCAGTTAGGAGGCGCATTAGCGACCGTCTGTATACGCATAAGCCAGGGTACTGTAAACAAATGAGGGAGTAACGGGGGTGGTTATAGAACACAGTTCCCCCCCATAAAGGTTAGTCCCTAGAATGGTTCCTTTCTCTTCCAAAGTTTAATATTTAATTCAAATGGTATTGCCAAGCGAGCGTTAGCGAGTGAAGGCAGGTTAGAGCCCCTCAGGGCACGTTGTTTTCGGTCTTGATTACAACTGAATGGGAAGGGGGACCTGTGTTCTAGAACCTTGCCCTAGTAACGCTCCACTTCTAAACATAAAGTATAGTTTCTGTATGTTGTTAAGAAATACACCACCGGTGAAAATAGATCTAACACAGTCATCTTTCATATGCGCTCACTTATTTTATCCGTCGTAGAGCATTGTAATGCTTTTACACTAGTAACATTCACCCGTATACCTAAAATACAGGTGTATTACTTTGTATTTAATTTTATCATCTGCAGAAATGTTTTTCTTTATGAATATGTCTTTTCATGCAAAGTGTTGAATTTGCATGAAAAAATCTTCCAAAATGTGGCGTGCTAAAAGTAAACTAGCACAATTTTTTCTTCAGTAGGGCACAAGGTATCCATTTGACACTAGGTGTTCTTAGAGAACATAATTTGTTTCGTGAACCACCGTAAAATATAGGACCGTAATTGATTGCAAGGATGCAGAGACTGTTTAAGCACTAAAGTCGCTGGCGGGGCGTTATTTGATCACACTGTCGCAAAACACTAGCTTTAATTGTGAGTACTGTTAGCTTACTTCACGTTTTTAAAGTATTTGTTCGTGGTGTAAATTTTTATTGCTGCTTTTATTCTACTCACGTCTTGTACTTCATTTCTTATTTTCGCTGTCTGCAATACCACATTAAATTATCTTCTGTCACTTCTTGTAATCAGTTATATTTTCATTAAAGTGTTGATGCAAAATTTCAACAGTGTATTGTAGATTTTACGAACAATGAAAAATGCGAATTCTATCGCTATGTGACAACTTCTGTATTGTTGGAAATTTACATTTTTTAAAAGCTTTTCTTTATATTTAAATACTATTTCCCATTATTATGGAATTTTTATTTTATTTAATTATTTACTTATTTATTTATTTTTGTTTTCAACTACTTCATTCATTTCACAGTATAAATATAATCTACTATTATGCACTGGGCACGAAAAACCCAGGTTCAATTCCCGGTTGCCGACGTTTGTCGGATTTGAATTTGAAGTGTTTAGCCTACGATATCCAACTAAATCATGGTGGTCATCATCTGAAGGTATGTAGAAAATCTAAAATTTTTCTAATTTATAGTATAGTAATTTTAGATGAGGAGTGACTGGCACAGGTATTTATAGAGGGTGGCCTCTGTATTTGAACACCGTGTAAGTGCTGATAGTGAATGTGTAGGTATAAGTCTACATCTCATACAGCCTGGGTGCTGAAGAGAATTCTAAACTCCAACTCATCTACTTTTATGTATTTCAAAGATGCTGTATTCGAATGTGCACACCCTATCTTGCATGCATATACATATATTTGGCCTTTATTTCGCAATGGGGGACCGACTTTTTCACCTACTTTTTTGCTACAATCTACTCAGATACGGTCGTTCTGTGGTTCAGTACGTTAAATTAGGTTAGGTTAGTGTAGGATTTGTGTTAGCTACAACAACTTTCCACTTAGCGATGGGAAGCCAGCTTTTTCACCTAATTTTTGCAATTTTCTACTCACGTTCGGTTGTTTTATGGTTCAATACATTAAATTCGGTTAGGTTTTGTGTCAGCTACAACAACTTTTCACTTACCTTTACGGTTTGTACAGGTCCCGTACTGCTTTCAAAAGATTGTGTACGATATTTTGTTGAGTGACGATGTCGAAACAGGAATTCTGCTACGTACCCCTCCATATGTTGTTTTTTCCTTCCAAACACGGTGATTTGGGTACTTTGCGCACCGTCACTTGTTCTCAGTTGTCTGTATGTGAAGAGACAATTCTTTACCATTCAAAAATTCCTCATTCTTCTGGCATACGTCGCCACTCTCTTCGATGAAGACAAATTCAATTGAGTGATTTACTCGTAGGTGAAGGAATCCTTCGTCATTGAGACAATCATGTGCCTTCCAACAGTCCGATATGATGGTGGTTCCTTGCACAATTCTGCCCTTAATAACAGCTAACAGAGTATCCTTGTCTCTTTTCCACTACAGTTAAAAATTTCGAAGTATTATTACGTTCAACACCACCAAATACCCACTGTCCGTCGATTCTACGTTCTCGATTATATTTCGTTTTGCCAAACTTCGGTTCATCTATTACTACACCGTTACCACAAATTTAAGACGGGTTTTTAAAGACCCAGTCGATACAAACTTCCCGGCAGTAGCTGCACCAGTCTACGAATGTGCTTGTGCTTATTGTCAGTTCGTGGCAAATAAATTGCTGTTTCCTTTGTTTAATTCTGCACCAGTACACTATGGATAACACAACCTTTTCTACACTTTAACACTGACTGTTTAAAGAATGTTCCTTTCACTGCCGATCTTTTCCGCCAACACTTCTCACCATTCACCCTATGCTCGCAACGAAATACGTATGTTCCTCCCCGCTTTGTAATTTTTAAATTCCTATTACTTTTACAAGAATTAGTGCGTAGCTTCAGTAATTCGTGCCTTTCAAGAAAATTCAACAGTTCACTCTCTTTTCCCACATATGACAGTACAAGGTTCAAGATAGAAATGTCGCATGATACAAGAGCCCCATAACTCACAATCGGTCATAACTGCTTTCACTTTTATTTGTTCACACTTCGGTACTCTAGCGCTAAATTAGTTCAAATTTTCATCACACTTTACTCAAACTTCAGTTGCGAGTCACCACTATCAACTCTCTTCTGTAAATTATCCTGCTTTTTGCCAATTTCTCCCCCCCCCCCCTCTTCCATCTCTAAACTTACAATATATCTTTGTCCATGTTTTTCTTGCAGTGAATTATACTGTAGTGATCTCCATTTTCGTTTTTGTTACTTCTGGATTAATACTTAAAGGTACTTCTTATATATAAACAAGATCATAGGGAATAGTCTTTATGATACAGACTTGAATACGAGTGTAGTAAAGTTGAGAAAAGAAACTTACATCACTTTTCTTTCTTTAGATAGCACCGTAGTATATACCGCCGTGTTATTTTCTTGACGTATGTTAAAATAATTGCGTACAGATTCGTGGGGGACATGGTGGCGCAGTAGGGTTCCTGGTTCGAACCCAGGCCAAGTAAGTTTGCGGTACACACCGTCGTGTCCGTTTTTTTTTTTTTTTTTTTTTTTCTCTCGAGTACTCCGATTTCCTCCCACCAATTCTCTCATCATCGTTCACTTGCCTTAATCATTGTCTCTCTTGTTCTATAGGACATAAACTTGGAACGTTAAACTGAAAGATTTCATTTTATTTCGTACAGATTCAGAATATGCGTGCAATTTCATATGGCATTGATACGAATATTTAATCGAAAAATATATACCATCTTTGCTGCTGTGTCATTACTATCAAGAATTATATTTATTACAGTTAAGACAGTGTGAAGCTGGTGAACCGGCGGGATGTGCATTCGTAGAGAACATGTGAAATGGACGGTGATTATAAACAGAGACAATTATTCGTGACAAAACACGCAGCAAGCTGGCCAGTGCATACTAGAATTGTATCGTAATTTTACAGTCTTACCTTCTACCCGAACCGGTGCTACCACTTCGAATTTCACTGTATTTTGGCCCGCTCTGTAACCCGTGTATACGTACTTGAGTCACCCGTATTATTGTCCACATATTTAAGTCAAATATAGTGCAAAGGCGATTTTCGCAGTATTCAGTGTTTTAATCGATCAATTATTACCTGTTATATAAAAAGTGAAGATATTCATGACTAGACCGGACTTGAACCCAGAATCTCCGGTATGCCGTGCTGATGCGTTAACCACTACGCTACCCAGTCCGCTCTCTCTCTAGAAGTCGGCGCTCTTTCACGCAGACAATATGGCTTGTAATGTGGACACTGGATTGTCAAAGCAAAACAGCTAGTTCCGATACAAGCCAATGTGGTGTAACTGCAACAACGCTGACTATGAATGAATGTGTGTGTAGCTGGAACACCTTGGTTCGAAAATGTGTATATATATAAAACTTTTAGCACACCAACTAGCACCTTTCCGATTTCCAGCTTGCCATTGTAAAAGTAGTTACAATCCGGCCACAGAATCTTTCAGAGAAGAAATTATGACAATTACTCGCCTCGGTGGATTGTTTTGAACGATGTGTGTTCGTTATAAAACTTAAAAAATTTTCAGAGAAGTTACCTTTGGATTCAATGATGAAGCTCACTAGCAACTCTTCAATCTGTTTATGAGTATTTGTTGAAATGTTTCCACAAACAACTCTATTCCTCATCTAATGTTGCAACAAATTTTCACTTTTCTCTCGATTCAACGCGTACATTCTAATGGCACTTCTAAATCTACGAGACAATATTTGACGTGGGAAATTCTCAGTCGTAATCTTTTCAGAATCAAGTCACTGTTGACAATTTCCTAAGAAAATAGAAAACTCTTCCTAGGAGGATGGTAATAAAAGACCTCAGACTTGGCTTTCCCTGGTATATCTACTGTGCAAATAGAGATCAAAGATTAAGATTAGTCACTTATACGCCACTAAGACTCCTGTATCCTTCATTAGAAGTTTGTAGATGCTGAATATTTTGTTGGTGTTTCTTCAGCATTACTGAGATATAATTCTCTTGTTACTTTGCAGGCTTAGATTTGTTTGGGGAGGTTAAGATGAAGAAGACTCTTTCAGTTGGAACATACGTACAAGACTGGTTAACATGAAGCAGAGCGTAACTTACAATCTAAATAAGCCACCTCCTGCAAGAAGTTCGTCGTACAATTTGGGTAGAGTAAGAAGTCATGGCAACGTAGAACAAGCGGCGTCCGTTCCAGTATCTGCATCAGCAGTTCCTGGGATGCAAATGCAAGAACGGTAAGGAAATCACTTCACAAGTGCGGGATAACTATGAGTTTATAAAATATTTACTCGTGATCTAAAACATAGTGTCTGGCCAGGCATAATCATCATATTGATGGCACCTTAGTGTTGTTATTTCTGAATGCAAGAATTTCTTGAAAGCAATATGATTTTGAAGCCACTTACATCACAAATTATCATAAATTTGTTTTAAACAAAGAGTGAAAAGTGCATAACTGGACCGGGGCTCGAACCCGAGTTTAGCTCCTTCGTGGTTAAGCGGTTAGCGTACGCGCTTTTGGCGTAGGAGACCCAGGATGGGAGCTCATGTGTTTCGGATTCCACGTTAATCAGTAGGTCCCGTCTCATCTAGCCTTGCTGCCACATTGAACTGCGCCAAAACTTAGGCGGCCGGGAGCGAGGTATGAGAGTGTGCATTATCGTGGTGAAAAATCCAATCGATTTTGATGTTTGGGTGGTCTCGGTAGACTCGATCCTTCAAGCGGCGGAGCACTCCAGTGTAAAACGGACGTGTGACACTCTTTACGGCAGGAATAAACTCTTGTTGGGAACCCTCTTTGAACCTCTTGTGACACATGAAAGCTATTGCACGTGACATGGTGTCTTCTTTGTAACCTGTTGAATCTCCGAAAAGCCTCTGTAGCTGTTTTGTTCAGTTTCGCAGAAATTTACAGCATAACGCTGCTACAAATACCGCTGCCTTTTCCATTCACTCAGTTTTCGACGAGGGTCACTGACACGCAATTAGCGATCTACTCACTGCCGCGTCTCGGAGGCAACTGATGCTTGTGCCCCCTCATACCCTATTGGTGTAACGGGTCTGCGCTCACGCTCCTACTCAGGTAACAGTCTTGAAACTGTGAACGCACCCCGTACAACGGTTAATATAATGGATATTCGCTAATTTGTTAGTATAATGATAATACAACTGTTAGAGGGCTTCTGAATGTGAATACTGGATTGTCCGAGTCCAACACGAAGTTGATACAAACCATGTGCTCTGAGTGGAAGAATATCGACTTCGGGTGAGAGGGTGTACGAATGTTCAGGGAGCGGACTGGGTATCGTAGTGGTTAACGCTTTGGCACGGTACGCTGAAGATACCAAGTTGGAAACCCTGTCCAGTCGTATGCTTTTCACTTCTTGTGTATCATTGATTTCACACTTACAGCGATTGATGTGCTAAAATTTGATTGTTTTCTCCATTCGTTAATATTGTATGAATTTATTTAATTAAAGTAGTGATGAATAATTTATAATGTACTGTGAAGGAGGATAAAATAAAAACCATACTTCGGGCCCATTTCCTTGCTCCAACCCTTGAGGCGACTGTTCGCTGAATGCGCGTAAGTCATACATTTTCTGAGAGATTGTTCTATTCTACATATCCATGTGTGTAAGTTACTTGGGGCCTGAGCTGTGAACATTTGAAAATAACTATGATATATGCATTGTTCTTGAAATTAATACATGGGTACCAATGGCGGAACGGGCTTAGTAACTAAAGATTAGCGAGAATATTTTTAACGATTAAGTTAGATCTCGATTCAGGTATATTATTATGGCCATCTATACTCTTCATGTCACACATGCAGTTAGAAAGAACAACTTGTGTATTTTTTGATTTTTATTCATGAGCAAACAAACAATTGACTGACTGATTTAAATATATGTTTTGACATACATACACACACACACACACACACATATATATATATATATATATATATATATATATATATATATATATATATAACTTTCTGCACTCAGGTGCACTTTTATTGTACTAAACTGTTCCAGCAAGCTTTATCGCCTTCGTCAGTAACTCTGGAAATTCACATGAAAGTCTTTTCACTTTGTAGAATGTCGCCTTGAACTTACTTCGTGTCTTCAGTTGGAAAATAACGAGATTTAAACTCTTGTTAAAGTAATGATTGAGTTGATTTTGAATTTAACGTCCCTTTCAGCAGCGAGGCTATATGAGACAGGACCTACAACTTAACGTGGAATCCGAACGACTTGGGCTCCCGCCGGGAATCGAACCCGGATCTCCCACGCCAAAGGCTCGTACGCTAACCGTTTAACCAAGAAGGAGTTCTCTTGTTAAAGTAAGTCTCTCGTACTCATCTAACTTCTTTTGAAGGATCTACTACCGCAAACACTTTGCACTCTTCTTTGTAACAATATATGTAATGTAGAACAAGTATCGTAAAATTCTGTTAACCACTGAGAACCACTTATAAAGATACTATTATGTTCATGTAGTTATAAAATTACATTAAAACAACGGAAATAAATTACCACTTAATTGCTTGAAGTTACTTTTAGGTAACATTTACACACGGATATGAGTTTTTTTAAATACAATATAGGAATTGTTTCTGTAAATTTGTGATGACCTTCAAAACAACTTTATAATGTTACTGCTGAAACTTAGATCCAATTTTAGTATCTTTAATTCCTTTCACAAACCATGAACCGATTAATCCGCATTAGCATGAAACTACTGTAGAAAACTTGAAATCATTTGTCGGCTGTTCAATTTGCGATAATCGTGTTTCTATTTGTTTTTGTTACCGGGCGTCTCAATCGTTTATTGAATTTTTGTTTCATGAATCACATTGTGACAGTTTTTACTGTCTTTTCTGGGACATGTTATTTGGTTCCGTTTAATGTATTCAAGTTCTGAGTCTATAATATAAGGTTGATTTTATTTAAGTTGTTTGTACTTTGCAGTCCATCCGTTGAAAAAAAAAAAATAATAAATGCTTTATTTAAAAAAAGGAAAAAAAAAAAGAAAACTCTCCTTGTGCGCAGGAAAATGTACAGGGTGGTCCGGAAGTGGACGTACCCCCACCCCCTTAGTTTCAACAGTATAGTGTTAGTTATGGTAGAATGTCTGTACATAGTTACCTTGAAGTCTTAAGAGTCATAAATATCGGTATGATCACCATCCATGTCGTAACACAGCTGAATTCTGTGCCAAGTTCTCGCAGGTGTTTTGTGGAGATACTCCGGAGTCACGAAGGTGAAGGCGTGTTGCACAGCTTGTGTGATATCGAGTGTTTCTTACTTATTGCTTTATAAAACCCTGGAGAAAGCATTGACTGGTGTCGTCAGATCGGGACTTCTTGCAGGCCAGGCAAAGGGAGATGGTGAAGATGCACAACTTCTTCTAATCCAGTGGCCAGGAAACGTCTGATTCAGGTAATTGCGCACGTGAATCGCGAAGTGAGAGAGATTTCCTCCTCTTCCCATCAATAATTAGACACTGATTATAATATTTCGATATTAAGCTATATTTACATTTATAATTGATGTATTTACTGTATACTATATACAATTACAGCATGAGCTATGCCGTAACTGAAATTTGTATAATTTCTTTTAACGGAGACTTCTCATATACGAACAAATAACCATATCCCTTTAGTGTCTGTAAGTCGGAGGTTACGTTGTAGTTCGTAAGTCGGCCATCGATGAATACATTGAGGTTGATTTTCCTATGCCTATACGTTTCGAACATAGTCAATTACAGTTATATCTGTCGGTTAAAGACTTAGATTCGTAAAAACAAATAAAGTAGCTTTTCAAAGCCTTTTTAATTGTTTTTAGTTAGTTTTTTTTTATTTCAGCAATTTTACGTAAAAACAAATAAATATGATTTTAAAAGCCTTTTTAATTAGTTATTATTGATCGTAATTTGAGTAACTGTGAATAAACTTCTTTTAATGAACAAAGTAGAATTTTATGGTACGAGGGTTTCTTAATGCAACAACAAAATATCGAAGTCTGGAGTGAATGAAAAATCTGTGTGTTGTTTTGATATGGAATGACTCTTACATGATTGTTCCAGAGGCAAGACTATTAATCTTGAGTACGATGCACTCATATAGCCTCGCTGCCGAAAGGAACACTAACTCAAATTGAGTAAAATGTAGGTATTCAGGTGCGGCTGCTGCAACAGGTTATATGGTTGTAAAACCAAATATTTTTTTTTTTAATTTTATTTTTAGGTCAAAGAGTGTTTCTGAAGTCTTAGAAAAATGTTTAAGTAAAGATAAGACAATATTGATTCATTTCCTAAAAAGTTATGCCTAACCCTCTCCTCCCTTCCCAAGAAAAAAGAGAAGAGGGAAGCTTGTGTTTCTGGTTGCTTGAAAGCTGCAACCGCATCCAGACACATTAAGCATATGGCATGCAGGTTCAGTTTATTAATGTGGAAGAGCACATTTACACCCGCATTAGTCCTATCTTCTCGTAATATTGATAAATAGTTGTATCACTTTCTAACTCTCTAATAGTTACAAATTTTCCACTTCACTGCAGTTAACTGAACTTTGTTTTTATATCCCTTGTTAAGAAGTGACAGACGAGTAGGAGAAAAGGATAGAATACATGACTGACCAACCCGCGAATAACCTTGATCGAGGATTTGAGATCGTCAAATGCTTATTGTTTTAGTATCAGTGGGCATTTCAATCATTTAGTATCATTGGCATGTAAGACTCTTAATATACTACGTGTATTAACCCTTATTATAGGTTACTCGTAAAAGTAACCGAAATATTGGGAAGTTTCTTCTGCATTAAGGAATACAAATAGATTCCTTATTGCAGCATATATTCCATACTTTCTATCAGTCAGTATTCCAGGTTTGTTTTTAAGTCTTCTATGAAAAGTTAAGTACTATCCGTTATTGTCTGATATTATTCCAAGTGTGCCTGAAGGATGTGGGTCTATTTTTAATTCCGTAAATGAAATGGAAAAAACTTAGTTACTAAAATGCATTTTATGCATTACAGTTTACGCTATATTTCATTTAACTACTATTTATTAAGGTTAGTTTCAACGTTCTTATAGCATTCAACGTTGTAGCTTTTCTAATGTTAACATGATTGTAGGGACTTATACCTTGAATAAACACAAATGCCTAGAAATAAGTTTTAAATTTACGTTCAGCAGTAATTGTTTATTACAGTTACAGTTGGCCAACGTTCTTCCTCCTTCCTCCAGACCTAAAATAAATATTGTGATTACATGTGACTTGTGCATAGCAAATACTTGAGCAAATAGTGTCCCAGTGCAGCCTCTTCTCATTTCTATTTCCTCCTCCTTCCGCTGGTGAAAGTTTTGTACAAGAAACCTTGACTAATTATGTTTGAAAGTAAATAGTAACATAATGTTATGATAATAATAGCAAATAGAAACTTAATAAATATGAAAATAGAGAAATTATCTTCATGTTGTTATTTTTAAAAAAAAGCAAAGTATTTTTAATTCGAAGTCCAAGGAGACAGAAAGAACTTATAATTATCGAGAAATATGCGTTGTTCAATACCTAAGATCAAACGAACAAAAGTACTATCTCTACAATGACATAAGTTAATATGCAGTAGATTATAACTTTAAGACAGCGTATTATTTGGGTGATACAGTCCCGCATACAAACAAACTATATTTACTCGCACATAGATTAAGAAACAAGTACTTAAGTATATTACTATATACATGAATAACAACCTAGAGCTTCTTCATGGCGAAGCGGTTAGCGTACCGGCCTTTGCCGTGGAAGACCCGGGTTTGATTCCCGGCGGGAGCTCATGTAGATCGGATTCCACGTTAATCAGTAGGTCCACGTCTCATATAGCATCGCTGCTGAAAGGGACATTAAACTCAAAATCAACTCAACTCAACGAGTAACAACTTTAATTATCTGTTCTCACTTACAGAAATTTATGATCTTAGTTTGGTTTGATTTACCTGTTTTATACAGTCAACAAAATCTTCAATTTTACTTATTACGTGAGGTACACGTTATTAGTAATATTTGGTTACCATTTTAATAAATAAACGCCAAACTTCCAATCATTTCGGAAGCTTCAGGTGCGGTTTATATATGCTATTTCTTGACTTCATTGCCGTTCTCGTCTTCATCACATCTAGATAGATTATGTTTTTGTGTCACTCTTCTCTACAGCTGTTTCCGGATAACTGAAAATCAGTTGAAACTGCCTTCTTCTGTTAGCAATCTGTCCAACACTGAAAATTCTTGTACTATACTACTTCTGCTTATCCAAACAAGAGGTTCAAAATTTGGATTTACGAATGATTGTTTACCGTAGTTTTCAATGCACTTTTCAAGGGGAATAAACTTTTGTTCGAATTAACGAGACCCTACTGTATTGGAGTAGTATTCAGAAGCAGGAAAGGTGTCCACGTCTGCGCACACACATTTGAAATTGCAACCGAGGCTTTCACATCTGACGACTCTGTACTGCAAGTATTATTATTTAAGGTCTTAGTCCATATTGTTTGCACGGTATCTGGAAAATCTTCGAAGTGATTGTGGAACTCTTAGTGATCTTCACAGTTCAATAAGCAGAAGAGCTGTTCCTCAGATAATTATTATTTGTAGGTTGTTTATTTCTATTTATAAGTAATCTTAGAGAAGTGAATAATAAGTATTATAACTACTATGTCTAGAACCGTAACGTTGCTCCTTTATGACGTATTGCCTTAAGACAAGGATGGTAAATGGAGATGAATAATGGTAGAATGTTATGATAGTAAGAAATGACATTATCTCAAGAAATCTCACTTAACATGGTGTTTCCTACAAGTTCAGCTGGCACAACCTTGGGAAACGCTTTGACAGTAGAGGAGAGTGCAGTGTAGGTTATTTGCTAATTAATTTTATATCTTAACAGATCTACAGTAACTAATCGTGCAGAAGTTTTAAAACGTATTTAGTGGACTATTATGCCTTATACATACAGTTGCGTTTCTATAGAACAGTCAAAAACTATTGTGACCGAAAACTTCGGAATGTTGATGCACCAAGCAGCTTCGCCTTTGCTGTCATGGACTTCCTGACCAAACATAGCATCATACAGCTTCCCCAGCAATTCTACAGCCCGGATGTTGCTTTTGCAGACTTCTTCCTCTTTCCCCGACTGAAATGGGTCATAAAAGGACGGCACCACGGCTCGGTCCAGACCATTCAAGAGGCCGTAACGAGGGAGCTGAAGAGCATTCCAGTTTCTTCGTTCCAGGGACAATCACTGATTTGCAGAGTCGCTGGAAACGCTGTGTTGATGCAGAAGGGGCATATTTTGGAAATTAAGTCGATGTGTCAAAATTGTGAACAAATTAAAAAAAAAAAAAATTAGTCCTACTTCCTTCCGGACAAACCCTGTATTCCATTTTCTAATATACATCTTTTATCATCATATGAACTTAACGTTAATTGTTTCCTTAATGCTATCAACATAAGAGCTTAATACTAATGCTAATGTTAATTCTTCGCAAAATACATTGTGCTTTTTACTTCGGATTGTACTTTGTATAGTTGTTTATCTGTTAAAACACAGTCTTCGTAATCTTTCAAAGACATTTCTGCAGGGTTAAAAAAATCATGATTTTTTTTGAAAAACATTTTTGTTGATTTTTTTATTTAAATCGATTATTTTGATTTAAATCCAATCTTTCTCCTCGTGTAATACAAGTCGCGAACTGAAGAAAAAAAAATACGAATTAGTATTAAATGTTAATTATTCCATTTAAGTGAAAGAAATGGGATTGAATTTTGAATTAATCGCCAATCGTTAACTTATTTCAATTCCAAACAATTTTTCTTAAGCATCAAGGAAAAAGTACACCTACGTGTATCAACATGACAGTTTTTTTTTTAAACAAAAATTACTAATATTTGGCAGGGGCATATTTTTAAAAAAATGGAACTAGCTTGCGGCACGAAATACATGTGAGGGCCACTATTTATATTTTGAGCTTAACAATGAGAAAACAGTAATTTGTCATTGAAAATTGATTTATTGTTTTTCGAAATATTCTTCTTTACGATCAATGCACTTTTGCATTCGTTCGAACCATTTGTCAAAGATTTTTTTCCAATGTTCTTGAGACACCTCCATATTATGGTTTCTGAACGCATCAACGGCTTCTTCCGCCGAGGAAAATCGTTGTCCATGCAATTTATTCTTCACATTCGGGAACAAGAAGTCATGAGGTGGCAAATCAGGAATGTACGGCGGATGACCCATCAATTCGATTTTTTGAGTGTTCAAATAGTCGGTTGTTAGACGAGATGTGTGAGAGCTCGCATTGTCTTCATGAAGAATGATCCGACGGCGCTTATTTGTTTTCCGTATTTGACCCAAGACCTCCGGCAAACACATTGTTGCGTATCATTCAGAGTTGACCGTTGTACTTTTCTCTTAAGGCACAGTTCCCCCCCCCCCCCCAAAAAAAAGAAAGAAAAAAAAGCGACCATTTGTTTCGATGTGCTTCGAGCTTTGTTGGATTTGGTTCATATTGAAACACCCATACAGTCGACTGCTGTTTACGTTACGGCTCATATGCATGCATCCATGATTCGTGACCTGTTACATTCTTATATACGTCTTTTGAAGCACCGCCTTTGTGTTTATTGAGCATTTGTGTGCACCAATCGACGCGAGCTTCTTTTTGAGTTTTTGTCAAATTATGTGGGATCCAACGAAAACAGACCTTTCTCACAGCTAAATTATCATGTAATATTTTATATGTGCTGGTGGAACTAATGCCTAAGGTTGCCTCAATCTCACAGTATGTCACATGACGATCTTGCAGTATTAGGTTTTGCACAGCATCAATGTTTTCTTGAATAACAACTGATTTCGGACGACCTTCGTGAATTTCGTCAGTGAGAGAATGGCGGCCACGAGTAAAATCGTTATACCAGCGTTTCACAGTGGCAAATAATGGGACTTCATCGCCAAATGTGGAAGTAAGTTGATCGATGCACTCTTGTCTTGAGAATCCACGTCGAAAATCGTAATAAATCATTGCATGAAAATTTTCACGAGTTAATTCCATTTTTCTGTTGTCATGCAAGCCAACGTAAACAACACAAATAAAGCTATTGAAAAACAAAAAAAAAAAAAAAAAAAAAAAAAAAATGTGAAGTACTTTATGGTCAACAATGTTAAACGTTTCTATGCAAACAAAAAATAGCGCCTAACTACAATCAGTGTTGCCAAGGCTCAAAATATAAATAGTGGCCCTCGTATAAAGTACGTAAATTTCGTCTAAAGTTACAAAATCTAAAAAAGAATTTAAGTTTCGTATAGGGGATCGGACCCCTCTAAATACGCCCCTATTATCTGAGAACAAACAGACAGACACGTAACAAAAGAATTTTCGTCGTAAATGTCCACCGTGATTTCCTCGTTGGAATAGTTAACGATTTACAAACGGTATGTTACGAAGAGAAAAGAGCAGGATTGCCCCGTTATCCGTTCAAAACGGGATTTTCCTTAACCATCGTCTGCATGACACTCGTTTGCATACTGTGCTTATACATACATTTGAGTCTCATTGTATAATGGTTATTATCTTTCATAATCGAAATGACAGAAAAGAAACGGGATTTCACTTTAATTTAATTTATTTTGGAATTTGATTTAAATCAACGATTTTTATTTAAAAATTCAAGTGACTTAAATCTTTTTTCAATCGTGATTTAAATCAAACTGATTTAAACTAATCCACCCTGCATTTCTAATTTAAGAATATTTGATATTATTCCTTTTGCTATTCTTATTAGATCTTTCTTTTCCTTTACATTTTTTTTTCATTACCAATGTCTCCTTTTTTCTTAATTGCATACATTTTCGATTTAAGATTTAATATCTTTCTTATTCTAACACCTGTAAGCTCATCTTGAAATTTTCCCAATATTTTTTCATTGACCAATTTCAAACCATATTCATTGTTTTCTTTATAATCAGACGTGTCTAAATGTACATATTTTTGACATATTTTTATCTCCTGTTTCTATATGTGCTATCACGGGATCATCACTCATTAACAGTTTACTTTATCTCCATATTTTTACTTTAAAACATTGTAATAGAAATCCTACAGATTTTTAAATACATTTAGAAGAGACGTTTCAACATAAGTAGATTTGCTAAAAATAATTTGTGCTTTATACTTAAGAATAGCTGCTAGATTTTCTTAAAATATGTTTGTGTGTTTGAATGTAGGTTTTATAATTAATGTTTCCACTATATTGTTATTGTGTGCTTAAAGCTTTTCTAAAATATAGCCAACCTCAGAATCATTTTTTTTCTGTAATATTTTCTTCATCAAATTTTTTTTTCTATTTCTGTTGTTAATATATTCCTAATAAAATTCTCCATAAGGCATATAATGATTCATAACCCATCCGTACCCATCATTTGCATCCATATACATTATGTAAGAACTTTTTTTTTTTTTTTTTGATTAGGATCATTTTTTAAAAATTATTATTAGCATATCGATTTGAACATTAAGAAATTCCTCCTCTTATGCACTTTTTTGTAAAATGCAATTTGTCAAAATCACTTCATAATTGTTATTTTTGTTGTGTCATTTTAACGTTATATATCCAAAAAAAATCCAGGACTAATGAAATACCATGCTGGTTCTAATTTATATGTTTTAATAGCTGTATCTCTAAAGTTTCCAATAACATCTGTTACTTGAAAAACATTTGGTTTGTTATAAAATTGTGTATATTCTCTTACGTTTTTTAAATTGATTGTTTTGGAGATTCTTATATGATGATAATAATCCTCATTTCTATATGGTTATTTCTTCTTCTGTTAATCTGTTTCTAAATTTGTCTGTAGATAATGGAACGGATTCTTTTAATTTTTCAGGTGAATCAATATAGTAATTGTATACATATGTACCTTTCCTTATTACAAGATTAATCGTTTTTTAGAAAAGAATTTTAGCGTTTCTCTAAATTGTTCTAGTTTTAATTACTCGCTAATTCTTCTAAACTCTTTGACAAAAATCTAAATGAGTCGATATATCTTAACTGAATTGTTTTTTCTTTATTTCTTTTATCTTTTATGTTATTGTTTTTTAGAATGTAATATATTTTTCTTCTTTGTTTGGTATTATAACTGCTTTTTCTTTTAATGTTCCACCTGCTAAGCTTTTTATAAATATATGTGTATCATATCCAGAAAATTTATGAATAAATATTGGAATAAATCTTGAGCCTGTATATTTTAAGTTGCAATAAGAATGAATTTCTTCTCTAAATTGCCCTGTTAAGTGATCATGATCAGCAACTTTCTTTTACATGATTCTATAGTACATAGAGTTTTAGTATTTCTTTTTTGCTTTTATCAAATAAACCTTTTATCCTTTTTATTTCTCTTTTATTTTTATGCATAACGCATCTACATTATCCATCTCAACATCATCTTTTTCCATATACAACTCCTCTTCTAAATACTCCAGTTTTTCTTCAGTTTTCTTTTCTAAATAAATCTAAAATATTTAAATTTTCTATCTTCTTTTCTAATAAGCAAGGAATTTCCTTAAATGTTCTTTCACATATTTGGTAATTTTCAGCAGATTCAAATGTATTCTTTTCTTCTTTTGTAAGACAATTTATAGCTTTATATGTATCAAACATTTGCAATTTTAATAAGTTCTTCACCTCTATATCCAACGGGCTCAATTTTATAAGAATCTAAAGTACTTTTATTGTAACAAGTAAAACTGTTAGGCATATACCTTTAAAAAACGTTTGAATAAAATATTTTTGGGTCAGGCTGGCATGTATTGATTTGTTTTAATATTGATTCGAAATCTGCAATTATTGTGAACGGAATTCTTAAAAGAAAAGAAGCGTTTGTGATTAGTAAGTTCAAGTATTTTATTCGATTCTTTTAGTTATTTTATCTTTCTAGCTGAATATAATCCACAATAATTTTCATGCTCCTTTAATATCTCTTCTGATTTAAAATCCTTTGTTAAACATCTTTCACATAAAAACCTCCTATGTCCGCCCATCTTTAATCCAGCAATAATGACTACTCTGATTAAGAAACGAATGTGTCTTTTTATTATTTTCTTTTGTAATTCTTATTGGAGAACTTGAAAAGTTCTTATCAAATTCAAATTCACTAATAGAAATATTCGTTGTATCTTCAAACTTAGCCATATCTGTGATTTGAACAGGAAAAGGAATGTCTTAAAACACTTCTTTAGGCTTATTCTCATAACTTTTATCTTTAGAAACTCTTTCTGCATGTTTAGGGCCCGCGGTGGCTCAGTGGTAGAGCGTTCACTTCTGGTGCTTAACGTCCCGGGTTCGATCCCAGCCCCCGCCAATTGAACTTTGTGGTGGACAAACACCGTGTGCGTGGGTTTCCTCAGGGTTATCCCGTTTCCTCCCACTTTCTTCATTCCGCCATTTCATTCATTACTCATCATCACCGTCTCCTTGAGCCTAACCGGCATAACCGAGGGACGTAAAACTCAAAGATTTCATTTCATTTTCTTTCTGCATGTTTATTCACATAGTATTATTGCGGATAAGATCGACTATATGAAGTATTTTTTATCTTTATTCTTAACATTAAGACATGCTCTTCTTTTCTTAGTCTCCTTTAGAAGTCCTATGTAAGAAGAACCATTCATTGGAACATGTTTATTAATTCTTAATTCTAAAAATAAATAAATAATGTATAGCGTGTAACATCCGTCCCGATGCTTTTACTTGGAATTCTTCCATTTGTATTTTGAATTTATTCGCAGCGTTTGTTTAAGATTCATTTAGGTCTGTAAATTCAAGTATTACTTCACTCATTGTTTTGAAATTATGACTTTGTTTTGTATTTTGTTTCCCCTTTTGTAAATTTACAAATAAATGACATTCACATTAAGCGCATTAAAGAGTTCGCGAGTGGTGTATATCTTAAATTTTATTTTTAACTTGTCTAGCACTCGTATTTAAAATTTGCGTTTTCTATTTGCAATCTAATCTTAAATGGTGTTTCTTTTAATTCAACTTTTAGTTCAGGTGTTTTGATTTAACTTTCTTCTTTAAACGTGAACATTTGTCTATGCTTTAATCTGCTTTGTTCGTCTTCGTAATGTTTAATACACTGAATTAGTTAAGCTTTTCATAATCGGGAGTAACTTCTTATCCCCTTTTCTTTACAAAACTTATTTAATTCAACTTCTGTATGTTTACTTAAATCTCTCATCATCTAGTTTCTACTTTGTTCGTTTGATTTGATTTGATTTTTTTCCACATATTAATTCTTAACAGTAGTACTAATAAAATTCACCTCTCATTTATAAAAAAAAATCTTCGTTTAAATGTTTGATTTTCATTTTTTTAATACAACAGTTAATATTCGTATGACCCTCTAAATCGTTACATTTATTAACGAGTTGTATTAGCAATAAGGCTTTCATGGAAACGTTTCATCAAAGTCAATAATAATTCCATATAAATCCAATTCATTTTTTTGAACATACATGTACTTAAAAAACTACCTCATCGTGACCATCATTGTCATTGACGGATTCATTTTCATTTTTACTATCCCAATTTGATTCTGGTGTATATCTTTCTTTTACCATCATTTTTTGTTCTTGTAGCACCATTTCTTTTTCTTTTAACAATAGTTGTCTCTGTGTTAATGCTACTGATAATTTAAGATCGTTATCAATTAGTTCAAATAGATCATGCATTAAATCACAGTGTCTGTCCATATTTATTATATAGAAAATCTTGACTTATGGTTTTATAGGAAAATGAAATTAACATTTGTACATAGAAATTACAAGAATTATTACTGAATATATTGTCTTCTAAAGATATATTATCTCTTAGACCTGTCTTTGATTCTATATGTCATCATTGAAGTTGTCACGATTACACTGATAAATATACCATTGATTTTAGCATATCTATTAACATGTTAGATCACTTCTTTAAAAAGCTACTAAAGAAACTAACCCATACATTATAAAAGGCATTCTTTGTAGACATGTTATGAATCTGTCACATGAAATAGAATCACTCTCGGAAGAGCGATGGTCTCAAATTTGTTGTAAGGAATATAATGATATATATGAGCTTGAGTATATTCATGCGTAAATAGAAACACAAATTTAATTACAAAATCATATCACAAAAGCAATTATCAGAGGATTATGTTAGAGAATTCGCAGCGAAACGTGTATGAAGTTTGATAATGAATTTACAGACAAAGTTAATTTTGAGATTATACTTTGCGGAAGCAAACCTTCAGAAGAATTTAAACGAAAACATGCTGAAAAACTCTGTTGGTCCCGCTTAACATCCCATCAAACTTTATCAGAGGGTATCAAAATCCAACATTGCCATTTACCTGGACCCACAACTGAACGAAGTTTCTTTCTTTTACGCTAATATGTCGATGGCGAGTTCCCATTTCAAATAAGCCCCCATTTATCCTACTCTTACAAAATTTATCCACCTCCCAGTAAATGGCAAGGTGCATTCCCGTTTAACATTGGGCGCATAAAGAGTGTACAACTCCAACGGCTCGTCCAGTTTAAAAAAACTCCTTCACTTTAGATTGAAAACATCATGTTTGGAGACGGTTTCCTCTGTTACAGTTTGTTGTAATTCTGATAATAAGAGTATTACCCTATGTCAGGGGACTTTTGAGAAACCCTATATATATGTAATTATGTGTACAGATGATCAGAAAAATGGAAACATGTGTAGTTGGCAACACGTAAGATGTATGGGTGGCAGTGGTGTCGTGGCGCCCGCAGCGCCGGACCGCTGGTGGTGGTGTGTTAGGTCGGTCTCCATGCTACGTCAGGCGCAGTGGAACAGCAGTGTCCAGTGGTTGCAGCAGACGGAGGTAGTGTAAAATGGGAGACCTCTCAGAGTTTCAAAGAGGGCAAGTTCTTGGTGCGAGGTTATGTGGAGTGAGTGTGACGGCAGTGGCTACTGTGTTAGGTGTGTCGAAGGTGATGACGGCCTACACAACACACGGGAAAACCACATCGGGGAAGCGGAACAGTGGGCGGAAGAAAATCATGAGTGACAGGTCACGCCGGGTATTAAGGCGCATTGTCACGCAGAACCGTCGTGCCACTGCGGAGCAAGTGACGGAGGAACTCAATCAGCACCTCCCCCACCCTGTTTCGACAATCACAGTCCGCCGCGAATTACATGACATGAACTTACGGGGTCGTGTTGCACGGGCCAAACCGCTCATCAGGGACCATAACGCTTTCGCACGCCGCGACCATTCAACTTGGACCGTTGAGGACTGGAAACGTGTGATATGGTCGGATGAGTCATCCTTCACTGTATTCCCAACCACGGGCCGTGTTTGTGTGTGGAGAACGCCCAAAGAAGCTTATGATCTGTAGTGTCTCCGCCCAACTGTGAAACATGGCGGTGGCTCGGTGATGCTGTGGGGCGCCATATCATGGTTTTCATTGGGTCGTGTGGTCACACTTAGGGGACGAATCACTGCCAACGATTATGTCGCAATTTTAGGAGACCACTTGCATCCTATGGTCCGGATGTTGTTCCCGGACAATGACGCCATCTTCCAGGATGATAATGCACCCATTCACACAGCTGGCGTTGTTGCAGAGTGGTTTGAGGAACATCGGGATGAAGTTCAACACCTCCCCTGGCCCGCCCAATCCCCAGATCTCAATATAATTGAACATGTGTGGTTCGTCTTGGAAACACGACTCCGGCGACGATTTCCCCCCTCCATCCTCTCTCACAGAACTGACCGATGCCCTGCACGAGGAATGGTGTAAAATTCCACTTGCTACCATTCACGACCTCTATGCCTCCATCCCACGTCGCATCAAGGCTGTTCTGAAGGCGAAAGGTGGCCCGACGCCATATTAATCTGGTAAGTTGCAATTTCGTTCAGGTGTTTCTATTTTTCTGATCACCAGCTGTATATGTCACTGGAATGACAACGCCCTTCTGATGAGACCATACATCGGATCAAAGATTTTAAAATGGTTGAACTTAAGTAATAACTTTTGTCTGAGGAAACAATTCTTATTTTCTGTTGTTTATTTTTTTCTATGTATTTTTGAAAGTATGTCGAGGTAACCACGTTAGCACTGTTAACAATAATAATTAATAAATAACTAAATAAACAAGTAAGTTCCACTGTACATCGTGAAACTATGATAGACTTCCAAACTATGCGAATTCAATACTGAATCAAGGGGCCACGGTGGCTCAGTGGTAGAGCGTTCACCTCTGGTGCTTGGGGTCCCGGGTTCAATCCCAGCCCCCGCCAAGTGAACCTTGTGGTGGACAAACACCGTGTGCGTGGGTTTTCTCGGGGTTCTCCCGTTTCCTCCCACTTTCTTCATTCCACCATTTCATTCATTACTCATCATCACCGTCTCCTTTAGCCTAACCGGCATAACCGTGGGACGTAAAACTCAGATTTCATTTCATTTCAATACTGAATCAAGAAATGGTAGATTTCTGACTTCCGGTTTCAGTGGAGGGATAAGATCAGAGATTTTCTTTGGACGTTGAAATTATATTGAATTGAATTGCTCTTTATTTGAACGGGTGAGGTTCAGCCGGAGGCTGCTCTGCCACGTAACCCTTGTCATCATTACAAAGAAAAAAAAGATACAAATACCAACATAACATGATACATTCAATAATACTAAAGATAAACAAAACACTCAGTAAATGTAGTAAAAAAAAAAGAAAGAAAAAAAAAGAAAAAATGAACACTATACTCATACCGCTAGTCCAGTTTCATACTGTAGTAAACCTTTCATCTGTGCCAATGCTTTGTCTCTGGTCTCTAAATAATAATGTTTGGAGTGGTGATTTAAATGAATTGTATGGTTTGTCAGTGATTGATTTTGGTAGGTAATTCCAGATTCTTACTGCCGAAATTGAAAATGCCTTCTCTGTTATTTTTAAAGAATACCGTGGCATATTCAGTTTATTACTTCCTCGGGTATTGTAACGGTGAATCTTTGATCTACATGTTAATTTATGATGCAAGTAAGGTGGTGTTTTATGTCAATTTATTTTATGAAGTAAACAACAGTGCCGGAGGTATCGTCTTCGGGACATGGTTAGGATATTGTTTTCATTAAGTATCGGCAGTATATGCTGAGACTTTCTGTAGTTGAGAGAAAAGCGTATAGAGTATTTCTGAATTGCCCTAGTATTTTGAGTGAAGAGAGAGCTACCATATATTGAATCGCAGTAATCGAACACAGGCAAAATGAGTGTATTAACAAGATATAGTACTGTATCTTGCGACAAATAGCCTTTTACTTTATAAAGCTGTCGTAAGATGCGCTTAGCTTTAATACACTGTTTAGAAATGTGTTTATTCTAGCTAAGCCCTTGATCTATTATTAAGCCGAGATCTTTTACAAAGGGAGAAAATGGAATATTGGAATCTACTACAGCTACTTCTAGGTCATCAGGGTTGGGTTGACTTTGCTCAACTGATGTAATGTTCCCAATACGGTGAAAATACATTTTAATGGATTAAGTAAAAGACCATTCTTAAGGCACCACTTGTTAAAGCTGAAAGATCCCTATTAAGTAATTCTATAGTGTCCATAATATTTTCAGGTGTGCTACTGATGAAGATATGTGTATCATCTGCATAGAAGTGAACTGATGAATGCTTAATGATTGTAGAAAGATCAGCAGAAAAGAGTGAACATAATAGGGGGCCTAATATTGAACCTTGCGGAACTCCTTCTTTTATCAGGGATGGGGTAGATATATGAGTCTTTGCTCCACTTAGTATTACTTGTTGCTTTCTACAAGAGAGATAGCTTTAGAACCATTTAATAACTGATTCCAAGAAGTTGTAATATTTCATTTTGGCCAGTAGTAGTTTATGATTTACCAGATCGAAAGCCTTCGAAACATCCAACAAGACCAAAACTGTTACCATTGAATTTAAAATTGAATCTGTAATTTCGAAAAGGGGTGTGGTTGTGCTATGTTCTTTACAGAAGCCGGATTGAGTGACAGGCAATATTTCATTTTTGTTGATATAAGTTGTTAATTGCTGAAATGCTATCTTTTCTAGTACTTTGGAGATAACTGGGAATATACTGATGGAACGAAGTTCATCAAGCGACTGTACAACTGTCTTCTTGGGCAATTAAACCACCTTCGCTTGCTTCCACAATTCTGGAATACAACCTTGAGTTAATGAATAATTTACTATGTGAGTAATTGGAATTAAAATAAACGGAACAGACAGTCGAAGCATTTTTCGTGTTATTCCATCAAACGCACATGCGGTTTTAACGTCTGTTTCGTTTACAGTGTGAAACTTAAACGTTTCAATAATGCTATTTAATTTACGCGTTGCAAGCCAATGCGTTTGTTGATTATGTGCTTCAGTGCTTTCTCAGACATTTTATAGACACTTGTGAAATGTGAATTTATAGCTTCAATGTCGTTTACATCAGCCGGAAGAATCAAGCATGAATCGCTTTTACCTACACCAAGATCACGCAAAGTTTTCCATATGTTACATGCATCATTTGATCATGCGATGAGAAAAATACGCAGTTTTTTTGTCGAACAGTAGTAGTTATAAAGTTACGCAAGCGCCTATAATCCTCCCAATGCAACTGATTCTTCGTTCTTTTATATTTTCTGTAAGCACGGTCACGCAACTTCATTAAAAGTTTTGCGTCACTTGAAATAAAGGGAAGCGTGAATCAAGAACATTTTCTCGTTATCTTATAACTATTTAGGAGCTAATATTGGAACCAGAAGTCATACAAGTTCGTACTGCTTCCAGTTCTAATAGAAGAATAAGAAGTTAGATAAAATTTATTCATGGGACGCTGACTGTATATCGAAGACCATTCCTTACTCTCTGTTACCGTGCTTAGTCTATGAAGATCAAAATTGAAACCGGAAGTGGTAGTCGATTTGTACCACTTTTGGATGGAATAAAGACGGAGATAGAACCTGTTCACACCTTATTGAATCCATATTATCTATTACCTTTTTCTCATTACAGATCAGTGTTGAAACCAGAAATTGTAGATTTACACGACGTCCGGTTTGATCATACGAATAAAGTTCTTGGAACAGTGAAACAGCTGTTTCTTGCAATACGAGATGTGTGCAAAAAGTATCGAATCTTTGGTTGCAAAAATACATTTATTGATATGGAAATCCGAAACACTCCGAAATGGAATCCTCTTCAATGTAGGCTCCTTGGTAACGCACACAATTCTTCCAGCGCTCATGCCATTGTTGGAAACACTTCTCAAACGCAGTTTTCGGAATGCTGTCGAATTCCGCATGATGTCTTCTCTTGACTTAAATCACTTCCACTTTTAGTGTCATTTTCAACTTAGGAAATAACCAAAAGTCACATGGAGCCATGTCGGGTGAGTAGGGAGCCTGACGACACTTAGGAATGTTGTAGACAAAATTGAAATTTTTGAGTTTTACGTCCCACGGTTATGCCGGTTAGTCTAAAGGAGACGGTGATGATGAGAAATGAGTGAAATGGTGTAATGAAGGAAGTGGGAGGAAATGGGAGAACCCCCGAGGAAACCCACACACACGGTGTTTGTCCACCACAAAGTTCACTTGGCGCGAGCTGGGATCGAACCAGAGACCCCAAGCAACAGAAGTGAACGCTCTACCACTGACCCATTGCGGCCCCCCCACAGGAATGTTGTGTTTGGCGATGAAAGCGTGAATCAAATGCGCAGAATGGGTTCTATTGTTAGCAACTTCGGTACAGATTTCGCGGGAAGTGAATATGTTGGGGTCAAGGTATATATGACAGTTTTAAGGGTAGTTCAATATTAATTTAACGACACTCTCCTGATGCCGAAAATTGAATGTACCGATTCAATGCTTACCCCTATATCCTTTGCAATATCTCAGACTGTAATACGATGATCCTGCAAGACCCCAGTCCATACTTGCTCAATGACATTGTCATTCCGGCTTGTTGAGGGCCTACCTGAACGTGGTTCACTGTCCACTTATGTGCGGCCATCTTTGAAGTAGTTGTACCACTCCTTTATGCGTGAGGTGCCCAAAGCATCGTCACCGAAAGCCTGTCGAATATTGCGAATGGTTTCCGCTTCCACTCTTACAAAATTTACCAAAATGGTAACGTTGCATTTCCATTTGACATAGGGCGCGTAAAGAATATACAGCCGAAACAGCTCGTCCAGTTTAAAAAACTCGGCCCACTTCTGGTTTGTAAAATAACCGGTATCGCCAAGCTTTTGACAAAATTTGATGGCAATATCGCTGCTCAAATTTTTCTGTTATTTTACAAAAACTGAAATAAGACAACTGCTTACTACACATCTTCACTAGTTGGCAGACTGCCAGCGACTGACGCTTTCTGCCATCGGGGAAAAATTCACAACTGCGCATGAGTGTCCCATCTATCTACACTGAAGAAAGTATCCCGCAATTTTTTAATCTCTCTTTCTCTTATCGATTTTGCTGTGTTCAAATAACTTTTAAAACCTGAAGTTGTAGTTCATTTCCGGTTTGAGCAGCGAGATAAGGGTCGAGATAGAACTTACTGTTGGGTCACAGAATCGATTGTAGAAAACGCTTTTTACCATTTGTTACTGTACAGCTATCAACTTTGAAATCGAACGTGGTCTATTTCTAACACTTTCGGTTTGAATAGATGGTTAGATACAGGAAATAAAAGCTGTTCCTAGGACCCTTAATCAATTCCGAGAAACCACTTCTCTATCTCTCTTCCCGCTTTCGCTCTGATACCTGTCGACAATCAGAGTTGGACATGGTCGTTCTGTAAGACTTACCGTATTAATGCATAGCTAGTTTCGAAATGTAATTAATAAAATATAAATGAAGGGGAAGGGGAAAAAACAAGGAATGTCCATGTGTGTGCTTTAACGGGTGCTTTGCCCTATCTGTGGATGACTCTTCGTACTATTTGACTGTATATGCCATACATGCGTACATGTAGAAATGTCCAAGGAAAGGAGCAAAAGATTTAACTAATCCTATTCATTTTGAACGTGGTTTTCAATATTAAAACGTAGTTTTCTCTAAAATACAGTTTTGTGACATTCCTTGTTTCCCCCCCTACCCTTCAAGTAAGAAGTTATGTGTGTGGAAGATTGTATGAGTCAGTAAGAAGCTAGCGCAGAATCATCGTTTAGTGCATAAACCTAACTAAAATGTCTTAATGGAAGTAATTCAATCAATGTTAGTAGTGTAGATATCTGTAAATTTACACTTTATGTTTAGGCCTTCATTGGACAAACCAGGTTCGTCTGGCACTTCAGCTAATATCACGAAGGACAAGGCAACAACAGAGAAACCTTCAAATGCAGGAGGAGTTCGCGTATCACCAAAAGATCTTGCAGATTGTCTTGGCCTCTGGTGGTCGTATTTACAGGTAAGTAGCAATTGCAGCCAATGTCGTTGAGAATTTCACTAATAAAGGAGATTTGGTGGATGAAAATGATTGAGGAAGTGGATCATTTTTTAAAAAATATGCTGTGCTTAGCTCTATTTTTCTCAAATTCAACGTATGCTCCTTCTTGAAGCAGTACTATGCTAAAAATTAACTACATCATTGAAATGACAAAGTAAATGTCTCATTAGACGATTTCTTCCAAGGTTATGCGACACTGAACAAGGATAAATATCAATATATGGAAATATTGAAGGGAACTTGGCTTTTTAACGATGATTTATGCATTACAAATCAGCAAATTTATTTTTATTTTGCTATAAATGTGAATTATAAGTGCCATCCCTTTATTGGTTATTGGGTTGGAAACACGTTAGATATCTGGGTTGGCAACAGCCAAACGGCGCCCACGGCATCTGGGGTAGTGGTTGTTAGGAACTTCGTACTACGTAAGGAGTATTAAAACGGCAGCGTGCACTGAATTGAATAGACGCTGATAATTTAAAATGTGCGACTGATTTCTAAAAGAAGCAAGTTGTTTTCGCTTGCCTATGTGATGTAAGCCTGACGGAAGTAACATAGTTCGATGTGTCGCAAGAGAAGTGCCAAAGGTAGTGACAGCCTAAAAAATTCACGCGAAAAGCACATAAGCGAAGAGGAATAATGGCAGGAAAAGAACCTTCTAAGTTAGGTTCCACCAAGCATTTAAAGCAGGTCGAGCAGATTGTTAATCAGAAGTGTCGTGCGACTGCGATGCAAGTGACGGATAAACTCAAGCATCACATCCCACAGGCTGTGTCAACAGTCGCTGTCTACCGCGAATTACATGACATGGACGTACGCGGCCTTATTGCATGGACGAAACCGCCAATAAGGGACCATAACAGTTGGTAGTAGGACGTCAATGGTGCCGCGAAGAGCAAGGACCACTGTTGACTATACACGTGTGGTATGGTCGGATGAGTCATCGCTACCTTACTTCAAACCACGGACCGTATGTGTGTTTCAGACGCTCTGAAGTATATGATCTGCAGTGTTTCCACCCAATTGAGAAACAGCGACAGCTCTGTGATGTCATGTGCTGGAATATTCTGTTTTCAGTGGGTTTTGGGCTCACTCTCACCAGTCGCGTCACTTCCCGTGATTATGTCGCCATTTTGAAAGATCATGTGCATCCTATGGTCCAGATATTGTTTCCAAGCATGGACATCATATTCCACGATGACAATGCGTCCATTCACAGCGGTGGAGCTGTTGCAGCTTGGTTTGGATGACACCGGGATGAAATTGAATACCTCCCCTGCCCCGGCTAATTCTAAGATATTAGCATCTGTGGTCCATTTTGAGGACACGAATCAGACACAAATTTCCAGTTCTATCCTCTCTCGCGGAACTGAGCGATTCACTGTACGCGGAATAGTGTAATATTGAACTTCGTACCATTCTCGACCTCTATGGCTCCATTCTACGTCGACTCAGAGCTCTTCTGAGGATGCAAGCTGGTCCAACGCCATATTAATCTGGTAAGTTGCACCTCTTTGAGGTGGTATATATACACAGGGTGTTAATGAACTATACCGACAAACTGTAAGAGGTGATTCCACACATCGAAATAAGAAAAAAGTTCATATGGATCTATAGGTAAAAGTGCATAGTTTCAGAGCTAGGGCTGTCCAAAATCGCGAAAAAGCTAAATTTCAACAGGCCCTATTTCGAATTCGAAAAACCGTGGATGGTGGTCCTTATCAGCGTAAAGGAAGTCACGCATACACAATCCAAAAATGTATATTTCATCAATTTTCAATGAGTGTGCAGGGTATTCTGTAGAGAGTATAATTCTCAAATATGCTCTCAATCGAGTCTTCAGATATACCCTAATTTCAAGGAGGGCCCAAAGTACGCAGGAGGTAAGCCTTGACAACAATCGACATCCAGTGCTTCAGAGGGAAGTCGGAAGTGTTAGAAACCGGTAGTTCCATTCTGTATAAGGGTGCGGCACGTAAAACCGGCCCGTAAAGTGAACACATAAAATGAAATGTAATGTATTGAATATGATTAACTACAACACATAAATGAAATGTAATGTATTGAATATAACTACTCACCTTCACAGCAGGTGCTGAAAGTGTCCTCCGCCCACTTCAATACACATGTGAGCACGATTGAGGAGATTCATATATACCCTTGTCAGTTCTTGTGTTGTAATGCTATTGGTGACATCCTGGATCCTGGTCTTGAGTTCTTCAATTGTGTGTGGATTTGTTTCGTATACTCTTCCCTTTAACAGTCCCCATAAGTAAAAGTCAAACGTGGACAAGTCTGGTGACCGAGGAGGCCACAAGCCTTTGCTGATTTTCCTCTCTGGTGTAAACATCTCATGCACAAGGGACAATGATGCAGCTGATGTGTGGCATGTTGCACCGTCCTGCTGAAAGTAACATAACTGACGCTCCTCTTCGGTCAAGTGTGTATAAAACTCCTCCAGGATTCCCATATACACGTCACTGTTCACTGTCGTCTCAAAGAATATGGGCCCAATAACGCGTGTGGCGGAAATGGCACACCAAACACCAAGGTACCTGGTGGATTGCGTGTGGATTTTCTGTCGACCAATACCGGTTGTTTTGGGAATTTACGTACTCAGACAGGTGGAACCGCGCCTTGTCACTCATGATGAGCATTAGTGGATCCAAGAAACCACTGGCAACATTGCTCAACAGCCATGAACAGAAATGCACCCTCTTCTGCAGGTCAGGCTCCTTCAGTTCTTGCACAACACTTATCCGGTACGGTTTTAACTTCAGTCCCCTTAAAACACGTCTGCAACTTCTCTCACTCGCATGAACCTGTTGACTCAATCTCCTGGTTGACTTTCGAGGACTTATTGTCATTATCTCCTCCACCTGCATCTTTAATTCAGGTGTGCAGACAGATGTTCGTCTGTTCCTGGGAGCATTTTGAACCGATCCTGTACGCCGCCATTTTTCAATCAATTCCTGAATGGTGCTTTTTGCTGGCACAGAACGTCCTGGAAATTTCTCCCGAAACAAATTCTTTGTTTTCAGAAAAGATCCAGTGAGAATGAACCCTTCAACAATGGCAACACGCTCGGGTATCGAATACGGCATTATCACACACTAACACTCACCCGGCTTAACACAACGAGGCCTTTTTCTCAACTGGTTTCGACAAGTTTCACTGGCTGCGGCTGCACGTGACTGCTGCAGGTCACGTAAGTCGACCCGACCTCGACACGCCATCTCTTGGTAGGAAGGTAGATTATTTAAGTGTTGCCAAAAACACAATATACCAGAATATTACGACGGGCCGGTTTTACGTGCCGCACCCTGTATATATTTATAATATGTGTGTGTGTGTATGTAGCGATGTATTTCATCACGATATATTTCACGTTTTTTCACTTATGCTTTCACAGTATGCTTTTTCTTGAGTAGTAGAGACCGTGCTGCTGACGACCCTTAACACTTCCGACATCGCACCAAAGGATTCCGTGTTCACTACTATCAAGACTTATCGTTTGCTTACTTTGGACCAATCATAAAGTCAGTGTATATCTCAAAATTCGGTTGATGGCAAGTCTGGGAATTTCAACCTGCAGGAAATACTCTTTACACCCATTGAACATTAATGAAATGTGCATTTTTGAACTGCGTATGGATAACTTCCTTTACTCTGATAAGGACCAGCAACCATAGTTTCTGGAATTCGAAATAGGGCCTGTTGAAATTTAGCTTTTTCGCGATTTTGGACAGCCCTAGCACTAAAACTATCCACTTTTACCCATAGGTCCATATGAACTTTTTCTTAGTTTGACGTGAGGAATCACCTCTCAGAGTTTGTCGGTATAGTTCATTAACACCCTGTATATATATATATATATATATATATATATATATATATATATATATATTGTTTCAAAACAACACCGACAACGTTTTCGCAGGTGATTCCTGACACCAAGATAAGGCAAAAAGTATAGACCAATCTGGATGCACAAATGCTTCCTTTCGGAGTATAGGCTGCCGAAAACATTATAAAATGAACTTTAAAGATCTATAGCTCCAATACTATGGGACCTTCCGTAATCGGGCCAAGACTTAATTTAGGAACTAGTATGTGTCCTATCCAAATATTAATTCTTCAGAATCCTGCGGTACTTCCTCAACAATTTTTATAGAGATAGTTGGTGAGTACTTCAAATCATATGCCCGTAGCTAAATTTCCAGAAAAATAAATCTATCGCGGGTGCCAATTATTCCGTAATGAGTATTCACTAGATCACTTTTAAACATGATTGTTTACAATAGGCTTGAATTCGGTATGCTTGTACGTTTTCGTTAGCAGTACCAAAGAAAATTACCAAAATCAAAAATTTCCTACTTTAGAGTGGTTTTGCCAGAGTCCTACTAAGCGAACATAAATAGAAATCATTATAAAGAATTCTAGAGCAAGATACGTAAGCCACAAGAGTGGAAAGAATCAATCATTGTTCCATTTCACAAGAAAGGCGACAGAACTGATCGTAATCTTTATCGAGACATCTGTCTTCTGTCAACATCCTATAAAATCCTCTGAAACATTATATTAACAAGATTGACTCTATACGCAGATGAAATTACTGGAGATTATCAATGCGGATTTAGACGAAATGGATCAACTATCGACCAGATATTTACCATTCGGAAAATACTCAAAAAGAAATGGGCATACAATACCCCGGTACATCAATTATTGATTTTAGAAAGACCTACGACTTGGTTAGGAGGGTAGCATTGTACAACATTCTTACAGAATTTGGAATAACGAATAACGAAACAGTTAGATTAATTAGGATGTATTTCAATGAATCACAAAATAAAGTCTGAGAAATTCTTGTCCACGAGTTCTCATGTCGAGAATGGCCTGAAACATGGAGATTCGTTGCTGCCATTATTATTCAACTTTGTTTTGAAGTACGTTATAAGGAAAATAAAAAATAGCATCCAGAGCCTAGAGCTGAATGGTATTCACCAGGTTATGGCGTATGCTGGTGTTATAAATGTGATAGGGGATGATGGAAGAACAATAAAAGGAAATATAGAGGTCTTATTGAACGCTTCCAGGAATACGGGTTTAGAAGTAAATACTGAGAAAACTAAATACATGGAAGTTCACCAGGATCGTAATGCTGGAAATTATAAGTGCGTAAAAATATCAAATAATATTTTCGTCAAATTGGATACTTCCAAATGTCTAGGATTAGTATAAACAGATCAGAACCACATTCATGAAGAAATTAAATGTCGACTGAAAGCAGGGAATTCGTGTTATTATTCAGTTCAAAATCTCTTGTTGTCGCGAATTATGTCAAGGATTTGAAGCTTAAATAATATGAAACGATAATTATGCCTATTTTACTGTATGGTTGCAGAATATGATCGCTTACACTGAGGGAAGAACGGAGACTGAAGGTATTTGAGAATAAAATCTTGAGACTTATATTTGGGCCGAAAAGGAACGGGAATGAGGAATGGTGGAAACTTCATAACGAAGAAATGCATATTTTATACCATTTGCCATAGTTTGTTAGGGTCTCAAGTCTAGGAGTCTCAAGTGGGCAGATCACATAGCCAGAATGGAAGAAATTAGAGATGCTTTCAAAGTTTTAACTGAAACTGCAGTCGGAAAGCGACCATTATGAAGATCAAGGCGCAGTGGGCGGGCAACATTAAGATGGATCTTGCAGAAATAGAAATACAAGGTAGGAATTGGATCCATTGGCTAAGGACAGAAGTCAATGGAGAGCTTTGGTGAACACAGCATTGAACCTTTGGGTTTCATAAACCAATGAGTTAGTTAACTCCTAGACTGTTAACAACACAACCCAAAGATGTAACTTAGTATTCAAGTAGCAAGTGCAACAGGTTGCGTGCTCCCATCTAATCGACACCCCAATTTTACGTTTTAGAATAGTTGGTTTTTATGATATTAGTCTTTGTCTGTCAACGCCGCTTCGATCATCTGGTAGTTTCGGTGCTCGTGTCATGACGCTGTCTCAATAATAACACAAAATTCCCCAGTTTCCAATTAAGATTATTCTACTTTACTATCTGAAACTATATATACGTTTGTTGTATGCAAATTTTGAATATGTGTATGTGTCTTTCTGGTGTATGTAATTTCAAATACTAAAAGAAAAGTAAGAATGGAAGTCATAAATTGAAGGAGAGAATGATTGATTAAACAGTCTGGTTAAAATTTCGGCTTTTTGTCCTGATTTTGATCCATTGTTCAACAAAAGCTTTTAAATTACGGTTGTAGTTATTTTCAAAAATTGAATATTTGAAACGTAATGAGCCACTTCCTAAATGTATTACCACTTCAAATATTCAGAAAATATCCCTAATGAAACTGCTTAGAAACGACCCTGCTTTTACTTAGCAAGTATTAGAAAAAAAATCATTTGATTGTTATAATAATACACAGGAAAGCAATATATTTGCACTGAAACACTGTGAAAATTTCGTTGGTTTCTCTGAGCTGTTGTAATGTAACATTACACTAACGTGCTCAACAGCTTCCTTGCCTTGTTAGATGTCATATTTCCTCTTTTCATTGCTGTTCAATGTAAGCTTCTATATTTTCCCTGTAGATGTCACTTGCTACAGTCACAAATCTTTCGATCGTTTACATTAAAAAATCACTTGAAAATGCTCCAAGAGCATTGTCAGAACGAACTTAAAAAGAATGGAGAGATGGAACGAGAAGGATAACTGTGATTGTTCCTACATGTAAAAGTAAATCTTTTAACCTGCAACTTCTGTTTCTCGCAAAAATTCGCAAAATATCATCTCACCATGACTTACGGTTCCCGAGATATGGCTCCGTAAATCTCTCAAAATTCTAACTTTTTGGGCCAATATCTGGGGAACGGTGGCCAGGTGGACATTGGCCACGGTTACTGTTTGGTACCAAAATGTTCACCATCCTCTTAGGTATTGATCAACGCCAATATGATCTCTCTATGACTTTACGGTTCCCGAGATATGACTCCTTAAATTTCCTTTAATCGGAACTATTTTTTGGCCAATATCTCGAGAACTGTAAGTCATAGAGAGATGATATTGGTCTTAATCAATACTTAAGAGAATGGCAAGCATTTTGGAACCGATATTAACCGGTGGTCACTGGCCAAACCAGTGGCCAGTTGGACAGTGGCCACTGGTTGTTATTTGGTACTAAAATATTTACCATCCTCTTAGATATTGATCAACACCAATATCATCTCTCCATAACTTACGGTTTCCGAGATGTGACTCCCTAAATCTCCGGAAATCGGCCATTTTAAGTTCATTAAAAAAATTTTTTAAAAAATGAAAGTATGTGAGATTCGGGTCTCGTTAAACACAAGCTCCACGTCTCCTACAGACTGGAAAAAAGTGTTAAACTATAAATACGTTTAAAGTTGTATGCGAGAACTCTAGCGTAACAGACATCTATGTTACAAATTGTGTTTACTTTCCCGTTAGATATTTTCCCCCATCATTTCAACATATAACAGTTGTAGCTATTTACAAGGCTGTAAGGATAACCAAAATCGCGTCACAAACAGTTAGAAATAGAAACACGGTACAAACTGAATAAAACTAGTAAGCTGCCATACACTACAGACATATACAACGCATATTGAAAAGTACAAAATGTTAGGAAGAAAAGGAATAATGTTGACCCGTAAGAGTTTGAGGAAATAAAGTGTTCGAAACTTATGTTTATCAGTTTTTGTAAATTTGGTTTGATATACTAGAATTTGTTAACGATCCTTGATGAGTGTTGTTTTGTTGTTCCAGTGAGAAACGCTTTAAAAGTAACTCTTTCTGTGTTAGATTTAGATCGATTTGTGTTTGTAGTGTGTTACCCTGTGTCACCTTTTAAATTTATTCACACGTTTGAAGATGTAACTTCAGTTACTTATTGAATTATAATTTAGTTGCAGCTGCATGTGTATCCATTGTTTTTAAATCTTTAATAGTTTATTATTCTTTCGTGCCTATCCAATTCACAAACAAAATAGATTTACGATGTAATAAAGATAAAGGCACACACACAACACATACAACCTGCATTGGCCTACCGTACTTTAATATTCTAATCTGTAACTGCTAAACTTCATTGACAGTGCTGTCCAAAATGACATTGGCACATCAAGCAAACAAATAGGACAATCCGACGTACAGCTATTGAATAATAATAACAATAATAAAATGTATAAATAAATATTTCTTTATTTCTTTTTACTGATATCACAACTAAGAATAATTTTACCATTAAAATAAATATATTATTATATGTAAATCTGCTCTTATCTCAAGAGAGAATCTAACTGCCAAATCACTTGAGGTCTAGGGAATGATTATTTTAGGGTCAGTCAGGGGTGTAGCCAGCATATTTGTGTAGGGGGGCCCGTCGTTTTTGAGGGGGGGGGGGCAGCTACAATGTACAAAACCAAAAAATGTGTTGCTGCTAGTCTGCAAAACTAAAAACACTATTTTAGCTGCTGCTTCTTCTTCTTCTTCTTCTTCTTCTTCTTCTTCTTCTTATTACTATTATTATTATTATTATTATCCATAAATTATATTCAATATAGTTTTTATTATGCTTAATCAAGAACTACTGCCCGGGACCAAACGTTATACTTTTAATGCATAACTATAAAGGTAACCAAGAAAGTTCTGTCCCTTTCCGTGGAGGTCTGTGTTCAATTGGACCTCACATCGTGAGTTGAATGCAAGTGGAGATAAGACGAACGCCAGTTGTTGGTGTGGGAATATCCAACATACTACCTGGTACACCGTGAACTTTCGTAAAGACAGAGAGAACATGGGAAGTCCAGAGAGTGTCATAAGAGCATGTATGCTGAACGAGTTCAAATGGAAGTCAAACGCCGCTGTAGCGGGACAGAAAATATGCCAGGCCTTTGGTGAGGGTGTCGTGACGACGCGGACAGTGCAGCGATGGTTTAACAAGTTTAAGGACGATGACGAAACACTCGAAAACACCACGTGCCAAACACCAACACATGTACAAAGAGGAACTGGGACTACAATTCAGTGTGTGGAGAAACCATTCGGCAGCACACCCATCAACTTGGGAAGCACTACTACTTGGGTCGATGGGTCTCACGTGTTTTCACTCCGGGCCAGAAGGCAACGCGGCAGTCGCCTGTGGTTATTTACTGTTTCGGAGCCATTTCTGGACAGGGTGCTGACATGTGATAAAAAGTGGGTCCTATACGAAGCTCCACGGCGTCGTCATCATTGGTTAGTATCTTATGAACCGATTTCAAAACAGCCGAAACCAGCACTGTACCAGAAGAAGGTCCTTCTGTGTGTTTGATGCATCGTGCATCGGGAACCGCTACCAGCTGGTCAGAGTATCAATGTAACTGTGTAATGTCAGCAGTTGAGCTGTGCTCAACAAAAACTCAAAACTCTGGAGCCATCACTTCTGAATTGCAAATGGGTCCTCGTTTACGGGACAACGCTAAGTCCCACGTGGCTAGTATGACTCAGGACACCATTTTTCGCCTTGGATGGGAAATAATATTGCAACCACTATATTCCCCGGGTATTGCACCGTCCGATTATCATCTGTTCCATTCTTTGGACAGTCACATTAGAGGACGCCAGTTCAAATCCCTAGTAAAAGTCCAAAATGCACCTGATACTTTCTTCCTTTCACGGCCCACCAAGTTCTACCGCGATGGATTCCATGGCCTTCCAGAACGTTTTCAGAAGGTCGTCGATGCTGATGGGGACTATTTTTCATCTTGCAGGTTAGGTGACATATAGATGTTCGAAGGTGGTGGGTGAAAAAGCAACAAAACTTTTTTGGTTACCTTTATATTTAAATTTAATACCTTGTATACAGAACCTATCTACACAAGATTGATTTTCTTTGAAATTTCACTTAATTTCTTTACGGTTTCCTGACAAATATATTTATTTATTATTCGTGACTAAAAAAAAAAAAAAAAAAAACATAATTATTTTATTACACTGGGTAGAAATAAAAGAGAGAGCGAATGAAATACAAATTGAATAAAAGCATTGTTTCTCACCAAATTTTCCATCCTCTATGTCTTTTAAAACACTTGTTAAAGCATATAAAAATATACTGTAGTTACAAATCAGTTTAGTACTTTGTTTTATTGCTTTTTTTAGTACCTTGTTAAAACGTTTGTCTTCAAACTGTCAAATATAAATCGCACTAAATTGTGTAATCCGTTGTCACAAAAGGTATCCTATTTTTCGATCGGTATAAGGAAGAGATACTATACTATTTTTCGATCGGTATGAAAAAACAATATTTCTCCATACTATTTTACCACAAATTATTAATTGTCAATAAACTTCGTTACTTTTAAATGAATGAAGCGAGATAATTTTACTATGATGTTTTAAAAGTTGGTTATTTGGGGGTCCAGGAAACCATTTGGGGGGCCAGGCCCCGATGGGCCCCCCCTTGGCTACACCCCTGGGGTCAGTAGTCTTTTGATTAAAGAATAATCCTCTAGATTCTGTTAAATGCATATTTTTTTTAAAAAAAATTTGGTTTCGTCTAATTAACTGAACAAAAAATTTATTCTAATAAAACCAAATTCAAGAATTCTGTAAGAACTTTTTAAAACCTTGTTACCAACCCCTACAATTTAGAAAAATATCGTACCTACTATAAACTCATTACTTATATATATAAACATTCTACAAACTACTGTACTCTCCTGTATCGTCACGCTCGCCCAATATTTGCGTTAAACACAACACTGGCGCCTCCACCAAAATTGACACTCCCATATTGCGCGGGTTTTACCATACACGACCAGGATCTCTGGTTTGTAAATTGGGTATTGGATGTTAATAATAGGTTGAATGAATTTTACAGTTTTGTCAACCGGAAATGCTCTTAACTTTCCATTGTAATTACAACTCACTTTTGTTATGAAACCTTCTGAGAAACTTTCCTCGATTTCCTTGTCACTCGAAAATGCTTCTCGTCCCTTGGCTGATGAGATATTCCCAATATTTGACTTAGTTATTTAAATACTAACATTCATATACCTTATCTAATGTAAGACAAATACCTACTCTTTGAGGGCCAACTGGCGTTCATACAACTTTCTGTTTTTGTCTCATGTTGGGCAATATGGCGTGCCAGCAGCTCATGGACTTCTCTTTTATACCGTTTAACTGGTTTCAAATCCTGATTAATATTGTTTTTTGCGGTAGTGTTATTGGCCGCGTGTGTTACTGGACTTGGTCGTGAAACAGTGCTTAGTTTTTCAGGTATTCATTTTATTTTTGATTGTTTTAAAGGAGCAGTTCGAGTTAAAAACAAGTTTGGTGCAATAGGAAGAGTTTAAAAAAATAAAAGACACGTATTTTTTAAAAAAAAATCTTGACAGGCCGTCTCGTTCAGCTTCTATGGGCGTTTGTTTTTGATGAGTCTCAAATGCTGACGTCACCCGGGGGCTATCAAGGAACTCAATGTGAGTCAGCAACCACTCTTCCCTTGTGCGCAGCTAATAAATCTTTAATAGTGCATGGATTTAATACATTGTTTTGGGTTCGTTAACAGTCTTACTTTGTGTTGAATTCTTGAGGGACGTTTTTATTGGTTGTTTCTCCTACAGCATTGGTGAAAAAAAAAAAAAATCAGTAATTACGTAGTGTTGTGCCAAGCAGTGCTTCCTCTGGACAAGTTTTGGGGAGGCACTGTCTTCTCCGGAGTTCTGAGAGTGTCCCCCACCCCAGAGGAGACAAAAATAATACGTCTATAATATAATAACATATAGAACAGTACCCTGTGAAAATAATGTGCCCTTCCTAAGTGTGCCCCCTGGAACAGTTTTTCTGAAAGAAACACTGGTGCGAAATAGAAAACACGTGTTAGTACAGCGCGTGCTGTGTCTGCGAAGTAAGGTAGAAATACCTAACACGTACTGTATTTTCGGTTGTAATTCTCGTGCGATTAAAGCTAAGGGACATAAATTATCTTTTTTACGTTTCCAAGCCGTGAGAAATCACCAGATTGATATAAATTATGGTTCAAGAAAATCAATAGGAAAGATTTTGTACCAAAAAAAAAAAACACTCGTTTTTGTTCCAAACTTCTTGAAGAGTCCGACTTCCAGCAGTCATGTTTACTGAAAGAAAAGCCAGGAGAATCATTTACACGCAAACTGAGAAAAAGAATACTGTTCCAAATATATTATTGAAAGGTTTAGAGTCCGAACCATTGAACAAGCGCGGATGTGTATATCCAGTTACAACGTAAAAATATCCCGGGTTCGATTCCCGGCGGGGGCTTACGTGGTTCGGATTCCACGTTAATCAGTAGGTCCACGTCTCATGTAGCCTCGCTGCTGAAAGAGACGCTAAACTAAAATCAACTCAACGTAAAAATATCGTACAAGACGCAATTGACGGTTGTAGTGAAGACTAGGCATTAGAGGGTAATAGCGACGGTGTTACTCATGATTCTGAAAGTACTGTTTTACAAATAAATGTAAATACAAGTGTTATACAATGCGAATTGGGGAGTGAAATATATCAGCTTGTAAAAGGAATCAGTAACGATGACAGTGCTCCTCAGGACATTGATTCATCGTGTAATTTTTCTGTATCAAGTGACAGTGATGATGAAACGGGTGACGAGAGTTGTTCCGCGGAGAACGATGCGAATGAAACAAATTTAACCGGTAAAGTATTTTTGATATTCTGGAAACTTTACAGATGTTATTTCACTTTTGCCTCATATGCCGCGCTCTTGTAGGGCCTGCATACCGTGAAGCACAAAATTATAGGGTCATTATTAAAAATTGCTACAAAATGTGAAAATGAACATACTTATGTTTCAGAATTGGAACCAAGATTAAAGAAAAGGTACTTAAGTGCTGTTGCAATCTCGTCCGCCATCTATTTAAATAGTATTGGTTTCGAAACTTTTAGTTCCTTTTGTAAAACGCTGAACTTATGCTTTGTAGGAAAAACTACATTTTGTAATATTATAAAAAACTTTTGTGCAGCTCACCATCAGATATTATTATTTTCTACATGTAGATGACATTTCTAAGTCCTTGCTATCATTTCTGGAAAAGGAAATCGCACTTCAAAACGTACCACCGCACCACTCCAAACGAAATGCTTTACATTGAGTATGGAAGCCTGCTGTTGCAGCTTGACCATGGATGATTACATCACAAAATATTTTTTCCTCTGTTACTCGATAACGACTGAACTTATTGCGATCAAACGAACACCATTCCTTTTAGAATTTTCAACTCTTCAAATGTAAATAATTTGTAAAAAAAATGCATTTCTATGTAGAACTGCTCCTTTAATTGTATTAGTTGTATATGTTAACATTGGTGACGGTGGCGCCATCGCCTGTGTGAGAGACAAACTATTTGGACGTTAAAAATAACCTTAGCCTGCCGAATCATTTCCGGAGTACACCTCGTCTGGCTTCCTCCCCTGTTTCTTGCTCCCAGGGATTATATTCATCCTGACCTTTGACTGTCTTGTTAAGGACGCACGAGCAGCCTTTCTTGGAAATATCAAATCCTTTCATTTTGCATTGTTGGATAAGTCGCGCACATTGCTGGATATTTTTTCTTCACGAAGGGCAGTAATATAAATCTTACAGAATGCTTGTATTCCTGGCTGCATTTTATTTCGTACAAGCACAATGACACAGCAGCATTTAAGCTACGAACATCTCATAATACTGAGGTTCGATTCACTGTCACCACTAAGAGCGTCACTGTTACATTCAAAATGTGTTTGGGTATATCGCATACAAAGCTACTTTCGTGATGTAAAGTACAGAACTAAATTAAAAAGAAACCAAATTACACAAGATAGTCCTCATTTTATAAGAACAATTTCAAAGTTCTCACATCCATTGTCGTCTCAATTGAATGAAAACATTTATTTTACCGGATACATTAAGTGTTTAGCTATTTCTCAACTTATCCACCACCGGAATTCAGACATTTGTCATACCACGGGACAAACTTGTCTACATCTGTCATAGAACTCGGTCGCCTGAGATTGGAACCACTGTTTGACAACCTCCTTCACCTCTTTGTCATTCTGAAAATACTTATACTGACCTGACAGGAATCTCTTGAGGTGTAGAACAGATTGTAATCGCTCGGAGCGAGGTCCAGGCTATATGATGAATGATCCGCACGGAGCGATTCTTGAACAATAGGCGCTCCGTGACAATGGTGTGCAATAAGGAGTGGGAAATCTGCTGGAACTGACCGCTAAGTTCCGTTATTGTGAAGCGACTATTCTACATGATGTGTTCCTGAACAAGGTCGTCTGTGATGATGATTAGCCTCCCAGTGTGCTCCTAATCATGCATATTTTGGTGTCCTGCTGCAAATTGTCTACACCAGTAATGCACCATTTTGCTTACTCATGACGTTAGGCCTATAGACCTGGCACACCTGACGATGGATTTCAGTCGGCGCTGTGCCGTGTGCATTCAAAAATTTTATAACTGCTCGTACTTCACACGCGGCCGGAGCTGGAATAGGAACGTCCATCTTCACTGCCACGACGCTACTGAGAGCACTAGGGAAGTTTCATTGGCGCATGCACCATGCTAGGACCTTACTCTCTCACGTGCATGCAGTCGTTTCGCACAACATACGTTTTCTTAGCTATGGAACGCGTGGGAAAGTTACTTTGTGGATGCGCCTCATATTTGAATACCTCCAATACTTCTTCATGTTATGAATAGACATAAGATTTTCATGGAAATCTGTTTTTTGGTGCACTTTGTCACAAGTTCAATTTTCAGTATAGTCCTAACGATTAATAACCAGCGAACTCTGGTCTTTTACTTTAGAAATAACATCGACAATGGTAGCCGATACTGACCATACATCACCCACCTAAAACTGAGCGCCTATAGCCCTTCATGTCATGTAATGTCAAGGAAACTTAGTTTTTAGTAAATGGTATCTAGTTATTGTAGAAACGGATGTGTTCTTTTCACTCTCTCTCTCTCTTTCACCAACAGACGCTGAATGGATTGTGTAGTGCCGGATCACGCCTTTCCTACTGCCTACAGTCCCTTGTTAAAGAGATATCCCCATACAGTGCTCTTGCTGGACAATGTCAGTGCATGTGGGACGACTTAGTGAAGGCAACCGCTGCTGCGAGCTCTGCAGTGAAGAACGAAGTGTTGGTGTCGCTACAGGAGCTGCTGATGAAGTCGGACCCAGAGTCAGAATTAGTCGATAATAGTGAGGTTAGTACTGGTTTTAGACGTTGTAGTTAAAAGTAATTGACATCCAAATGATTTTGGTTCGTCAAAATTTGTGAGAGAAACTCGGAGGTAGTATTTTTAACAGTTGCAACTGTGATTTATTAACCACAACAGTGTTTTAAATACAGACATACAGTACTAATGATAGTAATTATTTTAACCCCCTTACCTTAGTCATGTCACTGCAGCGTAGTTTTCTGTGTAATTAGGAAATCCAGTGAAGGTAAAATGTGAGACAGGCATTTTCATCACAAAATGCTGTCGAGGCTAGTATTTCCTGCCACTACACAGTGGTCCAGAAACCCTCAAAACCTGGCCAAAACTACCTTTTCGCAGTTGAAATCTTGTGTTTTTCGTTGCAGAAATGTTATGCTATGCTAAAAATAAGACAAAATGATGGAAAAACATCTATAATAAAGTATTTGCACATATTTGTACAACGAGAATAATATTTTTCAACATAAAATACAGCGTAACACGTTATTAACAATAGCTTATGATTAGAGACCGGATGTTAGGCAAAATGCCTATTCTTTAATATTAAAGATATGGTCAAAAATAACGTTTTAAAGTTTATATAGGGGGTTATAGTTTCGATTTAAGCCAATTTTATTTTGCCTATTTTGCCTATTTCGAACTTTAGTGCCTAAATAATTGCTTTAGTGCCTAATGTTGCCTATTCTATGCATTTTCTTCAAAATAAGCCTTCATTGGAAAAATATATAATTTATATAATATAAATAATACATACATATATACGTATATTAGGTGTTTGTAAACACAAGCACGTGGTACGTTACAATATATACACAGGGTGAACTTCAAAGATGTGCACATACTTCCGAGGTGATGAATGATATCAAAAGAAGACAAAAAGTTCTCTTGTAGTTTGTCGAATTCCGTGTCGTGTGGAAGTGATAATGATGCCAACTTGGAATCGAAAATCGAATCCTGACAATTGGAACGGAACAGATAGATGTGCACATACGTTGGGAGGTGATTCGTGACATGAAAAGACAAAAAATCCTGTTGCATGTGGAATTCCGCATCATGTACGATTGACAGGGGTGCCAACTTGGAATCGAAAATCGAATCCTGACAATTGGAACGGAACAGATAGATGTGCACATACGTTGGGAGGTGATTCGTGACATGAAAAGACAAAAAAATCCTGTTGCATGTGGAATTCCGCATCATGTACGATTGACAGGGGTGCCAACTTGGAATCGAAAATCGAATCCTGACAATTGGAACGGAACAGATAGATGTGCACATACGTTGGGAGGTGATTCGTGACATGAAAAGACAAAAAATCCTGTTGCATGTGGAATTCCGCATCATGTACGATTGACAGGGGTGCCAACTTGGAATCGAAAATCGAATCCTGACAATTGGAACGGAACAGATAGATGTGCACATACGTTGGGAGGTGATTCGTGACATGAAAAGACAAAAAATCCTGTTGCATGTGGAATTCCGCATCATGTACGATTGACAGGGGTGCCAACTTGGAATCGAAAATCGAATCCTGACAATTGGAACGGAACAGATAGATGTGCACATACGTTAGGAGGTGATTCGTGACATGAAAAGAAGACAAAAAAGTCCTCTTGAATGTCACGAATCACCTCCCAAAGTATGTACACATTTTTATGTCTCGCTCCAATTGTCAGGATTCGATTTTCGATTCCAAGTTGAACCCCCTGTCACTCGTATACGACGCGGAATTCCACAACATGCAAGAGGATTTTGTATTCTTTTGATGTCACGAATCACCTCCCGAAGTATGTGCACATCTTCCAGGTTCACCCAGTATATATGGAATGCATAGCAAGCTTTGTTTTTATGTATGCAATAAAAGAAGATATTGACAAAGAAGTATGTTTCTATATTCTTTGAGCATTATTTATGACTTGAATCTATTTTTTAATGGTATTGACTATTTATCTTCATTATTTCGAGCTACATTTTAGTGCCTATTTTACTGCCTATTTTTTAAATTTTTAGTGCCTATTTGCCTGCCTATTTTCTAGGTTTTTAGTGCCTAAACATCCGGTCTCTACTTATGATTTTTACACATAAAGGCTATTCTAATTCATCTTCAGATGACAGCTATTAATGAATGCGAAACAAGAAGACAAAATGTTTTACTAACAATTTTAATAATATATTTGCACATATTTGCACAATGAGAATAATATTTTTACACGTGAAATAAAGAATAACTGAACAGTTTATGATTTTTACACAATAAGCCTATTCTGATTAATCCTCAGATGACAGCTGCTCTGGAGCCTCCATCTCTTGCAAAAGGTTGAGTACGGCTGAAGATAAGTTTCTTTTCTTGTGCTTCTGTGCCATGGGATTCCGAAGCGTGGATATATTTGGGTTGCTTGTTACGAGGACCCGCTACAACACATCCTTCATTGTTTCTTTGCGTGAGCACTTTCGGGAATGATGCTCCCGATGATGTTTAATATGCTTATGTCGGGCTTCTTGGGCCTCCTCCGTCATCTGCGCAATAGGTCGTGCGAGATTATGGAGGACTCATGAGCGAGAATTTTGTGACTGGAAGCGGGCATGTAGAACCACGAATAATGCTTGGTGTAGAGATCCCTGATATCGTTTGCCCAAGCTTCAAATTTGTTTGGATCGATAGCCAGTCCACAAGACTATGATTGCAGCAAGACGCCACACTGCTCAACAAGCTTTTCATTCAGACCTGTGATTGCTGCAACTTGTTGATAGTTTCCAAAAATTCGTCTGGCTGTATTGCCGTCGTTGGAAGTACCACTGCCGTCTTGCCTCGGTTCGTCAATATTGAGGCCTAACAGCTTTCATGGCCTCTTGGATCTCTTTTTTCTTCTTCATCATGGTCGGTTGGTCGCCTTTCCGCACCTGCTATTTATTAATTTCAAACGGTATGGCACATGCAGCAACCACTCCATAAATCTAATCCAGGCATGTAGCGTGGACAATCCGAATCGGAAAGTTTCCGGTTTTTCAGTTCTGGATCCCTTCTGGAAGGAATTCATTTCTTTTGGATTAGCGCCGCATAAGTAGCAAGTTTGTGCCGATCTTGTTTGTGTCACGGCGTTACATATTTCGCCATCCACCATTGTGAACTGCAGATTGTGTGTAACCTCGAATTCAGTTGTTTCTATACTGCGATCTCCTAACAGCGGAATACTGATGCAACTTGGAGTCAGGCACCTAATTTGCTCTTCCAATAGGCTAGCTTCTTGCCTTGCAAGTTCTTCAGTTTCTTTCCTGAATTGTAACTTTATCGGCCGACAATATTTTGTCGATGAGGGACGTTGATTTTGCCACACTACAACTCTAACCCCCTTTTTCTCATAATAAAGTGCAGAGGCACAGCTGACGTGAAAAAATTGTCGCTGTCTTGAAAGCCCACCTCCAGAGCTGTCTGTATTGGGCTTGACCGGAGGTTTAGTCACATCCCCATTTGGTAATCAGCTGCAGAGATTTCTGATACTTTTCTGGAATGGTTTCGAGCACAGGTGCCTGTACTTGCAGAGTTCTTGCAGTTATATGGTCGAGGAGAGATTGTAGAGCTACTTCAGCTACATATTCTGTGACGTTAATGACTTCAGGATAGCAGTCTTTCTTTGCGTCCAGAACATGGTTGTAAGCAAGATATATATTGTGATCTAAGTCCTTTGCCCGTTTCTTAGCAGCTGGTACTGCTGACGTGTCAGTTCCCCTTCGAGTATCAGTGCTAAAGCCTCCTCTGGGTTGTAAAATTTGGGATTCTGTTTTTGGGTATATGCCCATGACTTTCGAACCTTGCCAGCCCTGGTAGGAGATTCTTCCATTTCTTGAAGAAGTTTCTTTTTTTCCAATTCTCTCTCCTCTCTATATTTCATTTGAGTAGCATAAGCAAGAGTAGTACCGCTGAATGAGGAGCGCAATGTTCCTGTTTCTCTCCTCTTCGAGTGCTGCCTGCTCACAGAGAAAGCCACCTCTGGTCGTCCAGGTCCAGCTACACCTGCTGAAGTCGATGGCCCCCAGTCATCTTCACTGACAGGTTCAGTCGTCATTAATAACTCACCGTTTAGCCAATCCACATTCTCCTCTTCCAATTTTTGTTAATTACTGTTGCACTTGTCAAGTATGTGAAACAATTTCGAGCAAAACACGTGCACACTCTGCTTGGCTTCCTTTGACAAATCAGCAGATGCTTTATCTTTGAGTTACGTGAACGGGTGCTTCTTTTTCACAGCTCTCCTTTTGCCCTCCGAAGGACCTCCAATAGCTGTCTTCTTGATGTTTGATAGGACATGGCTGAAAAATAGAAGAAAAAAATACAGTACAAAATAATTTTGCACTTTGTACAATGAGTCTTATTTACAACAAAAATATTTCACAGACGAGCAAAAATGAGCAAGTTTGGTTTACGGTTTCTGAAAGAGGAAGTGTTGAACTACTTCCAGAGTGCGATACCAAAGTGGAAGTACGTGGAAGTCGAAAGATAACTCTACGAGAACAAAAAAATACACATAACATTTCTTGCTCCAATTTACTTGCATTTCATCCCCTGTAAATCGATAAATTTAATAGCTACACACTAATCTAAACTCATCATTATAAATAATAATCTTTATAGATGTGACAAAAGTATTTCATTTCACCTGGCTGCAGGAAAACTAGGTAGAAAACATTCTCACACTTTGTTGGCGCTAACTTAGAAATCCTCAGTAATTAATGCACAAGGTCAACCTCTCACTTCGGAAGTCAATTTCTGACTAAAGGGTGACAATTTCTTTAAGACCCAGGTAGGTTTGAATACCCCAGGTCATTGACTTTCAAACACATTTGGTTGTTTGTTATTTTTAAGTAGTTGGCTTTTGGCCAGGTTTTGGGGGTTTCTGGACCACTGTGCACTAGTAAAGTTCATTAATAGCTATTAAGGTAAAAAAAATATAGGAAATAGGATGGATTTCAATCAAATATAAATATAAATTTAAGAGTTGACGGATATTAGCTTTTTAATCGAGATCATAAAGATTAGCAATCCAATCGAAGTTGATTCCCAGAAAGAAAGAAAGAAAGAAAAAAAAAAGATACATACGTATCTCAGCAATACGAAATTCGATTAAAGAAATCAGTAAGTGTAGTGAGGAAAATCTGTCCGCTATTTTACTTTGGCTGTTCCTGATCGAGCAGAATGACTTCTAGGACAAATAGCATCACAGTCCTTCCTTTTCACGACACAGGCTCGGTGATTTATTCTACGCTGAAGTTCATATATCGATTTCGCCTTCCCCATTAGGATGTCGAAAGCCTATTGTTGTAGGAAGTAGAGATTACGGAAATAAATTATCAATTTCGTACATAGATTCTTGCACGTGAGTGCTGACAATGACAGCACCTTCTTCATTTTTGTGTGATTTACTTTCGATGGTTGCGTAACACTTAGTTTCATTTAGAGTGAAGATAGAAATTACAAGTTGTGAAATATATGATTGATAGACTGTCTACACATTCAGTCCAGTTTCATGTTCTGCCGGGAAGAAAGTTCTTTATATCGGAATTACCTTGAATAAAACACATTTCCAGCCGAGGTACTTGCACCATTATGTACTTCAATAGTTTTCTGAGACATTCCACGGTCAGTCAAAAAGTGAGTTGCACTATTTGAGAAAACAATACAGGGGGAACTTTTACAAATGCATTCATTTATACAAAAACGTGTCCCATGCAAAAGCCATCCGTCAACTCCTTTATTTGAACCCCTTTCTAGGCACTGCACAAGTTTCCCTATGTTTACGAAGAATTGCCATCCAACGTCCGATAACCATTCTTTGGTTATAGCTTTCACCTCATCATTCGAATGATATCATCGCTTTGAAAGTTCTTCTTTTATGGGAATGAAAATATCACAAGGCATCTATCACTTTACGATCACTTGAAGCGATATTTCATTTTCATCACACACTTTGTGCAACAGTTGATAATTTTTTGTGAAATTACTAATTTTGCCTTCAAAAAAACTAATCTCTGCACATACTTCCAATGGGTACGCTACCTGCAGCTGCCGAGACATGTTTAGAACTGATTAGCAAGCTCACTACAACTTCTACGTCAAAGTCACTACATCACGCACTACAGATAAGGGTCTGCGGTGTTGTTACCAAGTTTGAACATTTATATTTGCGTTGATATTTCACAAGCTTGATCCTGTAAAGACATACTTCCGACTAAAAAGAAGAACTGAAAAGTTAGAAACAAGGTTTACCTGCTTGTAATCTACGAGGGTTGTGAAGAAAGTACTGGCAACACTGTCAGCAGACGAATATACATATGATCGTAGACGCGAAGGATAAGAAAATGAGTAATTCGAAGATTGTCGAGATGTACAATGCCAAAAGCAGTCCGTACGTAAAGCAAGTTGTAACGTTGTGTGTGGTTGAAGTGGACAGTGTTATGTCAGGTGCCGTAAAATACGTTACGGAACTTGAACAGCGCTCTTGGATAAAAATTCAAGTGATCTGCAGCAAAGGTACACATCAGTGTCATGATGGGTAGCAAGATACTTGTGGTAAACATGGAAAATATCCATATCGGAAGGTTGCACGAGGAGTTAATACGTAGGGCCGTCCGTCCATCACTGACGAGCAGATAGAATTAATGCGAGATCATCTTTAAATTGACCGTTACTTGACTGTTAGGAGCGTATCCGTAAAAGTTAGCATTAATCATGAAAGTGTATGGCAGATTCTGAAAAAAGAAATTTCAACGCTCGTTCTTATGTGACAGTTACAAACCCAATTGTTGACCTGCTAACATTGGGACATCCAACTCGCCAGACCTGAACGCGTGCAAACGTGTGCGTATTCACGGTTGAAAGAATCCTTTCGAGGTGGTATGCTTTTAGATGTTCTATCCTTCCTATGCACTGTAGGGCAATCCATCACCGAGATCAACAAAACACCTTGCCAAAGGAAAACTGCATCTGCTACAGACTTGAGAAATAATTAGGAGAAGTCAGAAGATTATATCGAAGGTTTGTAATTTTATTATCATTGTACGATCAAAAGATGCCTGTACTACCTATATTGCCACTCCTTCAAAATCCCCGTATATTTATAGCTTTAATGCTATTTCACAAACTTCCATATTCCGCATAAAAATGTCAACCCCAGAAAACATTATTTTACAGAATGAGCGCAGTCGCACGTGGTCTTTTCTAATGAAGAGCCCCTGTGTTACTAAGATTCATTATCCTTGCAATTTTTATTTATTTATTTATTTGTGGAAAGTAGATCCCTCGGACATCCTATGGTTTGGTTTAGATGGACAAATACATTGCCCTTTCTAATGAAGACCTCCTGAGTTAGTAAGATTCATTATCCCCACAACATTTCTTTATTTGTTCATTTAATGAAAGTATATATCTCTCAGAGATTCTGCGATTCGGTTAAAATGGACTAATACATTGTCTTGTATCTCTTTTCGTCTTTCATTTGATTTTTTACAAAATGGATGAATAAATAAAAAATAAAATAAAATAAATCACGCGATGATAAAACTCTTCCGATGTTGATGAACTTAGCATAGAGGTAAACCTCGACGAGGTTAAGAGACATGTGAGATTTCATGCAGAACATCCGCATGAGCGTTATATTCGCATGAGGCTTATTACCACTCGTGGAGTCAACATTGATATTAGCAATCTTGAAATACCTTACAAGGAAAAGTACTTGTCACAGAACATTGAGAGTTCAGTTTCATGTCTCGATCATGTAGTTTTAAGTTCTTTAACTATTGGAATCAGTCCTTTGACAGTGAACTTTGAATTGGGAATCTCAAATAAGAAATTATGCTAAGTAACATGATTTTCAGTTTTCCTATTAGGATTTGTCAGTTAGTGTACATCTTGTAAATGTTTGCGGATTGATATAGTAGTATAGAAAATCCGCAGGGTAGGTGATCGCATGCTACAGAATCGCGGGTTCCGCTCCCTCCAATAGTAATAACATATGATGCCATTTCACAAATTATGAGTCGCAACACCTTCGGAAACATGCATTGTGCAATGAAAGCCGATTTTGCTACATCCCGGAAAGCTATCGACAGATCACGATTCCGTCGCGATATACGGTGCTCTAAGTGTCACAGTACGGAGTGAAATTGGAGAAGATGGTCGTTGTAACCTTGATATTTGCGATGGACATATCCATGCTGTGAAATAGATCGACATACTGAAAAACTAATTGCTATCCTTCGAGACAAGCGAAATATCGCAGGACGCCACGCAACTTATAGATGACGTTTATCGTGCCATTGGGCAAAGCTGAGCATCCACTAGAAATGTGATTAAAGATTAGTGTAAAGGGACAAGTTTTGCCGATAGATGTCACTACATTCTTCCTATCTCTCCCATGTATTTTTTACCTTTTACGAAAATTTACAATTTCTTTTATAAATTTCAACCTAGAGACTTCAAATTTTTAGAGAAGGAACGTCATAACCTATCAGAGAGAACAATCCGTGCCGATTTTTTATTTAGAATTTTCTTCATTGTTGAAACAGCTTCATTGTTAAAGATTTGGATATCCATTTCAATAATCAAGCCATTTCAACAACGAAGAAAATTCGAAATAAAAAATCGGCACGGATTATTGCCTTCGATAGATTATGAAGTTCCGTTTCTAAAAATTTGAAGTCTGTAAGTTGAAATTTGTAAGAGAAATCGTGAATTTTCGTGAAAGATAAAAAATACATGGGAGAGATACGAAGACTGTAGTGCCATCTATTGGCAAAACTTGTCCCTTTAAACCAACCTTAACTCTCATCGTGGCTCGTAAAATCCTCGACATGAAACCTATAGAAATTGTTCGGCACCTTATAAAGCTAAATCTCCTCAAACAACCATACAGGCACGCAGCAAACGGCTGCTTGAGACATTGTGTGATTTGAGACACTGTCACAGGATGTCATCGATGTCTTAGCGAATACTGTGCCATGTACAGTTGCAGATTTACGGCTTGACAAAGGGAGCTTCTATTAAATACTAACCAGCATCAAGAACGGTTCCTTTTGTGCGATAGTACTTAGCAATGCCCGCAGACTGTTTTTCGGCCGTCTATTTCCTTATGTCAGAGTATACTAGAGTAGGCACTATGTCCTTAAAATTTGTAAACACTAGTGCTGTTAAAATTCGAAAAAATAAATTATTAAAATATTCGTTGTTCGGATAGTAAATAAATTTGGAACAATTACTCAAATAATGAAAATATACAGTTGTTCGAATAGTAAATAATTACTGCAAGGAGTCCATATAATACAAACTTTTTATGTTAGATCAAGCACATGTATAGTTCTTTTGGTTCTCAGGATAGAAAAGCAACAAAGTTCGGCATTGTTCTGTTTTAGAAGTATTAGTTGTGAATTCTCGGTGGGATTGTTTTCTCTGTCTCATTGGCAGCTGGAAGCAAGAAATCCAGGACAAAACGCTACTGTGTTAAAACAAGCAGGTAACTAAATCCATTTGGCTCATCATGATTGCTCTCCATTGTTTCTTGTCTCCTTTTTTTGTTTGTGTCAATCACTTACATCTGGGAGAAACTTCGCTTTTGTATGTGAATTCTTGTCAGTTTCTTCTGTTTTCTTTTAATAATAAGTTCAAAAATAAATCAAAACTTCTTAACTTCATCTGTGGTCCTCAGTGGTCTTCATCTGAGAAATCATTGATAAGGGAAAGATGTTACAGACTAAAGCATTTGCTTATCCGCGTTATTCTTTATTTACTAACATAGGTGCCAGGCTGCTAATAGGTTTTTCCCCTACTCGCCACCATCAATTCTGGACTGACCAAGAGTTCAACTGAATCACAGGCTAAAAAATACGCTATAATAACGAATGAATGAAATCGCCGATTTTTAACTCACTAATTCCTTTGTAGAGACGAATTCAATGATACGCAAAGAGTGAAAAATACGTAGTGAGGGAACATTACAAGTGAATCAGTATATTATTATTATTGCGATATGTTCCACACACACAATAAGTAGTTAAAAAAAATATTTTTTTTTTTCACAATGTGTTCATTGTGTACCTTTAGAATGTTCTGCGAATGATAATTCTCAAAAAAATCCATAATCTATAAATAAACCTATGTAATAAAAATGTTTTGTGAGAGTTAACTATTATTAACAATAAGTCGTGTATAAGGCCTTTCGAATTTCGCGCCAAGTGGTTGCGAAAGAATAAATATCAAAATACTTTATGTGCACTGTTTTATATACCTAGACACCATATATTTTGTCCCCATACTTTCTATAATTTCTGTGCAAAAGGGTTAAGTTAACGATTTTTCCCTTCTCAGTTTTAGTATTTTATTCAAAAAATTGTCTAATGTATACGAAATATATTAAAAATGTGTATTGTACGTTAAGTGGTCCATGAGTTCTTCTTAAGACCTGTACAACAATACGACAATAATAAGTTCTAGAAATAACTTATTTCTTTTAATTAAAACATTAATGCTCATAATGTTCATCATCTAAGTTTACCGTAAAATGGGGTGAAATCGGACGATTGCAAATTACGTTGTTGTTTTTGTAGTTTAATCTTCTGTTATTAAACCTAGACAGTCGTGGTTTCGGCTGGTGGTCAATTGATCGTGGCCCATGCATTACACATGGGTGCAAATGTCATTGTGGGAAGAAAGAAAACGTGTGCCCTGGAAAACAACGAGATTGGAGGTTAAAGTAATAAACTACATGTAACCTATTTGCAAGAGTAATAATCCTTAGTTACTTGCTAACAATATATGTTGGTTACGCAAGCAATAACCTCTCATCTTGCAACGTTGTCCATATTTGGAAGTGGAATGGAGTGACCTGGGGTGATTTCGGATGGTGCCACGTTGTTATTTGGCGTACATCAAAAACGAAATTACTACCCGGCGCTACTTTAAAGTGTTATTCGTGTTGTGGAGAAGGGAAGACTGTCCAATTGTAAAGTAGCCATGCTTATCAGGTGCCGCGTTCAACAATAGGAAAACACACCAGAACTATGAGAGGCCAAACTGTTCTAACTGCAGAAGAGAAAAACATCTTAGTGCATAGTATTCTTAGAGCTGCAAATTGGGGTTTCCTTTTACATATGAAGATAAAGGTATTTTGTGAATGGGTATCTGGATGATGAAGATATAGTTGGCAAAGAACAGATTTTCCGAGAGTTTGCTAAGCCTACGAAACATGATTGTGTGTGCAACACTTTTTTCCTTGCTCTCTATCGTTCCATTGCTTCAAAACAATATGTATTTTTCTTTTGAAAGTTTACAGGATATTGGTATATCACTGTGTTAAATATGGTTGTAAATGTGTAACTGAAACTATGAAAGCATTTAAACAAGTGTCGGACAACTTTCCTTTTTGCTGTCAAATATTGTTTACGGGCCGATCTCACACCATAGTGACACAGCTTCGGACTATTATGCAGAAATGCTATCGTGTCCGAAATCACCCCACCACACGAGGTGACATCGGACACATTTTAATGTTTTCTAACTATGTGCACAGTTGGTCAAAACCTCTTTTCTTTCGTTTGTTGCATTCCTGAAATTTATCCCCCACGATATAGCTATTTACATTAACAAAATAAAGTAGCATAGTTTCAGCACAGTTGAAAATGTCCCAGATCCGTCCGATTTCACCCCATTTGACGTAATTTAAATTGTATGACCATGTTAACTTCTACCATTCCAAGGCGAGTCGCTTGAAATTTTATTTGTTGATAGATTCCGTTGTTTTGGAATCACGAGGGAATCAATGAACACATCAAAATCCTCCTGTTCTTTAGTCAAAATACATCAGATCACGACCATAGTAAAATGTACTTGGGATGTCCATAACACCGTGTATCCCACTTGCGTTTGATTGCATAAAAAAATGTATACACACTTTGACTTGGCATAGAAAATTTATTTTCCAACATACGTAGTTAAGTTTCTTTGAAAAGTGAGGCTTAAGATTAATTTAAAAAATAAGTGTACTTTCTAGTCAAACTGAATGTTGCAAATAGTGGTTAAATTAAGTGTTCAAAACGGTAGACTTCCGTATCGATCATTTCTGAGTACGAGTCACATCTGCTTCGGTACATCGCACCAAAGTGTCGTAGGAGATTTCTGCGTACACCTTTTGAATCTCATCCCAGAGTGTGTTCAAATTACGTTGTTAACGACGGTATACCTACGGTGACCATATTCCTGTTAGTGAAAATCGGGACATTTTCTAAAGTCAGTCCCCTCAGCCACTGGCGTCGTTAGCTTTTTAATGCCACATGTTTTAATACATTTGACTAATATCAGGGGGACGCGTCCCATCGTTCTTATCGCTTAAACTCCAACCCTCTTTTGCCATGAAACGTTGTTATTATTATTATTATTATTATTATTATTATTATTATTATTATTATTATTATTATTATTAAGCTAAAATCCAAACCTATTCACATGATAATAATAATAATAATTAGTTTGTAATTTATTTGCTATGTTTACTTACTCTATTAAACAATGACATTATTCCTAATGCTAATTATTCAAAAGAACGAACATTGCAATAACTGATGGACAGAATAAAAGAAAAAATAGAGGAATACAGTTTGGGCTCTTTCCAGTCATATTTCTCTGATGAGGCCAGAGCTTTTAAAAGATTTTTGTTTTTCTTTATGTTCTCGTACATTTCTGTACACGTTTGTGAACTAAAGTTGATTTTACGCAATCAATGGACATCACTGAGTTTTCAGCGCCCCAAAAGTTGTTTATCTTTGAAAATACCCGCTCGACCGAAGCATTTGTTCCCGGAAAGCAAAGAACAAACTCAACAAACATCTTAAGATTAGGAACATTTATGTCATTTTTCTTCAAGTCCTGGATATGGTTAACCACCTTTGTTCTGATGAAAGCTTCTGGTTTGTCCACTCTGACAAAACAGTCTCTGTAAGATATGAGTTCAGCACACTTAGTTCGTTAAACAAATCGTCAAATGAAATAGGCGGCATACAATCTTGAAAGAGAGTCCAACTTTCCTTTACTTCTTCCCATTTTAGCTGCCTTTTTAAATCTATCCAAGACAGCAGGGTTGATTTGTTTAAAACAAATGATTAAAACTTGTTTTAAACAATTGATTTTGTTTAAAACAAATTTTGTATACGTTTTAAACATTTTGTTTTAAACACATGTAATTTTTAAGACTTGGTTTAAACATATGTTTCTTTTTATTTTATTTTAGTTTTGTAAAAAAAAATCTGCCCGAGAAAGAAAATTGTCAAAAGTGCTCCCCATTCAGAAGACTATTTTGTTCCCATGTGAATGTTTTGATTTTCGTGGCTACAGCAGGTCAATGTGATGATCTACAATTTATTTTGTTTCTTTTCCCCCTTATTTTTAACGTTTATTGTATTGTTTAAATGCTTCTTAATTAACTTGCAAGAAAGTGTCGTAGTCAAAGATTGGACGACTAAAAGAACTGATGTTAAAAAATGATTAAAATAATTATCATGGAAACAAATTTTTGGGTTGCATTCAGAAAACAAACAAGAGTTTATTTGCAAAATTGCTGTTCTGAAATTAAAATATTGCAGGCATTCGTTCATACAGTACTTGTTGGTTCTCGGTCTCCGTACAACTTGGAATTGTTTAACATGAGGTTAACGGGAAGAAAAAAGGACATCATTTCGAGTAAATTTATTAAAGTAACTCAAACTCCATCAGATAAGAAAACGACCATGCGAGCTCGTTGCGAAACATGTAAAAAAGAAATGGTTGGTTTAGTTCAAAGAATGAAGAATCATTATGAAAAATGCAATGCTATGAAAAAACTGGAAACCCAAACAAATGGTACAAGTGTTGATCCGAAAATTGCTTCTGATGATTCTAACGTCAGTGATATGGTTGAGATGCAACTGGAAACTTCAGGTAAGAATTAATTTTGTATCAACAATATCTTTTTCAATATATTATGAAGATTTTATTTCGTCCCTCTTTCCCACCTCAGCTCTAAATTTTCTTAAAAACTTTCCACCTTGGCATAGTTTGTATGAAGGGATCAGGCGAGAAAGCGCAAGATATGGCAGTCGCCCACGTAACTAACCATTAAAGCGTGATACGTATTGTGCCGAACGTCAGTGTCTGGGTCAATTTGATCTCAATTTGTTCGTCTGTCTATATGTGTGAACCACTCTACACGGCGCAATTTTCGGTCTTTTTAACATTAAATTTTGAGGGTAGAGGCACGAGACGTCGGAATTTGCTGTATAGATTTTGACTGCGATCGACGTAAAATTTCAAAATTAGTGATTCGGAACCCAAGCCCTGTCTCATATAGCCTTGCTACTGATGCAAGACTGTAATCAATCAAACTGAAGAACTAATTTTATGCGTTTCGAACAAACTTGGGTTGCAGGATAAATTTGGCTCCAACTCAGTTTTTATAAAATATTTTTAGATATTGGGCGTTCAGAGCACAAGGGATCCAAGTCCATTTTCAGACAGGTTTACTTTTGCTCAGCAAACGTAGTATCTTTGTAGTCAAGGATATGAAATAAATGAAACAAAAACCACGTGAAAGGTGTGGACTAGAGTTTCATATGATAACCGCTAGACAAAGGCGTTGATGGTATGGGGAAGGAGGGCTAATTTCCCCCTCCTTGCTTATAAATTTAAGATATTAACATTATATTGCGTACGCTGCAGCGTGGGAATGATTAACAAGTCAAGCTCCGAATGTCATAGTCAATGATGCATAATTACGTTAAATAAATTTAGTGTGTGTCCAAAAGAATACACCAACGGAAAACGATATATTTTCACAACCACGAATCCGAGATAAAAGAAAGAAAAACTACATGACAAGATGCAATCTAGAATTTTATATAACTGTCGCTAGATAGGGGCGTTCGTTTAGAGATCATCCACCCCTTACCCTGAATTTCAGATTTTGGGGGCAGTAATGCAGATTTAAAAACCTTTTGCTGAGCAAAGTCCAACATAGAAAAAATTGAAGTCCTTACACCGAATAAGTAGGGATTTTATCAGTTATAATGCATTTCCATTGGCCGTAAGGAGCTATAGGCCTATATTACTCTCTTGTATATATATATATATATATATATATATATATATATATATATATATATATTGGCCCAAGGATTCCAAAGTTCGCTCTACTTTCCAGTTTCGGGCCTGCTTAAAATTCTGGAAATTGGGCCTAAGCAACTTTCCAATCTTAATCACCTGTATGTTCTCCGTATTTTTCCGGTTTAAGGACCTCAAGCTTGTTCTGTTGGACTTCGCTTATCAAAATATTTCTGAAACTGTCTTACTGCCCCCAAAATCTGAAATCCGGAGTAGGGATGGGGGCGGTTGCCCCCAGTCTCGCTGACGCCCTTGTCTAGCAGCTGTCATATGAAATTATTCTACATCCTTTCGCATGGTTTTAGTTACATTTGTTTTGGACTCTTAACTGCGAAGAAATTACGTTTTGAAATAGAATTCATTTGCTGAGCAAAACTGAACTTTATTGAAAATCGATTTGGATCCATTATGCTTCGAACGTTCCAAATATTACCCTTTTTCAATAAATTGTTGACTCAAAAAACAACCAATTACATAGGCTCGCAGAAAATGTTCTAAAGTTAGCACAACATGAAGTATACTCATACATTACTTTTCGAAAATTTATTATTTTAAACTGATTTTATGAGCATCAGTGCTCTGAAATAGTAATCAAATTTCGCAACAAAAATCTCACCCGCCTCCACGAAACGCGAGCTTAGCCCCTAAAGGCATAACTAGAAATCTTTCAGAAGCAGTAACTCCGAAATGACGTGTTTTGGGGGCTAAAATAACCGCACAAGCGTATTTCTGGTAAAATTTCTATCCTTAATACATGTAACATGACTTCCTTTGCATTTGAAATTTCGAATACCAATCATAGATGTTCGCCATGATGCTTGATAGCACTATCTGATGTGTCAGACCATTTCCAAGTTTCATTATTCTCCCTCAACCCGTTCTCAACACACAAGGGTGGTGAGGAATTTTGTTTCACCATGCATATTGATAGGTTGTGTAAAATCTCTATAGTAGATAGATTTTAAAATCTACCTAAAAAGCTTATTACAACCATGAAAGTACTTATGAGAGTCACTGGCAAGAGGATGTAATAAAAGGAGGTCGTGATATGAAATGAAATGAAAATGAAATCTTTGAGTTTTACGTCCTACGGTTATGCCGGTTAGGCTAAAGGAGACGATGATTATGAGAAATGAATGAAAATGGTGGAATGAAGAAAGTGGGAGGAAACGAGAGAATCCTGAGAAAACCCACGCACACGGTGTTTGTCCACCACAAAGTTAACTTGGCGGGAGCAGGGTTTGAACCCGGAACCCCATGCACCAGAGGTGAACGCTCTACCACTGAGCCACCACGGCCCCTATGTGATATGATATGAGTTGAGAATTAGTAATCTATACTGAAATATTCTGTACCTAACACAATTAGTCTTAACGAGAATAAAATAAATGAAAAGATCGGTTACAAGAGAAAAAAAAAGTCGATAAATACTATATTACTACTAATAAATACTACTAATAAAAAGTCGATGAATACTACTAATAAATACGATATGACACGATTTTGAAATATGTTTCAAATCATGTTTTAAACTGTTCAAAATGTTTTAAACATGTTCTTTTTCTTGTGTGTTTTAAAACATGTTTAAAACATTTTGAACACCTTTTTCATGTTCTAAACACATGTTTTTTTTTCTTTTTTTTTTTTTAAAAAAAACTGTATTTTTTCCAACCCTGTGACTCAAGCTGTCTACATTTGATTTCCAAAGACCTAAATAGGTTATGCAATGGTTATAAAAAGAAGACACAGTCTCCTTCACCTGTTGTAAGTCCAAGCCTTGTCGTGCAGCAAAATTCTTTCTTTGAAGGTCTTTAAGTTTCGTCGGTAGAATTGAGGACTGTTTTCTGTCAATCAAGTTCTTACATAAAATCAAATATTCACATGCTGCATCTGTTGCTGATACTTTATCCCCTTTCATCTTTTTTACAAAATCTCTGAAAAGAGATTCACAATTGTGTAAAAACCAAAGCCACAATTCTCCATTTGGATCTTCAAAAATCGATTTTAGAACCATAGGAGGATTTGCTTGGGCAGAAAAATAGTTTCTGAGTGGTTCCATCATTTGTAGAACACGTTCTAAAGCAGGTAAAAGTCTGAGCCATCGGTGTTCGAATAAGACAACAGTTTTTGGTACTCAGCATCAAAGAATGCGCAGAACTCTCTCAGTTCAGTCACTCGAACTATGTATATATGGAAGAACTTAAACAACTTCACAATTATTCCCCAGCATCAACAGGAAGTTTATCAGCAGCATTGTTAATGCAGTCATTGACAACATGAGCCATGCATCCTACACCAACTAAGGATTTTTAGTGCTTGCTGATAACTTTCGAAAGAGATTTTGCGATTTTTTTTTTTTCACTTCCAAAATTTGTATGAGTATTGTCTGCAGACATTTGAACTAATTTCTCAACCAGATCGTTGCGGCTCAAAACTGAAAATATAAACTCATTAAGCTGATCACTCGTTTCACCAGGCAACGTTCCAAGCTCTAATACTTTAACATTAATTCCACTAGGCACATGAAAATATCTCACAACGATGATTGGTACTAATTTTTCAGCACCATGGTTTGAGCTGTCAACCATCACAGTAAAACAAGACGTTTCACTCAATTCCTGTAACAACTGCTTTCGACACTCTGGGACTAAAACAATTTTTACTGTGGCTTCACTTTTCGTTCTTGCAGAAGAGTATTTTGGCTCAAATAGTGTTGAAATAAGTTTAGATGTACAATCTAAGGATCTAAAGCAGGGTTTCCCAACCGGTGTGCCGCGGCACACTGGTGTGCCGTAAATGGGCCGCTGGTGTGCCGCGAGGAATCGAAACAAAATTATTAATTTTATAGCAATCAAATTGCAAAACGTAGGGAAAAATGTATATTTGTATTTCACATTACTATGAACTTCTACTATGAATCTACAATTTTAAGTTTCATACCAGATTACTATTCTGTACATTTCTAATGTTGAAAAAAATGGTTATCATTGTTATGACTATTATTGCTTCTTTGTTATTGCAGACTATTTCGTAACTTGAAAATTTAAAATATCATTCAATCCTTCGACAAATTACCTACATTTGTGTTTTAAAAGTAAAAGAGATTTGTTTGTTCGTTCGTTATTTAGTGATCTTCCTTCTTACAAGGGATGGTTACGCAGTGGCTGCGCTGAGATCCGATCGAGACAATTGTGTTTGCATTTGATATGTTATAACTAGAAGAATCCGAAAGTTATACGTGCCACCGGGCGGAATATCGTGAGTTACAATATATTTTGAATTGTAAAAGCTACAAAAGCTGGCAGAATAGTTTGAACAGAGTCATTTGTTCGGAAACGGTTGGGTAAATGGAAAGCTCAGCCAACACGTATCCCATCATTTTCAAGGAAAAACTTTTGCGGATAAAAAAAGTTTGCCCCAGGGTCCCCGCATGGTCCCAGACGGGGTCAAATTCAAAATTTTCAAATGACAAGGGGTGTTAAGTAGCACACCGTTTGAAAGCTATTGTAAAATGAAACAAAATGGAGCAAGTCTCGACTCTACAACAACCCTGTGCAAAATGGCGGCTGGTCAAAATCTAAGCAAAATCTTAATTGAAAAGTCCATGGTCACCCCTATAAATCGGAAACGGTGAGACAAATGTGAAAATAGGAAAGGAAGTGTGGTATTATTTTCAAAGTACAACAATTCAAGTTAAAACGTCTTGTCCCAGGGCCCCCACAGAGTCCCAGCTGGGGTCCAACTAAAAAGTTTCAAATGAGAAGAGAGGTTTGAAAGCTCTTGTTAAATGTAAGTAGATGTAGCTAGTCTCGACTTTCTACGATAGCCCTGTTCAAAATTGCGGCGGATCAAAATGTAAATAAAATCTTAATTGAAAATCTGTGGCCACCTTGAATCCAAGATGGCCGTTTAAAACATGTCATTCACAATACAAATCTAAATCTATATTTTTCTCTATTATGTATTTAGAAACAATAGGAAGACTAAAGTACAATTGAATTTCTATTCACTTCAATTATTATTTCATTCGGTAACAACACATATATGTTTAGTTGCTAATGCACGTTCGTCATGGTTCTCTCGACATCATTTACGTGAATATAAGGAATATGCGACGAACACACAACTCTGACCTATTCATAAACAAAAATTGAATACCTTCGGGTATTTTTCTAATTTTGTCATATGTAGTTCATACATAAAGGACTTGCTGCATCAGTCAGGGTGCGGGTTCTATTGTAACGTATTCGCGATGGTTACATTTGTATGCCATTCGTCGGTTTGATCGCAATATTTCAAGCAATACCAAATATACAAAAAACATTCATTTACAACATTGGCGAGCAGTACCAAACAACTTGTATGTCATTTCAGTACATCGAGCTGCGTCAAACTTCGTTGGTTTGGTCACAATAGGTATATTGCGAGAAATAGCATATTTATATACAAACTCATTTTTCACGCTGGCAGCCATATTGAATTACAGATTATATTCTTTGATATTTTGTGGATATCTACTATTAACCATAAACGTAAATACCACTTTTTGCTTCTCCAACAGTGGTTTGAGCTGGACATGCGTTTGATACGTAGTGCGGCATTTTAACTCAAGATGTCGCGTTTTTGAACATTTCGCATATTTTCATCAACTGCTAATCAATATTAATGCCAAATTTGGTTTTCCTAGCTTCAGCTGTTTGGTATGCCTATCCTTTCGATATAGGTTTTAAGCGGCCATCTTGGATTCAAGGTGGCCATAGATTTTGTTTACATTTTGACCCGCCTCAATTTTGCGCAGGGTTGTTGTAGAAAGTCGAGATGTGCTACATCTTTTTTCAGTTAACAAGAGCTTTCAAACGATGTGCTAATTAACCCCTCTTGCCATTTGAAACTTTTTAGTTGGACCCCACCTGGGACCCTGTGGGGGCCTTGGAACAAGACTTTCAAGTTAAATTGTTGTGCTTTGAAAATAATACCACACTTCCTTTCCTGATTTCACATTTGTCTCACCGTTTCCCTATTTACAGGGTGACCATGGAATTTTCAAATAAGTTTTTGTTTACATTTTGACCCGCCGCAATTTTGCACAGGGTTGTTGTAGAGAGTCGAGACTTGCTCCATTTTCTTTTATTTTACAATAGCTTTGAAACGATTTGCCACTTAACCCCCCTTGTCATTTGAAAATTTTGAATTGGACCTTGATGGGGACCCTGGGGCAAAGTTTTTTACCCCAAAAAGTTTGTCCTTGAAAATGATGGGATATGTGTTCGCCGAGTTTTCCATTTACCTAACCGTTTCCGCACAAATGACTCGATTCAAGCTATTGTGCCAGGTATTTTTTTTGTAGGTTTTACATTACAAACTATGTTGTAACTCACGATACTCTGCCCGGTGGCACGTATAACTTTGAGATTCGTCTAGTTATAACATATCAAATGCAAACACAATTGTCTCGTTTGGATCTCATCGGAGCCACTGCGTGACTCTCCCTTGTTAGTAAAAGGTTGGATACAGTTTTTAAAAAGAAAGCGTATATTTAAAAATTAGAGTCCAATATTTCATTGCAATTGGTTTCTATTTTTAAATTAGAATGAAAAATAAGCATAATAATTTACCACGGAGAAAACCCAGTGATAGAGCTTTCTTCTCTGTGAGAAGGAGATCAATAATCACAGAAAAAATACCACTGTGTTTTATATTTACAAATAATAATATCTATAAGTGTGTCGCGATAATCCAAGTAACACCCGTAGGGTGCCGTAAGTTGAAAAAGGTTGGGAAACGCTGATCTAAAGCTATGATTATGCTTTACAGTGTGGTACGCAAAAACTGCCTCTTTTGCTAAAATCTCATTTTTGGCGGAATCATTCTTAGTGATAAATTTACTCATTGAAGTTGTCATCGCTACTGTATTAACTCCAGCCAGGTGTTTTTCTAGTCTTTATGTGAAGTTTGATGTCGGAGACGCCACTATGAACAATATTAAGCTCACTTGAACACTGAGTACAAAATGCTATATGTGGGTTATTGTCACGTTTTTTTAAGAAGGGATATTCCTTTCTTAACTCCTCATTAAACGAACACTTACGTTTCTTGCCCTTATTATCACCATTCATATTCACGAAAAAAGAAACAGAACAACAAATCGTTGAACCAGGATTCACTAAACGAATAAACAAAGCTCGACGAAGCACAGCGCACTGCTCAGGTGATAAGTGTCAAACTGAATTGAACTGAAGCTGACTATCTGGAGGGGAGAGGCAGTGCAGTTGCAAGTGCAGCCAACCCATTCATTGTTTAAACTAAGACAGTCACGAGAGCTGCCCAGTGGCGAAAGAATAAATTTAGTATTCTTACCGCGTTTAGTTCACAAATACATTTTAAAAATTTTTCGATGAAAAACTGTAAATCAATTTTGTGATCCCACGAAAACAGAATGTGTTCCCTTCTTTGTAAGTTATTCAGATTCTCTAAGTAAAAACTCAGTGTAAAAGATTTTATTTTTCCCCATAAATTATTCGGGACATTGGGGTCTTTATTCGGGACGGCGGGATAAAGACCCTAAAATCGGGACTGTCCCGATTTTCTCGGGACGTATGGTCACCGTAGGTATACCTCATCTTTTATTGCGCCCCATAAGAGAAAATCGAGCGGTGTAAGGTCTGGAGAACGTGCAGGAAACTCGATTAGTCCTCTGCGTCCTATTTACTGACCTGGTACCGTTTAATCCAGATATACTCGCACATCTCCATCTTGTTGGTAACAAAACCTGTCAGTTGTATCGTACATTGAACGAATGGAGGGAAAATTTAATCACCAAGCATTGCTAGGTACTTTCTTCAGTTACGGTACTGTCACAACGGAAAGGTCCAATGAGTTCCCTAGCAGACAAACAACACAGCATAATTACACCACGCAAATTTGCGCACTTTTCAACAGTAATGTGGGGATTATCTTCAGCCCATTACGCACAGTTATAGTTATTGACAATTTCACTAAGTATGAATTGTATTACGTTCGACCAAACAATGCTTCTCATAAATCCCGGTTCACGTGTAACCATCTGGTGAACTCATTCACAAAATTGTGTCTTGGGGTCTGAGTCGTCGTAACTTAGTTATTGCACCAGCCTTGGAATGTACACACGCAACCTTTCTACAAACATCTAAACATACCAACAGCCAACGAAGTACAATACTTACCATAAGTGTTTTCCGTCGTTAGGCATTTTTTCCATACTATGGTACAATCTATTTTCAGATTCACTCCTTATGTTTTCGAATGTTTGCCTAGAGATACCTGGGCACTCGATGTTTATTCTGTTTCTGAGATCCTTTAAACTTGCTGGTCGTGTTTAGTACACAATCGATTTAAGATGTACCTATAGAATAAATCTAGTGGTATTAAATCTGGTAACCTGGTGGGCCAATTATTGATGCTCTTCTTCGTATTCATCTGTCAGGAAAGTTACGTATGTAACAGTATGTAACAAGTTTCTAATAATTAAATAGTAGTGAGGAGGATTACTGTCTTATTGGAAATGAAGGTGTTCATCAAACTCTAAATGACTATATTAATCCGTACTATTTTCAATTAATGCAGTTATCCGTGGGTTTCAGTTCTTTGGATTAAAATAAATTTCAACAGTTAAACTTTCATGAAAAAACAGAATCTATGATAGCGTTTCCAAAAGTTCCAGCACATATATTTAGTTTTTGTGCTGTTTGGGAATAGCCTGCGAAGAAAACATATGATCCGACCAAAGCCGATAGTTTTGTTTGTTGATAAATCCATTTAAATAAAATATACATTCATGAGAAAAACAGATGTTTGAATAGATTTGGATTTTGTCTTACCAAATAAGTTATTTCGTTAGAAACTTGTACACTTCTATTACTATAATCTTGATCTAGTTCGTGTTCAAGTTTTCATTTTATGTGTATGATATTTATAAAATTGTAACCCTTTGTGTACAGAGCTTACGGACGATTCATTTCTTGTGCAACTTTTCGAAGTGAAAGTCGCCCCTAGAAACTATTTACGTCAATCATCAGCTCCTCGAAACTGTTAGGTACAGGAATTTGAAACTGTGAACAAATTGATATTTTTAATTCGTTGAAGTTTAGAATCCCGTTAAGCAGAGAGGCTGTATGAGACGTGGACCCACAGTTTAATGTCAGATTCGAACCACATGACCTCCCGCTCGGAATCGAACTCGTGACTTCCGATTGATTTCCTCAGACCATAGACTGCAAGCAAGACGGTTGTTTGTGAAATTCAATCCCTAAGGGGAAAGAAAGGGTTGAAATGCTTTCGCCACTCACTAGATCTCTGAAACCGCTACCAGGAGCTCTCTTCGTGGTGATTAGAGGAATAAAATGTTAATTATGATAATTCAGTGTTGCAATTTAAACTTTTAAATTGTACTATGCAGACTTTTAAACTATACTATGCATAAGTGTTGCTAGACGCATAGATCGGCTATGTCCACCTGTTGACAGGTATCAGAGCAAAAACGGAAAGATATATTAAGAAGCAGCTTTTTGGAATTGATTCAGCGTCCCAAGAAACGGTTCTGTTTCCTCCGAGAACAAGTTGAAACAAGTTATAGAAACAAGCCATTTCCGGTTTCAACGTTGATCGCCATAGAACAAAAACGGTAATAGATAAAGACAAGTACATTTCTGAAATTGATTTATCGGCTCAAAAAACTATTCATATCCACCCTTACACTATTAAAACCGGAAGTTGTACAGTTTTATTACTACTGGTTTCAGTATTGATCTCCATAGAGCAAAAACTGTAAGAAAGAGCGACAAATGGTTTTTAGAATCGTTTCAACATGCCAAGAATAGGTTTAATCTCTTCCGTTAAACCTTTGTTCAAGCCGGAAATGGTAGAAATTAGTCGTTTCTAGTTTCAGCGTTGATCGTCATAGAACAAGAAAGACAATAGCAACAAGCGGTTTTCTGGAATTGATTCAGTGCATAAAGAAACGATATCATCTTCATCCGTAACACTTTTCTAACTCCGAAAATGGTAGAAATTTAGTAATACTTCCGGTTTCAATATTAATGTAATCTCTATAGAACAAAAACGATAATAAATAGCGACAAACTATTTTTCGGAATAGATTCAGCGTCCAAAGAATAAGTTTTCTCTTCTCGGGTTACCCTCTATTCAGAGCGGATGTGATAGAAATTACCCATTTTCTGTTTCAGTGTTAATCGCCATAAAGTAAAATCGGTAATATATAGCGTCAAAGTTTTTTTTTTTTTTTTTTTTTTTTTTGGAATCGATTCAACGTCCTAAGGAAAGATCCCATCTTCTGTTCTCTCTCCACAAAAGCCGAAACTTTATTACTTCCGGCTTAATTATTGATTTCTATAGAGTAAAAATATATTTCCCTCTTTATCGCTTTATTAAAACGGAAAATTTATTATTTCACTTGTAAATGCTGATCACCATATTGAAAAACTCTAATTCCGAGGGACATGTTCCTGATAATAATTCAGTGCTGCAGCAATAGTTTCCATTTCTGTGTTTAAACCTTTATTGTAACCGAAAATAGTAGAAATCTATTATTACTTCCGGTTTTGATATTGATTTCCATAGAGCGGAAACGATACTAGAAGACAACAAACTTAATTTTATATGAATTCTGTATCAAAAATATATATTTTTTCTCAGGTATATATTTTATACTGAAACAGTAAGTAGTAAACATGGTTTCAATATTCATTCGTATATAGTAATAATTGTAATACATAGCAAGAATCTGTTTCTGGTATGGATTCAGCGCCAGATCAACATCTTCCGTTTCACACGTTATCACTCTATTGTAGCCGGAAGTTATAGATCTCTTTCAATGTAAATGTTCCGTAGTATGGAAGTCTACTATAATTTTACAACTTGAAACAAAACACTTGTTTTATTTTGAAGTTTTAGAGGAGAGTATTAAAACTTTTCAGCCACTTCAAAACTACTCAGTTGTATACACAAGAGACTAAATCCAATGACGCGCTCACTAATTCATTCACCATTAGATCTCGGAAACTTCTAGACGTAGAACCTTGCAATTTTGCAATTATATTTTCCTTGTCTCTTTAACTGTAAGTAAGATGGGATTTTGTGAAATGCGACTACTAAAAGGGACCTAGACACTTTCGCCGTTCAGCAGATCCTCAAAAGGAAACATGTGAAAGAAAAAGGGCAGATGACCTTTTACGTGAGATTGACACTAATGAAATTGATCATGCCCTAGTCTTCTGTGCTTGCAACAGAGATAGAATGGTCCGAGTGGAGCTACTTACGTGGTAGTAACACTAAGGTGAAATTTCTGCCGTAAAACAAAATCCCGCCAAATATGAAGTGAGATTTGTCACGATTACTGAACGCCAAAGGACAGAATTCAGCTGATATTCATCGCAATTTGTGTGCCATTTATGGACTGACAGTAATGAGTGAAGGGAAGGTGAGGCAATGATGCAATGAGTTTCGGAAGGGCGTTCAAATGTTCATGACGATGAGCGTAGCGGAAGGCCTAGTTTTCAGACGGACGACCTGGTGGATCGCGTTAACCAGAAAGTGCGATCAATCGCCAGTTCACAATAACTGTGCTCGCCAAGTTTCCAGAAATGTCTGCGGGAACAGTGCATCGAATTGTAAGTGACAAGTTGGGTTAACACAAACTGTGTGCAAGTTTGGTGCCAAAAATGTTGCACGTGATTTTTTGTCCACTGCGTGTGTGTGTGGGGGGGGGGGATTACCTCTTTTCCCACATAGTAACGGGGGAATAAAACTTGGATCTCGTACGCCATTGAAGAGTTGAAGCACCACTCAATGCAGTGGCGGCACTTTGGTTCTCCTAAAGCAAAGAAATTCAAACAAACACCATTAGTTCGCAAAATCATGACAAGGTGTGATTCTTGTGGAATTCTCGGTACCAGGACGTACAATTACAGCACATGTGTATTGCCAAACACTAAATAATCTGGGACGTGCCGTACAAAATCAAAGAAGAGGAATGCTACACTCAGAAAGTCTTCTGATCCATTATAATGCCCGCCGACACACAGCTGCTCATTCTGTTGAGACAATTCAAAGATTTCGATGCAAGCTATTCAATCATCCCCCTTACAGTTTCGATCTAGCTCCATCGATTTCTTCCTTTTTTCACCTGAAAAAGTGTATTGTATGGAAGCGTTTCAACGGCAGTGAAGTGCTCAACACATCAGTTCTGCATTAGCTGCACTCTCAGACGGCAGAGTTTAACACAAATGCTATACGGAAGCTTGCCACCATCAGAAATGTTTGGAGGTGCGTGGTGACTACGTCGAATAATAGCCAAGGTATGCATTGTATATCATTAACTATAAATTTCTTCTTCTATCATTTTCTCGCTTCTTAAAGGAGTGTCGACATTTTTTGACATGCTCCTTCGTATTAGGTATAGAACCATGAAATTTTGCACAAATATTGATTTCTAGGCTTACATATGACGGGGCATACCGAAATCGAACGTCTATAAAAGGAGTTGAATATTTTCATGCCATTTGTGAGATCTTTAAAGTTATATGACCTCAACATTGACAAAATGCGTTTATGAACATCTAACAGAAAATAAATTCTATTTGACGTTGTGAAAAGTTACATATGTGCGATTGTATGACAGTCAGCTAACTCCAGCGAAAGTGAACGTCCACAAACAAGTATTTTAAAACCAGAAAAATGTATGTTTTTCAACATTCTCCATAAACTTTGTTCTTCCTATGCGAAGAATTCGCACTTTCTGTTTATATATACTAATCACCAATTGAATTAGACATCTACCTACTACCGTGTAGCACAGCCTTTCCCTCTGAGAATGGCGGTTGCCCGCCGAGGCATGGACTCTACGAGGCGTCTGAAGGTTGTTGTGGCATCTCAATCCATATCTGCTGCAAAGTTTCCCATATTGACCGGAGGTTGGTCGGAAGACGGTCCACAGACCGAAGGCGTCGTTCCATGGCGTCCCAGGTGTGTTCGATGGGATTGAGGTCCGGTAACCGTGATGGCAAGGGAAGTATTGCCAATTCAGGGAGTGCTCATCAAAATAGTTTGCTGCCATGTTAGAGCGGTGGTCCGACACATTGTCCTGCTGAAACATGAGGTCACCAATCCGTATGTTGCAGCCGAGCAAATGACAGGACATGATTATCCAGAAGATCGCGGTAGCGTTCACCTGTGAGGGACCATGTCACACGTGTTAGGGGACCCATTTCAGTCCACGTAAACGTACCAGATGACAATACCACCACCACTAGCTTGCACAGTTCCCTGCTGGCACGATGTATTCATTGTCTCGTGCGGTTGGCGATGCACCCGTATCCGTCCATTGGCATGTACCAATGTGAAACGTGACTCATCTGTCTAGGCAACCTTTTTACACATTTCCACTGTCCACTGGCGGTGTTTCTTTGCCCATGCTGGACGTTGTTTCCTGTGTTGTGCGGTTAGAAGGGGTACTCGCTTGGGCCGATGGCTTCTGTACCCCATGGAAAGTAGGTAGTTGTGGATTGGGTGGCTGCTAATACGGCGTTGTTTTTCTGCATTGAACCTCTCCACGATTTGAGGCACTGTGGCCCGCCTATCGGCTGTTACGACGCGGGCCAGTCGGCACCTACCCCTGTCGTCTAGACGCCCTTGACCGCAGCAGTTTGCCAGTGCGGGTGCGGTCTTACCGGAAGACAGGTATTCACGATACATACTTGACACAGTTGTCTTAGAAAATCCGAGTGCCGCAGCCACTTCCAAAATCAGCATGAATTAGGGCTTCAAATGGCATGCTTAGTTTCTCTGCAGTGCAGGCGAGTGCTTTCTTCCGAACTTCCCTTGTGAGGGACAGCCAGCAATGTTTTTTTGATTCAGCTTTCAAGAGCTGCTCGAAACAATTTGCGCAACTGTACACAGTTCATGCTGACATAGGGAGTTCAAGTGAGAACACATAAATTGTACCAATTTTGTACGCACCGCTCCCTGACAAAACTCTAAGTACATATACAGAGACTTGTTTACGTTTGTTAGGAGTTGGTCTGAACAACACGATCCTAAGGTTCATTACGTTTCTTTCATGCTTCTTGGAGTCCGGTAATGTTACGTCTAGCAACTTTCTCTGAGGCTCGTAACAGTCAGCACGCCATCGTGGCAATCAGCACCTTGATATTGGCAATCATCGAAAGTCGTGGCAATCAGCACCAATAATTGGCTGTGGCAGTCAGCACCCGTGGCAATCAGCACCCCACCCCGTTAACATGCAGTCGTTCGTTTTTCTTTTTTTCTCTCTTTCTATTTCTTCTTATTTTCTATTTCTTCTGATTTTCTTTTCTATTCATTTCTGATACATATATATGTACGTATATATTATACACAATCACTTAAGTATGTGCATCATTTCATCTATACATAGTCAGTCAAAGGAATGTATTTCATATTTTATATATAATCAAGATTGATTTCTTTGTTTCTTTCTCCTTGTATAGTTTAACATGTCTTCAGCATTGTCGCTTGTTTATTTTAGTGTTTATTTTATATGTAATAAGTTTCATTTTCACTTTTGGTTTTATTTTCTTTGTATTGTTCTGTATGTCTGTAAATCTTTAACGTTGCCTAAGTGTGTATATCCTTTTTATTCTCGTTGTAAAAATAAATAAATAAATAAACTCTATTATGAGATCCGATTGTAAAAGAAAAAATGTAAATGGTTGAGTGGAAGAAAAGCTTATGCCTTAACTCCGCCATTTTAAATAAGATATAAGGGTGTCGTGATTACGCAAACAGTGCAAGGGCGGTTAAGCAAGATTAATTTTAAGGACGGTGACGAAACACTCACGAAAGACGCACCACGTGCCGGAAGACCAACACATGTAGCAAAATTAAGATCTTCAGGTAGCAATTGAGGCGAACAGTGGACAGACATGTGGGGAACTGGGGCTGACATTCAATGTGAGTGGAGAAACCATTCGGCAGCACCTCCATCAACTTGGGAAGCACTACAAGGTGGGTCTATGAGTCCCACATGATTTGACTCTTGGCCAGAAGGCTACGCGAGCAGACACCTTTCTTTGCTGTCTAGTCTGAGGAAGGAGCCATTTCTGGACAGGATGTTGACATGTGATAAGAAGTGGGTCCTGTACGAAGCTCCACGGCGTCATCATCATTGGTTAAAATTCTATGAACCGGTTCCAAAACAGCTGAAACCAGCAATGCAGCAGAAAGTCCTCTTGTGTATTTGGTGGACTGCTCGCAACATCATGCATCGGGAATTGCTACCAGCTGGTCAGAGCAGAACATGAATGCAACTGTCTACTGTCAGCAGTTGAGCCGTGTTCAAGAAAAACTCAAAACCCTGGAGCTAGCACTTCTCAATCGCTAAGGGGTTCAAACGTTATGGGACAATGCTAACCCCTATATGGCTAGAATGACCCGGGAACACCTTCCTACGCCTTGGATGGGAAACACTATTGCATCCTCCATACTCCCCGGACATTGCACCGTCCGATTATCACCTGTTCCATTCCTTGGACACTCACCTTAGAGGACTCCAGTTTAGCTCCGTAGTAGAGGTGCAAAATGCACTTGATACCTTCTTCGCTTCAGCCAAACCAAGTTCTACCGCGAAGGAATCCATGCCCATCCCAAACGTTGGCAGGTCGTTGATACTGATGGGTACTATTTTTGATCTTCCAGGTATGTCTTAGGTGTTATATCGATGCTCTAGGTCAAAAAGCGACAGAACTTTTTTCGTTACTTTTATACATACTATATAAAACTACTGTATAAGTTCTAGTATCTCAAGTTCGGGAAGTTGGAATGTCAAAATTCCTTCAGGTTATTGCTCATTTTCGTCTAGTTTACAAAATATATAAAAATCAAATGGGGTCCTTTTTGCTTCCGTGATCACTTTATGTTCGAATATCTCGAGTTCCTACATTTGAAATGTCAAAATTCCTTCAGATTCGTGTTCCTCGTGGTCTAATTTACAAAACGTATGAAAATCAGGTGAGGCCCTGTTTGTTTCCCTGTAGCCGAAAAGTACATAGGAAGTGTCATCAAAGAAATAACAAAAAGAAAAAAAAAGTGCGAAGCATTCCGGGTCAGTATTTGTAACACAAGTTCATATCAGTACTTACGGTTTAGAACCCCCCACTTTTCTAACTTTAAAATATGGCAACCCAAATTTAGCTGTGACTTGTATAACCATCGAACTATCCCTTTCGCACAGTACTGCAGATATTACCATAATGGTCTTGGAGCAAATAAAAAAAAAGTTAAAACACACATATAAATCAATACAATTGTCTCGATTGATAGATGCTTTCACAATTGTTCAAAGGTGTAATTAGAAACAGCAAACATTGTTACTGCTTTCAAAAGGACAAACACCCTTATAAAACCAGAAACATGGTTTGGAGCGTTTTCCGTTTGGAAATCCGCCTTTGGGGTTTCGGTTTTAAAAATAGTTTTTGCGGTTTCAGTTTTGAAAACCACATTTGCGGTTTCGGTTTTGAAAACAGCTTTTGCTATTTCGGTTTCCAAAACTGCATTTGTGGTTTCGGTTTTGAAATCCGCGTTTGTGGTTTCGGTTTTGAAAACCACTTTCGCGGTTTCGGTTTTGGAAACCACTTTCGCGGTTTCGGTTTTGAAAACCACTTTTGCAGTTTCGGTTTTGAAACCTGCTTTTGCGGTTTTCGGAAAATCGGTTTTCTCAAAAACCGAAAATGTTACAAAAATACGACACCACTAGTTTCAACTGAAAGCAATGCTTCATTACTTCTACTGGTATGTTCATCACTTCAGCGCTGATATTACTTTTCTGTAATTGTTTGGAACAATGTTCTGTCAAGGGAGATATTAAAATATATATCTACTATTATACACGGACTTCTTATTGCCGTCGTTCATTCCTTTTTCCTCGTGCTTGTTGTCCGTTCGTGGGATGTGCTACATGAGTGACGTTAGCGATAATAAGAAGATATTTCACCAGCAAAGGGAATCATTTTTAGTGTTCTCCATTTATTTTATTTATTTACTTATTTATTTATTTTTTAATCGAAAGCAGGAGGTTCCCTTATCAACCGAAACAAAGTGCAAGACAGAAGAGCAGAAGCTTGTGGGGTAAGCAAGTGCTCTGTTCGAGATTACTTGGTTCTAGGGTCTCCAAAACTCAAGTTTTTTTCTTGTTTTTTTCTTTTTATTTATGTATCTGTTCATGGTCACCTACCCGATGGACACTAAGTTCAGCGGGGGTGGGGGAGGAGCAGAGAAGTGACAAAGCGAAAGCGAAACAACACTGCCCATGTTCCTGTTATTCTACTCTGGTTTATTTGACAGAATGTTATACAGTGTTTGAGTGGTAGTTGAAAGTAGAAGAAGGAAAAAAGAAAACTATTGGGAGGTAGGGATGATGGATGAAAAACCAAAGCAGTACTCATGGTATTTGGAAATAGAACGTCATATTTATTATTACATCGTTTTAATAACTGATTCCACAGAAAACTGAGAATGGTTATTCATTACATGATTTCTATTATAATTTTTAATATATCGTTGTATTAATCATGTTTTTAATTGATACTTCCCTAAATATTGACCGGGCAATAGCTCGGGTGTTTCGGCCGCCCCTGGAGCATGCCTTTGATGCGGCAAGCACGGTTCGGTTCCCGATGGGAAGTAATGTGCTGATGACTCCTTACGCTTACGTTGTATAACCCAAAGTTTGAGGTAGGACGTTAAACTGCAAATCTGTTAACAACACGTTCTGAAATGCACAGTATGTAACTATCAACGCATAAAGGCTGACTTGTGCTAAATCATTGAATTTCTCTAGGGGCCGCGGTGTCTCAGTGGTAGAGCGTTCACCTCTGGTGCTTGGGGTCCCTGGTTTGATCCCAGCTCGCGCCAAGTGAACTTTGTGGTGGACAAACACCGTGTGCTTGGGTTTCCTCGGGGTTCTCGCGTTTCCTCCCACTTTTTCATTCCACCATTTCACTCATTTCTCATTATCACCGTCTCCTTTAGCCTAACCGGCATAACCGTGGAACGTAAAACTCAAAATTTAATTTCATTTCATTTGAATTTCTCTGTTAACTATTAAACGGTAATGTATTATAATATCCAGATGCCCTTGTGTGTTTTTAAATGTAACTGAGAAGCAGTAATCAATCAAGAATATCTTAGATGTAAATTGAACACTCTATTAAGTAACAACCTTCGATTCTTTTATTTTTCTGCGATCAAAGACTAGCGCTGAGATTTACCATATGCAGTTCTTGCTTGCAGAGTGATCGCTCAGGACTATTTAATGTTTTGTATCAAAGATCTTTTTATTGACCAAGGTGCACTTCTTCGATTATCGTGTCACTTTTAATTCCACTGTATAGTACATATTTTGACGTGATATCTAAATAATGGTTAAGCTTGTGGTCGTCAACCGCTTTGGGCACTAAAGTTAATGTTCAGCCATTAATTGTTTACTTACATCAAGTAACGCTCAGACGTACGTAATTTACATTCGAGTTACACCTACAGGATAATTGTAGGAACTTGCACACTCAGATATGTCTTAAGGCAGAGGAAAGGACGAACCAAATAACGAAGTCTCGTCCAAATTAGTGCATGTCAGGATTTTTTTTTCATTTTGTTACAGGAAGATTTTTTTTTTAACTAACGTACCGTCTGCTACCTTTGTAATCACATTTTGCATTTTAGTTGGGTAGAAATTCATTACTAAATATTATTTCAATTACCAGCTTATATCTGAAAGAATAAAAAGAAATTACGTTATAAAATTTTTGAACAATCAAATAAACAATGGATGTTTTATTTAAATTTATTTTTGTTACTACGGTGATAAAAATAAGTCGAAAACAATACTGATAAAATAAGTAAAATTATCCGTGATTTCAAAGAGTAAAACCAAAGAACAAGTGACAATATGACAGATTTGGGTGAAAAATTACAAATAGAGAAACAACGCTTGCTATCCCTGTGCAAAAAATGGGATAAAATTCTGAAAGAAGAGCCAATGCCAGAACCAGCAGCTGACCAGGTACTTTCCACTTTGGGATTGACAAAATTGCTCATGAATGGTAAAATGAAACAGTTTGAGAAGCTTCTGGAAGATGGAGAGATTGAATCGAAGTCTGGTAAGCCATTAACCGAAGTGGACGTGACATCCTACTGGGAACTGGTGAAAATTGAGGTTGAAGACGTAAACAAAAGATTTGGTAAATTGGATGCACTCAAAGAATCTAAGTGGGTGATTAAGAAGGATCCTACTGCCAAAGCTAGTCCTAGTCCTTCAAAAGCGAACCACAAGTTGAAGACATGTAAGAATGTTTGTGACAAACCCACGAAAGATACTCAAGACAAACACTTGCAGATGAAAACGAAGTACAGGAAATGGATCAAGAGCGGAGGAACTGTGAGTGACATAGAAATATATACAAGACGTGACCAATCACCTATTCGTATTAACACACCCAAGAAGTAACATCGTCTTTACAATATCCAGAAACCCACTTTTGCATTTTCTTCAAGAAAAGTCATGTCAAATATTATACATTTCCTGGTTGCATTGTAATTTGTCATTTTAAACAAAATAATCGAAATTTGTAATCTCTTGAAAACTGTGTAATTGATTCTTAGACCTGGTAACTTCTGCCGTTAAATGTTATGCATTCTACTTTAAAATTTTGTGATTCTTGGATTTCTCTATTTGGGAACAAGTGAGTGAAATGTCATCAGATATATTTGTATTTGCACTTTTATTTATGAATACTATATAAAGATAGTAAAATCACATAATGCTTGTATTTTTTTTATTTAATAAATATATTTACGTATATCTTTGGTTAAGATGAAATCGTTATTTTTCTTACCTATGTTAAGGAAATATGGTAGAAAATAAGTTAAGTATTTCTTTTTTAATTTGCTAAAAATACTTGCCTACCAATAAATCAACATAAATTACGAATTCCTATCCTTTTTTTTTTTGTCTACTATGCGTCTATACTACAAGTAAAAAGAGATATTATCACTTTGAATCATGGTAACGAATATCTCATAGCGTGGTTCGAGAATTGTGAATTATAGAAATTAATATAAGAAGCCGAATTAAGGGGTTGCAATACCTTTATGAGAAAATCGAAGAGACGACAGTGTACTCCTTAACCCCTTGCCTTGCTTTTCTTGCGCTCTGCTTATAAAATAGATAAATTGATGGCAGTGTAATATGCAACTCATAAGAACTTTGTGTATCCGTCGAAGGATTAATTAATTTTTTTTTTTTTTTTTTTTTTTTTTAGAAGTGCAACTTAAACCAATATATAGGACAGCGGTGGCCAGTTGTATAGTGCCCACCTCCTATGCGTGGGGTCTCTGGTTCCATCCAAACTCGCAGCAAGTTGGGTTTGTGGTTGTCCCGTTTTCTCTCACTTTCTTCGTTTCACCTTTTCATTCAAATTCATAACCGTCTCCATTAGCCTTGGTGCATAATGGTTGGACGTTAAACTCATATGTATATATACAGGGTGTCTCAAAAGTCACCTGACATAGGAGAACTGTTATTATCAGAGTGACAACAAAATGTAAGAAAGGGAACCATTTTCAAATATGATGTTTTCAATCTAAAGTGAAGGAATTTTTTAAATCGGACGAGCCGTTTGGGTTGTACACTCTTTATTCGCCCAATGTTCAATAAAAAGGCAACGTTCCCATTTACCTGGACCCAAACATACGTGAATGAAGTTACTGTCTTTTACGTTAACGTGTCGACGGTCAACCCCCATTTCAAACAGTGACTTCATTCACTTATGTTATGGACCCAGGTAAATGGCAACATTGCATTTTCATTTAACATTGGGCGAACAAAGAGTTTACAGCCCAAATGGCTCGTCCGATTTAAAAAATTCCTTCACTTTAGATTGAAAACATCATATTTGGAGAAGGTTTCTCCTCTTACATTTTGGTGTAACTCTGATAATAACAACAGAGTTACCCTATGTTAGGGGCCTTTTGAGACACCCTGTATGTTTTTTTTTTAAAAAAAAAGCAGTATCGCATCGCAGTTTGCAATGCAAAAACATGGAAATGCGATGCAAATTGAAAAATGTATCGCAAATTGCGATGCATCTTTGCATCTTTCATTATTACCACAGAAGCTAAAATAAGGATCAAGCTGAAAAAAATATTACTATTAATTCAAGAAATTTTTCTTTGAAGGGTCAGTTGGTGCAAGAAAAAATGCTTCGACTTTGGGTTACAAAACAGTTTTCCTCTCTGTCTTACCTTTCCTTTGTCAGTTTATTTCTAGTGGGTCATCCTCCAGACCTTCTCAGGTTTCGGGCCATCCTATCATTTTTCTCAGTGTGTGATAAAAAATATTCGTTGAAGAAAAGGCGCATTGGCAGCAGAGAAAACAAGTTCAAACTATATTGGACCTAGCTAATATATGGTGTAGCATGAATGGGGCTTGGATATGGTTAGTAAAACGCACAAGTACGTACAGTAGATCACTGAAACAGTAACGGCATTCTTCAGCGCCAAAAATATAGAAGAATACACTCGTCTTTCTCTCTCTTTTCTTTTCGTTTCTTATTTGAAGTACTGATATACCGGAAGCCCATTTACGCCCCTTGTAAAAAACAATATACAATATGCAAGATTTCTCCTCGCGAGACGCCATGAACCTATAGGTTCATAAAAGAAATCCCAATAAATACGAAAGTAATTCGCAGTTCTATTCATAACGAATAGAATTGTGAAGTACTTTCGTATTTATTGGACTTCTTTTATGAATCTATAAGTACGGAAAATGTTATAGAAAATGTACAAATAGCGATACAAATTGAAATTTGTATTACAATTTGCTAAATATATATATATATATATATATATATATATATATATATATATATATATATATATATATATACGTAAGATAAAGTAACATGAAATATTGCGTAGTCAATGGAAATTAGTAAAAACTCGAGAACATTTTGCCAAAGGTCTCTCAAACATACACAGAGAACATGACGTTGCATAGCGTGACGTCGTCGAAGTAGCGCCGAATAAATCTGCTTCCCCAATACAAAGCAGGTGAATGAAAGTGACGAGACAGTGTGTTAGTCAGTGAGCTGTTAAGATGTGGTGATGTTACAACAACGTGGCCCAGAGACAACCTTTGGGAGACTTCACCCGGAGAAGAATCTTCGTGAACTAAGAAGGGCGAAGTGTGATGAGTGTGCCCAGGAGTTTTATATTGCCCGCAGCATTGTTTCACGTACATGAGAAGCATTCAAATCACAGGCAATGAATGGTATGCGAAGGAGAGGTGGTGATTGACCACAGTTAGCTACAGAAGATGACGATCGCTACATTGTGAAACAAGCAAGAAGGGGACGGCGTAAAACAGCGGGTGTAATTGCAAACACATCTAAAAAGATTCCAAGTCGGCCAGTTACTCGTCGCCACTGCTTTTATTTTTACAAATTAAATAACTACTTTCTCAAAACCAGGCTACTCTTTATTTACTGGTTCGATTCCCGGCGGGAGCTCAAGTGGTTCGGAGTTCACGTTAATCAGTAGGTCTACGTCTCATATAGCCTCGCTGCTGAACGGGACATTAAACTTAAAATCAGCTCAACTCAACTCTTTATTTACTGGTACAGATATATGCACACAACACTTCAAATTACTTCGTCATCTTGTTGCTGAGAAATACGCGTATTATTGTCCCTGCTTTCGCATACAATTCTTGTAACATGTGCACAGGTATTCCGCCAACTCCTGCTCACAAACTGTTGACTCATGCCAAACGCTACAGACTATTGTTCTCTTACACTCTTCAATAACACACAGTGCTTGTTGTTAAGGGAGAAGTGGGAAAAATTTGGAGAAAAGTGTTAAATGAGTAGAATTTTTTGACCTCAATTTATCACCCAAATTTAGATTCTAAACTCAAAAAATATTGTGCAGTTGTGGCGTAACCGGGATGGAGCCTAGGAGGATTGATCCGTTATATGTATAAAATATATAAAATATATATACTGTACAGATCGTACTTATTAAACTATATGTAAGAGTAGGTGCAAGTGAAGATGGCTGACCAGCAGCACCAATTCCTGTATAACTTTGGGTGGGCCGGTTCAGGGATGTGTTTCGTTTTCACATGTCGTCTAACAAGGCATCAATGACGATTTTAATACCATTTTGGAGGCCCAAGCAATCTTCGGAGGCTTGGGCCTTCTAACTCACCAGAATCGACATCCGTGTGCCTCACACTCCATCTTTTCTTACCTTATCCTGAATGTAAATCTGTAACAAAAAAGTAGCATTATACCGTATAAACTTTCTTCGTATTTTTACAGGGTATAGTATATTTTCATGTTTTTGTCACTTAACTATAAGCTACTGAAATTTAGAACAATTGGATTTAACTCTTCCTTTCAGTGGCCGGCATACTATTATCATACGTAAAAGTTATTTTAATAGTATGAAAACTTAATATTATAGTTGAATTTACCAATATATATATATTCTGACGAGAAGTAGGTTTTGTAACGTTGCATGCTCACACATACAACCGTGGTCCCGCGATCAATTTGTCCACAGGTAAAAGTCAAACCTTGCCCAATAAACAGACACAATTCCTTCCTTTACCTGCATACAAATCAATCACAAGCACACTAGTCGAGTTAGATTCCCCGATTCTTGTTTTGGCAATTGCAGAGTAAAAACACTGAAAAAATAATATGTTTTTTTTTCCTGGTAGCAATCAAGCTTGTTTGAACTAAGAGACATATGTAAACTCGAAAATTTCAACTTGAACAATTTATTATGAACAAAATATATGTATAACAACAACAAGAAATTACCAAACACCGTAGCAAAACGATTAAATACTGAAATAACTTCAAAAACTTCCCAACAAATGACAATTTCAACGATTAACATTTAATTTTCTCAAAGTTACGAAAGTATCAAATTCTTTTAACATTAATTTATCAAAAAGAAACGTTAATAATTCCAAAAGATACAATTTTACCCGTATATACATTTACTTTTTCCATTCACTGAAGTTTACCACCCTTCCGGCACTCAGTGACAATCCGGATCCACGTGAATAATTAATTTTGCTTTTCTTTCCCCAAAATTTACAATGTTTCTTGATTAGGTTAGGAATTAACAGTAATACGTCTACTCGGGTTTTACGCGTTTGTTTCACATGAAAATTCCTATTCAAATATTCTCCCAGTAATAGTTCTAAAGTTGGCATAAATGCGCTATTTGGGATCCGAACCCAGCATGCGCGATCCGAACCAATATATAATATAATGGGATCCAAACCCAAGGATTGGGTTTCCCATGCACTGCTCTGAAAAATAACGCGAGGACGAATAAATTTCGAATCTCCTTCTACAGCCAAAAGAGGTTAAATAATTCGTCCACACTTTATTCCCCAGGACAGTACTAAGTACAAGCCCAATACTCAACTTCAATAGAAAAATAGCACTCTACTTACCAAAAAACACAAGAAATTATTATACATTCACTAATATTCAAAATATTCTAAAAACACACTAATTGAAGCAATCTTATTCATGTAGTATTAAGCCAACTATCACTTAATTCCAAACCATGATGTTCGAAAGGGAATTTCAATGTTATAACATACCAAAAATGAATTTAACTTATTTCCCAAACTTTAAACCTAACCCTTACCCTTTCCAATCTTCAAGTGACCGAATTGCTGGGCAAACCCACTCAGCAGCTACAGCCACTAGTGCTGCCATCTCTTGAGATTCGAGGGAACTCCTCCTGATAAGCACTCATAAGTGAAGTGGAAGGGCATCTATTGAGTAGAAGCCGTATTACTTAACTCCTACCTTTACATCCAAATATACAATTAGAATTCCATCAGAATTCTTTTTTTTTTTTTTTCTTCGACGGAAACGCTAATATACGTTACATATAGATCCGTCTGCCCAAAAATTAATTACATCCATCAAAAGTATATGCGTTTAAGGAGAAGAATCTTGATCTTAATAATAATTACAAATTCCATGCATTGCATGCTTATATACAAAAATTTTTACAACTTACAGTCTCCATCCATCTATACCTTGAGGACGTGCTTTATTACAATGGTGTGATAGATCCGCGTACAAATGTGTATCCAAATTCGGGTATATACTGGAAGATCGTCTTCCCTCATTCATTCTGACATAACCACAAAAGACAGTAGGACCAAAACCACGGACAGCTCCTGCAGGATACAAAAATTAAGCGACACAAACAATTCACACAAACATGTCACATATTTATATATATATACAAGATAAAATGATCTTCCTTACAAAATAATTTTTTTTTTCTTACACCTAAACCTTTTAGTCTCCAACCTGGTTCACGGGTTGCGCATTTCTCGGCAGAATATACCGTTTACAATGCTGAACATGTCTCTTTATTTTGACCTGGGGGTTGTCCACCTTTTCCAACCATAAGGTATTCATAGTTGGTTGACCAACTACAAAATAAGGACCCTCCCAAAGTTCAGCAAGTTTAGGGTTGAAATGTTTTTCTAACGATGCCTTCATGAATCTTTTTGTCAAGACTTGATCACCAACTTTAAAGTTAACTGGCAAATGCCTCTTAGAGTAGGTCTTTTCACATCTTTTCCAGGCGTTCTCTAAATTTCTTTTTATAATTTCATATTTCGTACTCTTATCGACTTCTTCGTCTAATATACCCAAATCTACTAGCCACTTGACATCAAGCGGGCTATACATGGTTCTTCCATAGTAGATATCACATGGAGAGAGACCCGTAGTTTCATTAAGACTCACATTGATAGAGAAAGCAATTTTAGATAGTAATTGGGCCCAATTCCTTTGATTCTTATCAATGTATGCCTTCAGAATTCCCTTCAAAGTACGTATCGTTCTCTCACAAGTGTTCGGAGATGGATTATACGGCGAGGTTTTTATGTCCTGTATCCCTAGGCTATACAGGAAATGAGTAAAGTACTGTGATACGAAATATGTCGCGCAATCATGAACCACCTTAGAGACAAATCCAGTTCTCAAAAATATATCCATTAATTTCTTACAAATAGCTTGACTTGAGAGTTTCCTTAAAGGTTCAAGAAACACAAACTTACTACAGGCGTCTACTACTACTAATACATATTCATACCCCTGACTACTAGGCCATTTCCCGGCAATATCAATAAAAAACGTGTTGTTCGGAGCTTTTACATGTCTCGTATAATAATTCCCCTGAGGCAAGGTGTTCCTATCACGAATCCTTTGACATTTCGGACAAGATCTCACAAACTCATTAATATCCTTAAACATATTCGGCCATGTCATACGTCTAGCAATGGCGGCAGTTGTCTTTCTTACCCCTCTATGAGCACCACTTATCAACTGAGAATGGAAATAGTCTAGTATAGTTGGTACTAAACTTTGTGGAACTACTACTCTATAACCATCCCCAATCTGGCTCTTCGTTTTCTTTAACAAGATACCATCTCTTAAAATATATGAGTCTACACTTTCTTTCTTTTTTAATTTCCCTATAATTTCTTGAAGATCTTTATCTGACTGTTGATGTGCTTTTAAAGGTTCGTTTAATAACGGCAATTTCCAAAAATTTACAAAACTCAAGTTGACATTTTTTCCATTATCTTTTATAACCTCAGCTGTATTAGGTTCATTAGTGTAAAATTCCACATGATTTCCTATTCGCGACAGGAAATCGGCAGCAATGTTAGAGCTCGTCCTAATATGGAGAATTTTAAATTTAAACTGGGAAATTTTCTCCATCAGAGTACCGTACTTCCTTTGCCGTTTATGATTATGAAGTAACCAAGATAAAGCCTTCGAATCTGTGTAAACTACAAAGAAATTATGCAAATAATATTCGAAACGTTCTAACGCCAAAGATAAAGCCTTCGCCTCTAACTCGTACACATTCTTGCTCCAGTCTGATGGTGGTATGGCCTTTGAAAACATATGTACTGGCATTAATTCGCCATCTTTATTATACTGAGATAATATCGCACTGTAGTTTTTCAAGGAAGAATCACAATGAATAACAAAACTTGAATTCATATCCGGGACCTTAAGGATTACCTCGTCAAAAAACGCATCTTTTAGTTTTTGAAAAGCATCATCGTGTTCTTTAGTCCATTTAAATGGAACTTTAGCGGAACGCATCTCCTGTAAAGGTGCAATGAGTTCAGCAAAGTTATGTACAAATTTTGAAAAGAATTGGAAAAATGCACATACCCTATTCAAGCCTTTTCTATTCTTGGGTTTCGGTAGATTTTTAATAGTTTCAAGTCGGTCCTCATCTATGGTCATCGTTCCACGTTCAAATTGAAACCCTAGATATTTTATTCTGGTTTGAAACAAAAGAGTTTTGGAAGGTGATACAGTTAACCCAGCTTCCCTGAACCTACTTAGAACTTCCTCAACCAGTTTTTTGTGTGATTCTAAATCAGGCGTAAATATTAACACATCGTCATAAAATATTTCTAAGTTACCCCCAATTAAGCCGTCTAATATTTTTGACATCAAATAACTCAAAACATGAGGTGAAGTTGATAACCCCATTGGCAGACGTCGAAATTGATACATCTTATTTTTAGTTACAAAGGCGGTTACCTGTTTACTATCCTCAGTGAGCAAGCACTGGTAAAAGCTTTTCTTGAGGTCAATCTTTGAAAAGATATGGTTATTAGATATGCTAGAGATAACATTTTCAAGATTGGGTGACGGAAAATTCCGTGTAATTATTTTCTTGTTCACAGAGCCGTAAGCCACGACTAATCTCTTACTGTGGTCCCTATTCTGGACCAAAAAGCATGGACTGGAAAATGGAGAAGCATTAATCTCTTCTACCACCCCCTCTTTTACTAAATCTTGAATAAAATTATCTAATTCTTTTTGCTTATAGTTTGGTACACTATACGGTTGTAACTTAACTGGAGTTTTATCAATTAATTCAATTTGATAATAGAAATCCTTCACACATCCTAGACGATTTGAAATAACATCTGAAAAAGAAGTTACTAAATTATTTACATAATTTTGTAATTCAGGATCTTGAACTAAAAGTTCCGAAGAAACTTTATAATTACCTTCTGAAGGTGCTGCATTCTGCCCAGAATCAGTAACCTGAAGCACCTCATGATCCACATAGGTTTCCAATTCGGCAGCCAACTGTTGTTCTCCAAGCGCCTGCTGTTCTGATCTGCAAGTCTGATTTTGTAAGGTTCTAGGGAATCGAGCAGCCTCCTCAGCCCCCTTCGAGCATGTGGGAGTGGGATGAACCACGCTATCCCTAGAAGATAAAAAGTTTGTCCGAGGAGTAGACTGTTGCAGGTTAGATGGGGGATTTATAGGAATTATTAACTTCCTAGCTTGGATTTTGTAAAGTCTGTTGGACACATCTATCACTGCTTGATATTTTCGATGGAAACTATTTCCCAATAAGAGATCAAACTCTGTAGATGGAACTATATAAAAGTTTTCAGAAAACTGTTGAAAACCCATCCGAAAATATAAGCGAACTCGTGATTTAACTGTCACTTGTTGATCACCAAGCCCTACAACTTGCAAACTAACATCTACTTCCCTGATTTTACACTGTTTTTGCAGATTTCTAAAGAATACTTCACTCACAAAGCAGGACTCGCTCCCTGTATCGAGGATTGTGTTTACTAACTTCCCTTTTATATATGCAGGCACAACCAGAAGATCTCTATTATGTTTATTAGGTTGTGAAGAATTTATATTTTGGAAACCAGATTCATTCACCAATGACCTATGTTCAGAATTTCTACCAAAAGCACTGTTCTTTTTCCGAAAATGTTTGTTCGAACCTGAAGAACTAGTCACAATATTTCTCCTAATGGCACCTGTATTACCTTGATATTGTTCATTACCTGATGACGTATTAGCATTCTTACCAGAAACTATTACATTTTGATTTTGTTCAGGATTTCCCTCTAAACATCTACCTTCTACCAAATTTACCGGTTTACTATTAACACTAGGTTGACTAATTACATTACAAATAGCCGTTTTATTTGTTATTCCCTTATGGGGATTTTTATTTACACTACCCATTACTGGTCCGACAGCATTTCTCAGTTTGTAATAATCGCTACTGTACCTATACATATTATCAAAATGTAAAGCTGCGTCCTCAAGCTGTTCAAAAGTCATCGGTACTCCCCTACAGTTGAAAAATTTATGAACCATTGGACTAACCATATTACAGATTAAGTTACAGATCACTGGTTCTTCGAAGTTCATATCTAAAGCATGTATTAATGCTAATTTTTCCTCCACAAATTCATACAAGGTTTGATTTTCCCTCATAACTCGGTAAAACTCTAAACGCATAAACTGTGTTCTAGCCAAAGGTGAGATGAATTTAATGACAAGTTGTCTACAAATGTCTCCCCAAACTGAACCTGTACTAATCATTGACTGCAAAAGGTAATTAAATTCCCCTTTAGTCCGCGCTAAACTAGCTATTAAAATCACATCACACGGTAAATCTTTACTACGCACTATTTTGTCTAGTTTCAAAATGAATTGGAATGATAATTCTGTATTTGTACCGTCTACCAAAGGTAATTGATTAGTCTCGGCCAACAACAATTTATACACCCCTTCGGTTGCTAATTTATTAAAATCAAAATTCAAATGCTCAGAACGCATATTATGTCTGTGTACATTTCGTCTATCTAAGCCTGGAACAGAGGAAGAACGTATCCGTGGCCTCCCACGATTTGGTTCAACAAAGTTACTCTCAAAATTTGACTCAGCATTATGAAAGCAAGGATTTTCAAAAGCTACATAACCTACAAATCCCTCTTCACTACTCGAACTACTTCGATCAAAATTGTCAATATTTCCATAATTCTGCCTATTATCCATCTTTCCTGTAGCCAGAGTTCCACCGCGCAACTCAAACCAGCATCTCGTGAGCAATGATGACGTTGCAAGTAAAGTACTGTGCGTAAAATTGAGAAATGTATTTAGTAAGAGGCAAATAATATTATGTATATTATTTTGTTGTATTATTTGTGGTAGTGCCATGGCACATTGGCTCCCACCAGCGGCCAAGGTTACTAGAAGGAAAGGTTGGGCTCTACGCACAGACGCTTCGCTCCTCGTTTTGCGTGACGTCACCAGCGAGGAGCAGCAAGTAGGTATATAGGTGTACGAAGCAGCCAGAATGTCTTTTTTCTTTCTTTATGCATAACATTTTCGTTGTCACAACATTCTCCTACACACAAACTACAAATAAATAAATAAATAATAAATAAATAAGCCAGCAATAAATAGAACATCTTCTTAACGCAATTTATATTATGGAAAATTAACGATGTACATGTGTTGCATGATCATTTATTTGTTTTTTGATGAGATAGATAATTGTTGAATTATAATTACTTTTTAAATGTATTTATATCTGAAAGGTTACTGTGAATGTATTTAAGCAAAGTTGCAGATAAATATGTGTTGTACCAGGGCAATCTCTGAAATTTCCGGGTCATGGAGTTAAAGTAATTGCGGAACCAATGATAAGGTGAGTTCCACACCCGGCATAAATAGATTACTTTGTGATTACTGATGGAAATATCTCAATAAATACTTAAAACCATGGATAATAAGAATAAGAATAAGAATAAGATTAATAAGAATATTAATAATAGATCGTCGATGCATTCAGTTGCGGAAGCCCTTTGATGCCTAGCAATTTATTTTGTTCAATATACGGCACTCAGGCTTAAAGTTTAAAATTACCAATTCATATCTTCACATGATTATTAAAACGGAACTCATCCGTGTTAAACGTCATGTCGACTATCCATCACAGACTATATTTAATGTAACCATTGTTGACGCTATGATTGCACTTCGTGACATTAATAGTACACAGTCCGGAAAAATGTATTTGGTTTATATCTAAATATTTGTATGCTAACTAGTGTTACGAATCGGGACGAGACGAGAAATTAGGTTTTCTCGTCTTGTAGAATCCACTTTCGAAAAAAAGCTCTTTTCGTCTCGCCTCGAAGTTTCTCTAGCTTTTTGTATAAATTTGTGTACAACATTTGTTCTGACTTCCTAAAGTCACGAGAGATCCACGAAGGATGAGATATAACAACAATTAAACCATATTTATTATTTGAGTATATTGTGTAATGACTTGTGTATCTTTAAATGCTCTTCATTGTATTCTTACAATCAATCACTTTATCAATTTATAGTTTTTTTTTTTTTTTTTTTTTTTTTTTTTTTTTTTTTAACGATGAACCATGCAACACTAAACCAGTGTTTAAGGTTTAATACTTGGATGAACTCGTGTTGCCAATGAGACTCATGAAGTTTCTCATCTTGCCTCAAAAACGAGACGAGAACTCCCATATTTTTAAATTGAAACGAATTTAAAAAATTCTTCTCGTCTCGAATTGCAGACAAGACGAGACATTTCTCGCCTCCGTCTCGTCTCCTGGACAACACTAATCTCAACAATGAATTAGAAATAGTTAACCTGCCAGTCTTCCTCAACGGTCAAACTCTTCCATTCTGTGGTTCTAGGCGTTGGGCAACAGCCCCACCTGTTGTTCTACCCACACGATGTCCCGGAGTTTTACTCTGATTTCTCACTCAAATAAACATCTAGAAGACCAATAAGCAGAAAAAATATCGAAAAATAATTTTAAATTATGAACTTTATGCATACATAGAAATTAATGAAAGTGAATAAGTAAAATAAACTGACTTTATTTTACTTTGAAATCGGGAAATGGGCTCCCCCTAGAAAATTTTCTTCGGGTGCCTATGATCCTGACTGAGGACCTTTGTCTTTTCTTTACTATCTTGTCATGGAGGGACTAAAACTATCAGTTAAGTATGAATAGTGCAAATCAAAGGCGTATACATGCATAAAGAAATCGATTGATTGTACAATTGATAATAATTTAGATCAACTTTTAACTCTAAAAGAAACCGATGAAATATAAGTGTCACTGTTAATATTAAACAAATTGAAAATAGTTTGAAAAATATATCGGTAAATATTGGTGTTTATTTGCCAATGCCGATACCGATACTCCCAAAAGTGGCTGATATTACCGATACCGATATATCGGTACATCCCTAATTCTATAATGTGCAACACTTGGAGATGAAAGACAAATACACGTAAAAATACATATGTACACACGTACTCTAGTTCACACTATTTTGCAATATTGCATGCCTGTAGAGCCAAGCCCACGCAAAGAAATCTTCCGAGATATATATCTTTTCTCTGTTAAATAATATTCGTCCACTAGAAAAGAAAGCAACACAATTCAACATAGCAAAAACCCAAAATAAATAAAGGATTGTTTGTGATCTTACTAGCAAATCTTCGCGCGCCAAGCAGACGACAAGCTCTAAGTTCCTCGCTGGTGACGTCACTGTGATGAGAGCGTTAAAGTAGAGGTTCGGGACATAGGTTAAGAGCACCCCCTGCCCAGCGGCCGCCGCTGACTGTATATAAAAAAAACTGAAACGATACAAACTTGGCTGCTTGAAATCCTCCTTGATGAAATTCTGCGTACGCTGCTTAAATATCAATTGAAATTTGTGTTCAGTCCTACATTGAAAATCGAGGTAAACAAATCAAACTTAATAGATTCGTCATTTTAAAGATCTTTTTACATCCTTGTTTACATGCTTGCTTTCAATGCAAGTTACAGATTTACTTGAAGTTTGGCATCTCAAGAACTTTTTGACGTTACTTACAATAATACAGTTAAACGGAAAATAAAGTGTCTTTTTTAGATGCTATGCTTGAGAATGATTGTTTTAAGAGCCAATTTAAGAACTCTTCATATCCGCTGCAAAATATATGAAACGCATATGGGATCTTCAAAATTTGGTTTACTTTGTTTCCTGAAATTTTCAAGTTTTTAGAAAGAAATGAACAAGTCCCCTGTCTACCTGCTATACAAAATGGTAGATAGGATGAATTACATGCTACCAGAAATAAGTGAAAAGTTTTCAGATATTCTTGCTTCTAGTACCCTGCTGATTTTGGTTTGTTTCTGATAAATTAATCCTTGGTTTTGGATCCGAGGAAGTCACCAAACAAGCCGTTTCGTGGCGACACTCGAATTAGCAGTGACACTATTAACAATATACGTAGCACCGATGAGTAGTCATCGGAGCTTAATTGTAGTTCTGATGCTACTTCTATGTCTTTTTTTTTAAATCATTTTAGATTTAAAATATAAATGAACTAACAAAGGACATCTTCAGTAAATTCCTACCTTCTTGACCGGTGAGTACCAGGGTGAATATGGGTATGTAGAGAAACGGTAAGCTCTGTAGGTCATGAATAAGTTAGTCTCAATGTCACAAAGTGAGGTATGTTCAAACAGGAGTCGAAAACCTATCGACGGTCCCGACGTGTTGTGGTTACTCCTAGGATCACCATACACCACTGGAGATGCTTCCGGTGGAGATCTTTGGATCTATCCTAATCTCCTGACTACTGCGTTAATTCTGTACCGCACACTAACCATGAAACCACAGAGATCCAGCAGAATCCTCACAAGAAGTGACGAGAACCGGCCCAGATTCACGGATTGTTTACTTGTGGGGCGCGTATCTCCGGTAACTGGCGTGCCCCTTGGGCAGTGTTGGTATGGGGAGAATGTGCAAACACGCTAGTCTCCGAATATGCAAATCCCGATGTCGTATTTGAAATTGTTCTAGTGTTGGGGCCCAAAACAGCCAGACGCTGCTGATCGCTCTCGGCTAAACTTCAACCCATGCGTCAGCTGGGCTTGTTTTGTGTGTGTCAGGGAACAAATTGAACTATGCCTTCCCCATAACACACTCCTAGCTACGGTCTTCAGGACATCACAACCAAGCCCAAGAATGGGTTCCAACTGGGACCAAACCAAGCTCAACTGATGCCTGGGTCGAAATAGACGAGAGCGATCAGCAGTGTCTGACCGTTTTGTGCTCTGGCACTGGAATAAATTCAAATGCAAGAACGGGGTTTTCAATTCGGAAACTAGCTTGTCTGTCCGTTCTTCCCATACCCACATTGCCCGAGGGGCCCGTTGGTCACCGGGGAGACGTGCCCCCACAAGTAAACAATCCGTGCTTCTGGGCCGGTTCTCATCACTTCTTGTGAGGATCCTGCTGGATCTCTGTGGTTTCATGGGTAGTGTGCAGTATAGAAGTACGCAACGAACCTAGAAAATAAGAATAGACCCAAAGATCTCCACCGGAAGCCTCTTCAGTGATGCACGATGACCCGAGAAGTGACCACAACACTGTCGGGACCGTCGAACGTTTTTTTTTTTTTTTTTTTTTTTTTACTCTTTTTCAAATACACCTCACTTTGTCTCATCGAGACCAACGTATTCGTGACCTACAGTGCCTACCGCTTCTCTACATACCCATACTCACTCTGGTACTCACCGGTGAAGAAAGTAGGGAGTCAACAATGCATTGGATGGAGATGCTCTTTGCGACTTGAAAATTACAGTAATTTACTGTACGGTAGATACGTTTTGATCGTACGATGAGCACACGAGAGTATTATCGTTCCAACCCTATCTATAAGAAAGATGCAGGGAAAATGAGACAGACCTAAGGGAATTTGTAAAGACCTAATGTCACTTTTTGACAGTCTCTGAAAAGCAGTCTTGGTTTTTGTGGCCAGAAATGTACAATTAGCACAATTGTTAAAGCATTAGTATTTTATAGATTTTGTTAGAAATCGTCTAGTCTGAACCATTTTCAGACCTTCAAACTCAGCATAAATAATAATTTCTCGTGTTAATTAATTAAAATATTTCTATCTGTTAACTGCTATTTTCAGATTGAATAGGTAGAAACTAGTCTAGTTCAACCGTGTACTTCCCGGTCCTGCTTCCCGTAGGTAACTAGTTTCACCCCACTTGTACTTGTTAGATAAAACATGGTGGCATCACACCTAGCAAAGGACCAAATACGATTACTGAGGTGTTAAAACAGTCCTTATTAAATACTGTTTATCTGAATGCTGTTGTCTTTATTCTCTGAACCAGACATTGAATAAAACTTAAAGGTCTAACGTGCGAAACCCAAAACGCATATGCGTGAAAACACAAAAAGCATCTCTGACACAACACAACAAATCGCAGGCGGTCCCTGTAATGGTCGCTTCTTTTTCTCCAGTAGTAGTGCCTATTTCATCCAGCTGGCAGCGAAATGAGTGTTCAGTCACCTTGGATAGGGTTATCCGGTTTGGATCCAACTACCACCTTCCGCTAAGCATTTGTGGAATTTTATTACTTTATTATTTTTTTTTTTCATTAATAAATTTCCTGACAGAATTTCCATCTTGTATTGTTTCTCATTGTTATCTTTATATTTCTTTTCCATTACAATAATTTATATTTTACCTCTGAATTTTACGTTCTTCACTAAACACTATCACGTGACCCAGTATGGTTCACAAGTGGACTATTCCTAACTACTACTACATTATCTAATTTTACTTCGATATGTATGTATCTGTATGTTCTGGTAACTCGTATTTGTTAGTGAATAGTCAAAAAATTAAAAACACGGGAGTGTCCTTGAATGTCATCAAAAAAGCTATTAACCATTTGTGGTTTGATAAAAGAAGGAAGTACGACATTTAATTTACTTTCGTTCTATATTGCATGTGGCCACACAAAAGAAAGATACATATATAATTTTTTTGAATATAGAACGATTGATGAACCAAAATTAGTCCTTGACTAACCATAGTTATTTGTCCTTTACTAACCATAATGCGGTTCCTAAACTTTGCAAGCTTTACAGTGTGACTACATGAAATGATGGAATAATTTCCTATAATTGAAGTTACTTTCTTTGATGACAATAGTAATTATGTACAAAATGTTTTCTCGCTATGGAAATTCTAACAACGAAGTGCGACTTACATGACTTCTCTGAGTCTTTCATGCGTGCGCACTCACATTTGTAGTCATTATTGTTCTAATGAAATAAACTGGCACTGCGCTGATGAGATATGCCTTAATGTTCTTTAAGTATTTTTTCAGTAATTATTTGTTCCTTGAAAAAGATTTAAGCGTGATACAAGTGTATAGTTTAAACTTTTTTTTTTTTTTAATTTGATGTCAGCTTATAAACTATGACTTTTCATTTTCAGATTATGAGTTCTAGTCTAATGGCTTTCATCAATCTTCATTATAAATTTTGCCTCGCCTGCTGTGAGTGCCTGAAAACTATTACAAGAAGTCAAGTTATGGAGGAGCATCCAAGTGTTCAACCTTCTGCCGTTTCGCGACGGGAGTCTCAAGTTCCGGATTATGCGGGCATAATCCAACAATGTTACGGTAACTTATGTACCCATTATCCTCAAAGTAGTTCCCCTCGATGGCAGGCAGATGCACAAAGTGGGGAGAGCCCAGGAAATCAACAAGGAAAAGGCCCAAGTCCTGCTAATTCTCCGTCTGTTGTCGGACAGCAACGCCGCTGGTCAGAAGTTGCGTCTGGGGATCTTCGAGATGAAGTCGGAGATGGGACTCAACGTCGATGGTCAATGCCTGCAGGAGAAGGAGGCAGCTCAGGTGCTACTGCAAGACTGCCAGAGGAAGGTCCGTGGTCTAGTCAATTTCATTCTTGCAAACTGAACGTTCCAACGCATCATGAAAAGGGCACAAGAAGTTGGTCAACTACTCCAGGTAATTCGTATTACCACTCTATAGAAATAAGCTTTCTTTTCATTGTAGAAGTCCGGTTGGGCACGAAATATTCCACTCTGAATAGACATTGTTTCGAAAAGAAGTACAGAGAATGAGGGATGCTGCACTTACAAGGAATCGGTCCCTAATATTTTACTTGCAGACTGGGTGTTCTTTCATAAAGCTACTACAGTCCGCTATATCTAAATTCAGTTAGGTATGTCCAGGGCTAATCCTTCCATCTGTTTGCATTTTTCACATTACTTTATGCAAATTACGTATTACCCATTTTGATGATAATATGTTGTATATTTATTTAATTAGTAAATGCTCCTTTTATAATATACTCATTTTAGTTGTTACAATAATAGCCTTACAAATTAAAAATGTGTGTTTATTAATTATTTTTATTTGTGTGTGTCTTTGTGTATTTCAATTTTATGTGCAAAACTTTCACGTAAAAAAGATAATTGTTTTTGTCCGACAACAAATTGCTCATCGTTTTGTTTTCAAATGAAAATGAAATGAAATGAAATCTATCAGTTGAGCGTCCCACGATTATTCCCTTGGGGCTAAGGGAGACGATGATTTAGGCAAGTGAATGATGATGGAAGAGATGGTGGAATAAGAAAGTGGGAGAAACTAGAGTACCCCCAGAAAAACCCACGGATATGATGTCGTCCACCACAAACTAACTTGGGCGTGAGAGATCCGGGTACGATCCCCGGCGGGAGCTCATGTGGTTCGGATTCCACGTTAATCAGTAGGTCCCGTCTCATATAGCCTCTGCTGAAAGGGACGTTAAACAAAAAATCAAATCCAACTAACTTGGACAGGGATCGAACCAGGGACCCCACGCACCAGAAGTAAGCGCGCTAGCACTGAACCACCATCTACTGTCTCGTTTTGTTTTATTCGATTGAATATGTTTGATTGGATATTCGAAGAGTTCAGCTGAATTCATTCGATCTGCATTAAACATGATGGTAGACCTTGACTTGCTGCATAAGATTGTGAAATACTGTGAGAAACGGGGTTCCGGTTTCCGAGTTCTAGACCATCGAATATGGTGTGCAGTTGAAATTTTCGCGAAACAGTTTTAATAAATCAATGAAGGACATTTTTTCCGCTGTTGGGAAATTTACACTAGTATAAAGTAATCTTTCTGAAACTTGGCTTTTCAGTTGTTCTGACGATTGGCTTTGGTATCCTTATCTTTGGAAGCCACAAAAACTAGGTTCTTTTTAAGAAGGTAGTGTGTGTGTGTCAGATCTTGAAGAAACTTTCCGATTTCGGTCATATGGTAATCACCACAAGAAAGAGACTTCTGGATTACTTTTTTTGAAGCACAGAAAATATCATCCCATGAAATTTGCGTCATAATTCATCATCATAGGTATTCTGCCATTGTTGGCAGGTCACTTGCTACAACTGAGAAGCTTTCATGCTCCACGGTCTTCCGCTAACCTCTTCGTCTTCACGTACGATATTTTTTGTTTTGATATCGTCCATTAATTGTAGTCTTCTTCGCTCCTCCCTCTCTTTCCTGCCACCATACCCTCTAGCACGTCCCTCATGATACGTTTCCTTCTTATCCAATATTCCAACCAGTTTCTCTTTGTCTCCTTAATTATATTTAAAATTGTTCTTTTCTCCCCTACTATTTCTAACACACTCTCATTCGTTTTCCGCTCGACCCAGCTAACTTGTTCCATTCTTCTACACACCCACATTTTGAAAGCTTCCAGTCGTTTCTCATCATTTTTGCGTAACGTTCATATTTCTGACCCATACAGTACAACAATTTGGTGCAATATACACGTAACTTCATTTGTGGTTTCAGTATTATCTTTTGAATTAATATTTCCCATCTCTTATAATAAAAGGAATAATGGATTTCAGCTTGTTTGACATTTGCCAATATCCATTATTCTTCCTAAATAACTATTCAGATTTCTATGATAAAATAAACAGATGTGTGAGTTATCTAAAGGCACTTAAGTATCGCAATTTATAATTTATTTAAAAATAATAATTATGACAGTGAAATTAGCAAAATAGACATTAAACTTTTTTGGTTAACCTGTTTTACGAGTAACTTTCAGAATTTGTTTAGAGTCAAATAGTTTAGTAACTGAAAAGTATTTGGATGCCTTAATCCGACGAAAATAGTAATTTAATGATCATTTAGTTTGAAAAATAAATCCAGCATCATATACTACGTCTCTGCTAAACATTTAGAAAAAAAAATAGGTATTTTTTATAACAATTAGCACTTCCCTGAAGATGTTCGGAATATTGTAATATCGGGCAAGATATGTGATAGGCTGTAATGTTGACGAGAACACAAGGACACTCAGTAGACAGACAGATACTATGTGTCGTTTCATTCGATGATAACGAATGTTGCTGTCTGCGCTTAGTTTCTTTTCCATTTTCTTTTTACATACGCAACTGACTCAGTAGGTAACATGAACTGTTTACAGAGCAGTTCAAGCGTTAAATGACCAATGGCCGTTCACAATATCGATTCTGCAGTTTAATCGAACCAGATTAGTGACCTGGAAAGAAGACATACGTAGGCAAAGGTATCACGCCTTGTTGCAGTTACGCATCTGGTAGCCTCAGAAACGGCGGAAACATTTTAAGAAGAACTGTGTTTGGCCAGCGGAAGAATGGTCCCCCAAGAGTGACAACACCGCTGGTATACCGACATATTGACACGTACGGAACTTGATGTGAGCGTAGCATTCGTGTCTTTATCCAGACAGTTTGTAGTCAGCCGAATAGTGTACAGTTAAGGTCCTACACCGTGGGTTTTCTTGAAGTTCTTCCTTTCCATATTCCCATTCCACCAATTCATTCACAACCGTGCACTTTCATAAATCATCCGTTTTTAGCCTGAAGGGCATAATCACAGGAGGTTAAACTACGTAGAAATTTCAATTCAGGTCCTACAGGCTAGTGCACCGTGCGCTCCTACGTCTTGCCTTTGGGTGGAGACACGAAGATAGGCACTCGAGCGTCAGAGGTGAAGCTCACAAGAATTGTGTAATGTTACGTGTTCCGATGGAAGACGGATAGAACTCTGTAGCGATATGCGACAACAAAAGATTTCTCGGCAAAACTTTGTGATGAACATTACCAGGATTTTCAAGAAATCCATGCATTTGGCGATGGTGGAATTATGTGTAAAAGTCGGACACCACTGATAGCTTTACGGGGAATGTTAGTTGCCCAAAAGAGAACTTTCCTCAGGCTTTAGACTGTCATTGCGCGGCCAGTATAGTGATGGATCTGTGTTTATGGCCCATAATGAACACTCAGATCGTGGGACATCGCACGGAACTTTTTGGGTATGGGTATATTCGCTACATGAACTGGCCTCTTATGTTACCAGGTATGAACTACATTGAACATCTGCGGAAGATGTTGAAAACTGTTGTTTGTAGTCGTCCATAGCCTCCCATAGCAGTACTGCGAGACGTCATTTACACTGTTCACATGGAAAGGGGCTTTCTTCCCCAGCATGCCATTAATATACATATAAGATGCGTGATTCAACGGCCGTGTCCAAAAGTGCATAGTGCACACTTCGAGGATGCACACTCGAAGTCTACAAATGAAATGCACACTAAATAGTGTACACTTCGTCAAATTAGCTTTTGATCCACACTTGTTTACAGCGCCTCATCGTGGTGGAGTATGGAACATTGATAACAAAAGAAGGGAGAATTTCGCGTACTAGAAAAAATAACTTTTTTTTTTTTTTTTTTTTTTTTAGATGAATGACTTTCCAGTTATATTAAAGATAAATATATCTACAGATTGACAATATGGGGTAACCATAAAATGACTTAATGGTTTCTTTCATGTATGCCAACAGCTTCAGCTTTGCAGTATCTGCAAATATTTATCAGCATAAAAACCACTAAACTATTGGCGGTTCTATTTTATTAGACATGCTTCCTAATATTTATTAATCCCCCGGAAGAAAAGCAGCACTGGTGGTTAGGGCGCTGATGACACTGTTGCGAAGTAGATTAAGAATTTTATTGCAGGTGAAAGTAGGCAATTTGCAAAAGCGTTAGGACACCGAGGGGAGATCGCTATTTACAATAATGTGGCTCAAATCCACTTTGGGAGAGAGTTCATATTGAGTATAATTCCTTTATGTACAGTAGATACACAAGAATGACACTATAATTGTCGTCGTTCTACTGTATTGCTTCAGTTACAGGCATACTGATTAGACTATTTCTACCATATTATGCTGATGTTGAAGTTCCTTATATGTTACTCTTTCTTTGTGAATCTATAGATTTTACCCATAAATCTTAAAAATAGTGTCTCCATATTGTTAAGGTACACCAAAATTAACACTTACAAGGATGACAAGGAAAGAAGTGGTGGAGTTCAACAACATGAGGACCAGGATTTACAGGAAAAAGCTATTATGTCACTATGAAATACCAATTTATAAGGATCACGTGTACTCAAGATTACTATCTTATAAGCCCGCTTAAATTGAGTTCTGTACATTGTATACACTTCAACATTTGCGTGCACTTCACTATGCCTTCGGTGCCCTACATCTTTCTTGAAATATATCCGCTGTCTCTCCCACATTCTTCCCACTACGAAAATGTTTACTCATTAACGAAACAAATCCCCTCGTCCAAATATAACCATAAAAAGCTACTATTAACCTAATAAGAATTTTATGAAAAGTAAGAGACGTTTTTATGAAAAAAAAATACAGTATGCAACGTAGTGGCCCTCATTGTTCAACTATACGGAAGGAATTACTTGTTCATAATCAATTCATAATGGGTACCGTAATGGGATTATATGAATTAAAAGGAAGGCAAGTCTTTACTTTGGCCATTTCATCCAATGAACCGATTCGTAACCAAGACTGAAAAGATATGCCTTGCGAGCCTCTAACCTGCATTCACTCGCTGACGCTCGCTCAACAATACTATGTGAATTAAATATTAAACTTTGGTAGAGAAAGGAACCAACCCAGTAACTAACTTATAAGTTAGTTACTAGGTTGGTTCCTGTTCTCAACACCGGAACCGAAAGATCAAATCGCTGAATCGAAGAATCAAAAATAAATAAATAAATAAATAAAAAATAAAAATAAATAAATAAAAATAAAAAATAAAGTGGCCAAAGTAAAGACTTACCCAGAGGAATTTATGAAATCTTTGATAAATGTGGAGAAATAAATTTTTGATCTTTACTTCACTTTTGGGCAGCTGTCAAAAATACAAAATGTATGGTAATTGGTATATTACAGTCTCTCAAGCGCAAGGAAATATGCGCTTTGAAAGGAATTTGTTTAGAATCAAAACTAGAAAATTAGGCCTATCTACCTACGAATTAACATTGTACCTGCAGTTGTAGCTGTAGCTATAGAGAAATGAATAATCTAGGTATTCATTATTCTATGCTAGAACTTAACATTTTAATTCATACGCCATTAAAATTTGTCATTTACGTGCAAATAGCTTCATTACCGATAGTGTAATTATTTCAAATAAGCTACATAAACCATGTAATATTTAAAGACAAATGCCTTTATAGCATTATTAAATAAACACTTGGTTGCTTTTCCTATACTCCATTGCATACTCAAAGAACACAACATAGTACGTTTATTTGCGTAACACTTTTATATTCCACTTGTAAAATCACTAATTTGTATATTTATCAAGTAAATTATTATTAGATTAGCCCACATATATATTCACCTCAAAAAAGTATTAAAAATGTGTCTTTTAAAATTTTATTAAGTCACTTTGACATTATTGCTGTTCCTACTACGAAGAACTCCCATCTTAAGTACGCAAGTGTGCTAACGTAGTGTACATCCTCGCACACTACGTACTATGCACTCGCAGACTTGTGAACTTGAACCTTTTGACGCACACTAGGTGACGTCAGTTCCGGAAATAAGCGTACTTCGAATGCACACTTGTATCTTTTGGACACGGCCAACGTGTCAGGGAGCTGCACATGGCACATGAAGTCATACATAGTACTAAGGCACCGTCAACATATGAGTTAGGACACATTAAATGGAGCCATAATCAGTCTTTTCACACTCAAGACAGGTACGTTTTGTTTACGTTATTTGTGCTTGTTTCCGTTTGATGCTGGACGCCCACATCTCTTTTACGTTTCTGACATTGCACATTTGTGATTGAGTTGTATAATAAAGGTTACGTTTCTCTATTTCCCTGTTCTAGGCAGGCTCAACGCTACAACACACTACGCACAATCTAGGGACGCCGCGCCGTCAGCACTCTACGATAATGAAATGGTTCCATAGACTAATGCAGTAAAACCTTTCTTTAGTGGAATAGAACGGGACTTGCAAAAATTTCCGTTAAACATAGGTTTTCTGTTAACGAAGGTAGACCTATGCATGCATATAATGGACATACCAAGATAAAATAATATACTGTATGTAGCTTAGACAATTTACAGTATTTCACTAAATGATTTGTGATGCCAAGGATACGATAATGTTGCGAATATGCGTTGAAAGCACAGTGATGTTCAAAGTCGTATACTTCCTCTGTATCCAAGGTTTTTTCTTTTTTTATTATTATTCATTGTTCATCTCATATATTAAATTTGGTAGTGAAAGACGCTGTTGGATGTTGTGTAAAATCTAGAAGCTTCATATCTTGCAATATATTCCCTAGCATTGACTTATACTTTAATAACAAGATGGATGGCATTGGTTCTCTGTGCCCTTAGTTCCTCAGTTGCAAGCGGTAATAGAGGATAGTAAACTGCAAGTGACCTCATAGGAAGAAATTGTAAAGGGTAAGGTCTGGGGATCTTGGCTGTCACGAGAGAAGTTCATCATCATCACTTCCGCGTTTAGTCCAACGATATCGTTGTTTTGCGTTCAGGAATAATCTCACTTCTATGTGGAAATGTGATGGGGCTCCATCTAATTGTATGGTTTAGGTGTTAATGTCTTCGTCCAGTTGAGGAAACAACTACTTGGTCATCATATCAAGAAAAATGAATCCCGTAACTGTTTGATCCATGGAAAAGAAAGAACTGTAAACCGTTTCCGTTGGCACATCGCAAAACGCATTTACTCTAGGGAAGTCCTGAACTAACTCAACAAGCTCGTTTGGATTTTACTACTTTTTTACTTACATGGAATGTCGCCTCGTTTAGATTTTACTATTTTTCAATTAATTAGTGAAAGAAAGAAAGAAGTCGTCCTTGGAAAAGTTTCCATTCTCAAGCATGAGCACGTCCATATCAGTGAAGAACTTTTCCCGTCCACGTGAGATTTATTTGGCTGGTTTCATGGTTAGATGTTTACGTCGAGTTCGCATAACGTTGTAGGTGGAATTTCAAGTGTCCTGGATTCAACAGGAATAGGTTTCTTTGGACTCCGTAAGTGAGTTGCACGAACTCCCTCGAAAACATCTTAAGACACTGAAGGCCTACCACTGATTTTGCCCTTGCAAACGCAACCCCTTTCCTTCAACTGTGCGTTCCATTTTCTGTTCTAGTTGTCAGACAGGATGATGCATCTTTCATAACACGTACGAAAATGTCGTTGCACAGCTGTATGGATCCCGTTGTGATATTCAAGGTCCAAAAATCTTGTCACTAACAATATCAGCCATACTACACAACTGTGAAACTGCTGCCTAGCGGCAGGATATGTGAACAGTGCATCGAAACAAATGACGAACAAAATGCTGCTCACTTATGCTACACTTACATACGTTTCATTCAACTGTGTCGATCAGTGAGATTCAATGCAAGAATAACGAAACCCTGACAATAGAAAAACCCTCTACAGATCCTGTTCATATGTTGAACAAAGTATTTGCTATTACTAACTTGCTTTGCGTGCAAAATTCAATCAGTCTTTTTCCTCTTTTGTTGCGCTTTTCTAGTCCATATCTTCCTACTGTTTTCTTTTCTGTGCATTCTTCTACGATCACATTCCAATATTCAACCGAAATAAGATTTTTGTATGTTTTTCACTGCGTTTTCTCCAGCTTAATAAACTTGTTTTACTTCATCATCTACGCTGTCGTTGACATATATACCTTAATGATAGTTGTATCCTTTGGTTTCGTAGCTAGTTTTACTGCTATGATTCTATCGTTTACTATGTTGTAACTTCTTACTCGTCGTCCTATTTTCTTATTCATTATAAATTCACATTCACTGAGTTAATAATTTCCTTACCCGAGTTAATAAGTCTATATTCAACCTGGCCAGAAGTCGTCGTGTTCCTTTCATTTTATTTTGCTGATCCTTACTATATTCACGTCCAGTCCACCCCCTCTCTCTCACACACACACATACAGCGACTTCTTGCTCCCCTCCCCCCCGCCCCAGAATCCGTGCAGCTGACTGCTTTTGTAGTTTCGGGTTCTGAGTTTGATGCTCTACCCATTTACAGTAATTCACTTTTAAAAACTTCCCATGCTGTATGTTTTTGGGAAAGATACAGTGATGGTTTCCCGTTGTCTCGTATCATTTACTGGTGCTTGGGGTCCCGGGTTCGATCCCAGCCCCCGCCAAGTGAACTTTGTGGTGGACAAACACCGTGTGCGTGGGTTTCCTCGGGGTTCTCCCGTTTCCTCCCACTTTCTTCATTCCACCATTTTCATTCATTACTCATCATCACCGTCTCCTTTAGCCCAACCTGCATAAACGTGGGACGTAAAACTCAAAGATTTCATTTCAAGATTTTCGTATCATTTACGAATGACTTTTTCGCCGATACTCCACTGGTTTTCGCCGTTGCCTCCTGCTACCGCAGGAACGCCTAGACATTTCCTCTAGGCCGGAATCTTTACTATGAGGACCACTCTACAGGGCAAAGTATCATTGCCTAGGTGTTGCCTCTAAGACACGTATGTGGTGTTCTAATATACCCAGTCATTACTGAAATAAATGAAATTTAAAAACTCAGAGATTAATTAAGAATCTATCGATATGAGCAATAATAATAATAATAATAATAATAATAATAATAATAATAATAATAATAATAATAATAATAATAATAATAATAACATTAATAATAATAATAATAATAATAATAATAATAATAATAATAATAATCTATATATATAAAAGAGAACGCACAAAATCCTTTGTCCGCTCATCACGCTAATACGGCTGAACCGATTTCTTTCATTTTTGGGGGGTTGTTAGGATTTGGACCCTAGATGGTTTTTATCATATCACTTTAATTTTCAATTACCAGTGTCTTGAGATAATTGACCAATCAGGTGTGAATACGTAAAAAAAATCCTTTGTCCGCTCATCACGCTAATACGGGTGAACCGATTTCTTTCATTTTTGGGGGGTTGTTAGGATGTGGACCCTAGATGGTTTTTATCATATCACTTTAATTTTCAATTACCAGTGTCTTGAGATAATTGACCATTCAGGTGTCCATACGTACAAATCCTTTGTTATTAGTTCATCATAGGTATAAAAATAAACGTATTTATATGCAACCCGCATGACCCTGTGACTCGGCGGGTTAACATAACTGACAGGCGCTATAAATCACTTGAAAGCGAAAAAGTAAAAATTATCTAAGTAACAAAGTTTATTGCGTTCCGGGGTGACCGCAGCGAAGCGGGGCGGGTTAACATAAATGACAGGCGATATAATGTTAACATTTACTGCAATCTTCTATGGTTTTTATCATATCACTTGAAAGCGAAAAAGTAAAAATTATCTAAGTAACAAAGTTTATTGCGTTCGGGGGTGACCGCAGCGAAGCGGGGCGGGTTAACATAAATGACAGGCGATATAATGTTAACATTTACTGCAATCTTCTATGGTTTTTATCATATCACTTGAAAGCGAAAAAGTAAAAATTATCTAAGTAACAAAGTTTATTGCGTTCCGGGGTGACCGCAGTGAAGCGGGGCGGGTTAACATAAATGACAGGCGATATAATGTTAACATTTACTGCACTCTTCTATGGTTTTTATCATATCACTTGAAAGCGAAAAAGTAAAAATTATCTAAGTAACAAAGTTTATGGAGTTCGGGGGTGACCGCAGCGAAGCGGGGCGGGTTAACATAAATGACAGGCGATATAATGTTAACATTTACTGCAATCTTCTATGGTTTTTATCATATCACTTGAAAGCGAAAAAGTAAAAATTATCTAAGTAACAAAGTTTATTGCGTTCCGGGGTGACCGCAGCGAAGCGGGGCGGGTTAACATAAATGACAGGCGATATAATGTTAACATTTACTGCAATCTTCTATGGTTTTTATCATATCACTTGAAAGCGAAAAAGTAAAAATTATCTAAGTAACAAAGTTTATTGCGTTCGGGGGTGACCGCAGCGAAGCGGGGCGGGTTAACATAAATGACAGGCGATATAATGTTAACATTTACTGCAATCTTCTATGGTTTTTATCATATCACTTGAAAGCGAAAAAGTAAAAATTATCTAAGTAACAAAGTTTATTGCGTTCGGGGGTGACCGCAGCGAAGCGGGGCGGGTTAACATAAATGACAGGCGATATAATGTTAACATTTACTGCAATCTTCTATGGTTTTTATCATATCACTTGAAAGCGAAAAAGTAAAAATTATCTAAGTAACAAAGTTTATTGCGTTCGGGGGTGACTGCAGCGAAGCGGGGCGGGTTAACATAAATGACAGGCGATATAATGTTAACATTTACTGCAATCTTCTATGGTTTTTATCATATCACTTGAAAGCGAAAAAGTAAAAATTATCTAAGTAACAAAGTTTATTGCGTTCCGGGGTGACCGCAGCGAAGCGGGGCGGGTTAACATAAATGACAGGCGATATAATGTTAACATTTACTGCAATCTTCTATGGTTTTTATCATATCACTTGAAAGCGAAAAAGTAAAAATTATCTAAGTAACAAAGTTTATTGCGTTCGGGGGTGACCGCAGCGAAGCGGGGCGGGTTAACATAAATGACAGGTGATATAATGTTAACATTTACTGCAATCTTCTATGGTTTTTATCATATCACTTGAAAGCGAAAAAGTAAAAATTATCTAAGTAACAAAGTTTATTGCGTTCGGGGGTGACCGCAGCGAAGCGGGGCGGGTTAACATAAATGACAGGCGATATAATGTTAACATTTACTGCAATCTTCTATGGTTTTTATCATATCACTTGAAAGCGAAAAAGTAAAAATTATCTAAGTAACAAAGTTTATTGCGTTCGGGGGTGACCGCAGCGAAGCGGGGCGGGTTAACATAAATGACAGGCGATATAATGTTAACATTTACTGCAATCTTCTATGGTTTTTATCATATCACTTGAAAGCGAAAAAGTAAAAATTATCTAAGTAACAAAGTTTATTGCGTTCGGGGGTGACCGCAGCGAAGCGGGGCGGGTTAACATAAATGACAGGCGATATAATGTTAACATTTACTGCAATCTTCTATGGTTTTTATCATATCACTTGAAAGCGAAAAAGTAAAAATTATCTAAGTAACAAAGTTTATTGCGTTCCGGGGTGACCGCAGCGAAGCGGGGCGGGTTAACATAAATGACAGGCGATATAATGTTAACATTTACTGCAATCTTCTATGGTTTTTATCATATCACTTGAAAGCGAAAAAGTAAAAATTATCTAAGTAACAAAGTTTATTGCGTTCGGGGGTGACCGCAGCGAAGCGGGGCGGGTTAACATAAATGACAGGCGATATAATGTTAACATTTACTGCAATCTTCTATGGTTTTTATCATATCACTTGAAAGCGAAAAAGTAAAAATTATCTAAGTAACAAAGTTTATTGCGTTCCGGGGTGACCGCAGCGAAGCGGGGCGGGTTAACATAAATGACAGGCGATATAATGTTAACATTTACTGCAATCTTCTATGGTTTTTATCATATCACTTGAAAGTGAAAAAGTAAAAATTATCTAAGTAACAAAGTTTATTGCGTTCGGGGGTGACCGCAGCGAAGCGGGGCGGGTTAACATAAATGACAGGCGATATAATGTTAACATTTACTGCAATCTTCTATGGTTTTTATCATATCACTTGAAAGCGAAAAAGTAAAAATTATCTAAGTAACAAAGTTTATTGCGTTCGGGGGTGACCGCAGCGAAGCGGGGCGGGTTAACATAAATGACAGGCGATATAATGTTAACATTTACTGCAATCTTCTATGGTTTTTATCATATCACTTGAAAGCGAAAAAGTAAAAATTATCTAAGTAACAAAGTTTATTGCGTTCGGGGGTGACCGCAGCGAAGCGGGGCGGGTTAACATAAATGACAGGCGATATAATGTTAACATTTACTGCAATCTTCTATGGTTTTTATCATATCACTTGAAAGCGAAAAAGTAAAAATTATCTAAGTAACAAAGTTTATTGCGTTCCGGGGTGACCGCAGCGAAGCGGGACGGGTTAACATAAATGACAGGCGATATAATGTTAACATTTACTGCAATCTTCTATGGTTTTTATCATATCACTTGAAAGCGAAAAAGTAAAAATTATCTAAGTAACAAAGTTTATGGAGTTCGGGGGTGACCGCAGCGAAGCGGGGCGGGTTAACATAAATGACAGGCGATATAATGTTAACATTTACTGCAATCTTCTATGGTTTTTATCATATCACTTGAAAGCGAAAAAGTAAAAATTATCTAAGTAACAAAGTTTATTGCCTTCCGGGGTGACCGCAGCGAAGCGGGGCGGGTTAACATAAATGACAGGCGATATAATGTTAACATTTACTGCAATCTTCTATGGTTTTTATCATATCACTTGAAAGCGAAAAAGTAAAAATTATCTAAGTAACAAAGTTTATTGCGTTCGGGGGTGACCGCAGCGAAGCGGGGCGGGTTAACATAAATGACAGGCGATATAATGTTAACATTTACTGCAATCTTCTATGGTTTTTATCATATCACTTGAAAGCGAAAAAGTAAAAATTATCTAAGTAACAAAGTTTATTGCGTTCGGGGGTGACCGCAGCGAAGCGGGGCGGGTTAACATAAATGACAGGCGATATAATGTTAACATTTACTGCAATCTTCTATGGTTTTTATCATATCACTTGAAAGCGAAAAAGTAAAAATTATCTAAGTAACAAAGTTTATTGCGTTCGGGGTGACCGCAGCGAAGCGGGGCGGGTTAACATAAATGACAGGCGATATAATGTTAACATTTACTGCAATCTTCTATGGTTTTTATCATATCACTTGAAAGCGAAAAAGTAAAAATTATCTAAGTAACAAAGTTTATTGCGTTCGGGGGTGACCGCAGCGAAGTGGGGCGGGTTAACATAAATGACAGGCGATATAATGTTAACATTTACTGCAATCTTCTATGGTTTTTATCATATCACTTGAAAGCGAAAAAGTAAAAATTATCTAAGTAACAAAGTTTATTGCGTTCCGGGGTGACCGCAGCGAAGCGGGGCGGGTTAACATAAATGACAGGCGATATAATGTTAACATTTACTGCAATCTTCTATGGTTTTTATCATATCACTTGAAAGCGAAAAAGTAAAAATTATCTAAGTAACAAAGTTTATTGCGTTCGAGGGTGACCGCAGCGAAGTGGGGCGGGTTAACATAAATGACAGGCGATATAATGTTAACATTTACTGCAATCTTCTATGGTTTTTATCATATCACTTGAAAGCGAAAAAGTAAAAATTATCTAAGTAACAAAGTTTATTGCGTTCGGGGGTGACCGCAGCGAAGCGGGGCGGGTTAACATAAATGACAGGCGATATAATGTTAACATTTACTGCAATCTTCTATGGTTTTTATCATATCACTTGAAAGCGAAAAAGTAAAAATTATCTAAGTAACAAAGTTTATTGCGTTCCGGGGTGACCGCAGCGAAGCGGGGCGGGTTAACATAAATGACACGCGATATAATGTTAACATTTACTGCAATCTTCTATGGTTTTTATCATATCACTTGAAAGCGAAAAAGTAAAAATTATCTAAGTAACAAAGTTTATTGCGTTCGGGGGTGACCGCAGCGAAGTGGGGCGGGTTAACATAAATGACAGGCGATATAATGTTAACATTTACTGCAATCTTCTATGGTTTTTATCATATCACTTGAAAGCGAAAAAGTAAAAATTATCTAAGTAACAAAGTTTATTGCGTTCGGGGGTGACCGCAGCGAAGCGGGGCGGGTTAACATAAATGACAGGCGATATAATGTTAACATTTACTGCAATCTTCTATGGTTTTTATCATATCACTTGAAAGCGAAAAAGTAAAAATTATCTAAGTAACAAAGTTTATTGCGTTCGGGGGTGACCGCAGCGAAGCGGGGCGGGTTAACATAAATGACAGGCGATATAATGTTAACATTTACTGCAATCTTCTATGGTTTTTATCATATCACTTGAAAGCGAAAAAGTAAAAATTATCTAAGTAACAAAGTTTATTGCGTTCGGGGGTGACCGCAGCGAAGCGGGGCGAGTTAACATAAATGACAGGCGATATAATGTTAACATTTACTGCAATCTTCTATGGTTTTTATCATATCACTTGAAAGCGAAAAAGTAAAAATTATCTAAGTAACAAAGTTTATTGCGTTCGGGGGTGACCGCAGCGAAGTGGGGCGGGTTAACATAAATGACAGGCGATATAATGTTAACATTTACTGCAATCTTCTATGGTTTTTATCATATCACTTGAAAGCGAAAAAGTAAAAATTATCTAAGTAACAAAGTTTATTGCGTTCCGGGGTGACCGCAGCGAAGCGGGGCGGGTTAACATAAATGACAGGCGATATAATGTTAACATTTACTGCAATCTTCTATGGTTTTTATCATATCACTTGAAAGCGAAAAAGTAAAAATTATCTAAGTAACAAAGTTTATTGCGTTCGGGGGTGACCGCAGCGAAGTGGGGCGGGTTAACATAAATGACAGGCGATATAATGTTAACATTTACTGCAATCTTCTATGGTTTTTATCATATCACTTGAAAGCGAAAAAGTAAAAATTATCTAAGTAACAAAGTTTATTGCGTTCGGGGGTGAACGCAGCGAAGCGGGGCGGGTTAACATAAATGACAGGCGATATAATGTTAACATTTACTGCAATCTTCTATGGTTTTTATCATATCATTTGAAAGCGAAAAAGTAAAAATTATCTAAGTAACAAAGTTTATTGCGTTCCGGGGTGACCGCAGCGAAGCGGGGCGGGTTAACATAAATGACAGGCGATATAATGTTAACATTTACTGCAATCTTCTATGGTTTTTATCATATCACTTGAAAGCGAAAAAGTAAAAATTATCTAAGTAACAAAGTTTATTGCGTTCGGGGGTGACCGCAGCGAAGTGGGGCGGGTTAACATAAATGACAGGCGATATAATGTTAACATTTACTGCAATCTTCTATGGTTTTTATCATATCACTTGAAAGCGAAAAAGTAAAAATTATCTAAGTAACAAAGTTTATTGCGTTCGGGGGTGACCGCAGCGAAGCGGGGCGGGTTAACATAAATGACAGGCGATATAATGTTAACATTTACTGCAATCTTCTATGGTTTTTATCATATCACTTGAAAGCGAAAAAGTAAAAATTATCTAAGTAACAAAGTTTATTGCGTTCCGGGGTGACCGCAGCGAAGCGGGGCGGGTTAACATAAATGACAGGCGATATAATGTTAACATTTACTGCAATCTTCTATGGTTTTTATCATATCACTTGAAAGCGAAAAAGTAAAAATTATCTAAGTAACAAAGTTTATTGCGTTCGGGGGTGACCGCAGCGAAGTGGGGCGGGTTAACATAAATGACAGGCGATATAATGTTAACATTTACTGCAATCTTCTATGGTTTTTATCATATCATTTGAAAGCGAAAAAGTAAAAATTATCTAAGTAACAAAGTTTATTGCGTTCCGGGGTGACCGCAGCGAAGCGGGGCGGGTTAACATAAATGACAGGCGATATAATGTTAACATTTACTGCAATCTTCTATGGTTTTTATCATATCACTTGAAAGCGAAAAAGTAAAAATTATCTAAGTAACAAAGTTTATTGCGTTCGGGGGTGACCGCAGCGAAGTGGGGCGGGTTAACATAAATGACAGGCGATATAATGTTAACATTTACTGCAATCTTCTATGGTTTTTATCATATCACTTGAAAGCGAAAAAGTAAAAATTATCTAAGTAACAAAGTTTATTGCGTTCGGGGGTGACCGCAGCGAAGCGGGGCGGGTTAACATAAATGACAGGCGATATAATGTTAACATTTACTGCAATCTTCTATGGTTTTTATCATATCACTTGAAAGCGAAAAAGTAAAAATTATCTAAGTAACAAAGTTTATTGCGTTCGGGGGTGACCGCAGCGAAGCGGGGCGAGTTAACATAAATGACAGGCGATATAATGTTAACATTTACTGCAATCTTCTATGGTTTTTATCATATCACTTGAAAGCGAAAAAGTAAAAATTATCTAAGTAACAAAGTTTATTGCGTTCGGGGGTGACCGCAGCGAAGTGGGGCGGGTTAACATAAATGACAGGCGATATAATGTTAACATTTACTGCAATCTTCTATGGTTTTTATCATATCACTTGAAAGCGAAAAAGTAAAAATTATCTAAGTAACAAAGTTTATTGCGTTCCGGGGTGACCGCAGCGAAGCGGGGCGGGTTAACATAAATGACAGGCGATATAATGTTAACATTTACTGCAATCTTCTATGGTTTTTATCATATCACTTGAAAGCGAAAAAGTAAAAATTATCTAAGTAACAAAGTTTATTGCGTTCGGGGGTGACCGCAGCGAAGTGGGGCGGGTTAACATAAATGACAGGCGATATAATGTTAACATTTACTGCAATCTTCTATGGTTTTTATCATATCACTTGAAAGCGAAAAAGTAAAAATTATCTAAGTAACAAAGTTTATTGCGTTCGGGGGTGAACGCAGCGAAGCGGGGCGGGTTAACATAAATGACAGGCGATATAATGTTAACATTTACTGCAATCTTCTATGGTTTTTATCATATCATTTGAAAGCGAAAAAGTAAAAATTATCTAAGTAACAAAGTTTATTGCGTTCCGGGGTGACCGCAGCGAAGCGGGGCGGGTTAACATAAATGACAGGCGATATAATGTTAACATTTACTGCAATCTTCTATGGTTTTTATCATATCACTTGAAAGCGAAAAAGTAAAAATTATCTAAGTAACAAAGTTTATTGCGTTCGGGGGTGACCGCAGCGAAGCGGGGCGGGTTAACATAAATGACAGGCGATATAATGTTAACATTTACTGCAATCTTCTATGGTTTTTATCATATCACTTGAAAGCGAAAAAGTAAAAATTATCTAAGTAACAAAGTTTATTGCGTTCGGGGGTGACCGCAGCGAAGCGGGGCGGGTTAACATAAATGACAGGCGATATAATGTTAACATTTACTGCAATCTTCTATGGTTTTTATCATATCACTTGAAAGCGAAAAAGTAAAAATTATCTAAGTAACAAAGTTTATTGCGTTCCGGGGTGACCGCAGCGAAGCGGGGCGGGTTAACATAAATGACAGGCGATATAATGTTAACATTTACTGCAATCTTCTATGGTTTTTATCATATCACTTGAAAGCGAAAAAGTAAAAATTATCTAAGTAACAAAGTTTATTGCGTTCGGGGTGACCGCAGCGAAGCGGGGCGGGTTAACATAAATGACAGGCGATATAATGTTAACATTTACTGCAATCTTCTATGGTTTTTATCATATCACTTGAAAGCGAAAAAGTAAAAATTATCTAAGTAACAAAGTTTATTGCGTTCGGGGGTGACCGCAGCGAAGCGGGGGCGGGTTAACATAAATGACAG